>NC_138131.1:71586704-71618250 GCF_964188305.1 Podarcis bocagei
TTGAAACTTAAGTTAAACATAATATTATTTTAAGTTTCGACCTTTTCTTGCATATCACTTAATTTTCTAAATCTTTCAGACGAGTTGCTGGAGCCATGCTTTTCTGAATCATGCAATTTCTTAACATTCATACAATTTATATTGTTTTTGTAAATAGTCTTTAAACTTTTTCCAATCCTCTTCCATTGTTTCTTCTCCCAAATCTCGGATTCTGCCAGTCATTTCGGCCTGTTGCGTCAGTTGCGTCTGCCACTCTTCCAGTGTGGGCAAATCTTGTGGCTTCCAATATTTTGCAATAAGTATTCTTGCTGCTGTAGTTGCATACATAAAAAAAATTCTGTCCTTCTTTAACACTTTCTGGCCGACAATGCCCAAGAGGAAGGCCTCTGGTTTCTTAGTGAAGGTATATTTAAATACCTTTTTTAGCTCATTGTAAATCATTTCCCAGAAGGCCTTCACTCTTGGACAGGTCCACCAGAGGTGAAAGAATGTCCCTTCAGCCACCTTACATTTCCAACATTTGTTATCAGCTAGGTGATATATTTTTGCAAGTTTGACTGGGGTCATGTACCACCTATATATCATTTTCCTTCAGGGCATTACATGTCGTGAATTTCATACCGGTGGTCCATAACCTTTCCCAGTCTTCAAACATAATGTTGTACCCAATATCCTGAGCCCATTTTATCATGGCTGATTTAACTGTCTCGTCCTGAGTGTTCCATTTAAGCAGCAAGTTATACATTCTTGAAAGTACCTTGGTCTTTGGTTCTAACAATTCTGTTTCTAATTTCGATTTTTCCACCTGGAATCCTATTTTTTTGTCCAAATTAAAGGCCTCTTGAATTTGAGCGTAATGTAACCAATCTCGCACCTTATTCTTCAGTTTCTCCAAACTCTGCAACCTCCAGTTGTCTCCGATTTTTTCCATTATTTCCCAATATTTTGGCCAACCGGCCTCCATACTGAGTCTTTTCCGGGCCTTAGCCTCCATTGGTGATAACCATCTTGGGGTCTTATTTTCTAATAAGTCTTTGTACTTTGTCCAGACAATAAATATTGCTTTCCTGACAATATGGTTTTTCAACACTTTATGAACTTTTACCTTGTCGTATCACAAATATGCATGCCAACCAAAAGCATTATTGAACCCTTCCAGATCTAGGACATCAGTGTTATCTAAATGTAACCAATCCTTCATCCAGCAGAAAGCTGCAGCTTCATAATATAACCTTAGGTCCGGCAGGGCAAATCCCCCTCTTTCCTTTGCATCAGTTAGAATTTTAAATTTTATTCTGGGCTTTTTGCCCTGCCAGACAAACTTAGAAATGTCTTTCTGCCACTTTCCAAAACATTCCACTCTGTCCACAATCTGTAGGGTTTGAAACAAAAATAACATCTTTGGCAATACATTCATCTTTTTTTTTTAATATATTAAATTTTATTTAAGAAAGATACACAGTTTACATTATATTACATATATGTACATACAAAAAAAAAACTCCATCAAAAAGAAAAGAAAGAAAAAGAAAAGAGAAGAAAAAGAAGAAAGCAAAGGACAAAAAAGAAGAAAGACATACAGAGCATATACGGTTACAGATAAAAGAACTTCCGTCCAGCTCGGTCTTGGAATTACATATTCTTATATTACTTCTGCAGTATTACTAAAAGATTATACATCGATGATTTTAGTTATCGTCTACTGATAAGTTATTAATTCCCAAGATGGTCTCAAAATAGATTAAGAATTTATTCCATTCGTCTTTGTATTTAACTGTATTGTTTTGTCTTATTTTTTGTGTTAATCTCGCTAATTCAATATATTGATATAGTCTCATTTGCCACTCTCCGATCGTAGGTAAGTCAGGGGTTTTCCATTTTTGTGCAATTTGAATCCTCGCCGCAGCCATGGCATATTGAACAAAGGTTTGGTCTATTTTCTTTATTTCCTTACCAATCATACCTAAAAGAAACAGCTCAGGGGTTTTTGGGAAATTATACTTCAAGATTTTTTTCAATTCGTCATATATTTGTTTCCAAAATTCCTTCACTGCATCGCAGGTCCACCAGATATGGAAAAAAGTCCCAACCTTGTTTCTGCATCTCCAGCAGGTATTATCAACAGTTTTATACATCTTTCCTAACTTTGCTGGGGTCAAATACCAGCGGTACATCATTTTCTCTAAATTTTCACGAAGGGTTACACATGCTGTGAATTTTACACCTTTCGTCCAGAGTGTCTGCCATTTGTTATAATCTATATTATGACCGAGGTCTTTCTCCCATTTCATCATCGCTCCCTTCACCAGATCTTCTTTGGTATCCCACTCCAGCAATTGTTTGTACATTTTGGAGAGGAGTTTATCATTACTCTCCAAAATTTCTACCTGAAACCTTGGTTTTTTTTCACTCATCCCCAATCTCTTATGCTCACCCCATAATGCATTAATCTGGTGGAAATGAAGCCATTCTTTTATCTTGCCTTTCAACTCCTCATAGGGCTTCACCTTCCATCCTACTTCTGTCTTTACTAGGAGGTCCTCATACGTACATCTTTCTTCTGTCATATTTATTTTTTTTATTTTGATGATGTCAGTTGGGGAGAGCCACCATGGGATGCCTTTTTCAATCAGTTTTTTATACCTTTTCCACACTTCTAGTAATGAACCTCTAATTATATGATTAGAAAAACCTCTGTGGACCTCCCCTTTCTCTTGCCAAAGGTAGGCGTGCCACCCGTATCTGATATTAAAACCCTCCAGGTCTAAAAGATCTGTGTTTCTAAGGGTGGCCCAATCCTTTAGCCAACATATGCAAGCTGCTTCATAATAAAGCCTGATGTCCGGGACCGCAAATCCGCACCTCTCTCTTGAATCTGTTAGGTATTTAAGCTTTATTCTGGCTCTCTTCCCCTGCCAAATGAACTTGGTCAGGGTTTTTTGCCAGTTCCTGAAGAGGGCGGTACCTTTGATTATCGGGATGTTTTGGAACAAGAACAGTAGTCTCGGAAGGACACACATCTTAATTGCAGCCATCTTCCCTGTCCATGAAAGTTTCAGTCTGTGCCAGGTGTCTAAATCCTTTTTAATTTCCTGCCATACCTTATTATAATTATCTTCAACCAGGTTTATATTTTTAGGTGAGAGCCAGATTCCCAAATATTTTACTTTATTCACAATTTTAATACCAATCTTTTCTTCCAGTTGGGTTTTATCCTGTTCAGCCATATTCTTTATTAGAATTTTTGTTTTTTTCCTGTTTAATCTAAAACCCGACAATCTGCCAAAGTCTTCCAGTAGTTCTACCACCCTACTGGCACTGTCCACTGGGTTCTCCACGGACAGGACCAGGTCATCGGCATAGGCCTTGAGCTTAAATTCTTTTTTCCCAATTCTTATCCCCCTCACATTTACTGCCTCTCTTATTCTATTTGCAATTACTTCTAGAACCATTATAAATAACAGGGGGGACAATGGGCAGCCCTGCCTTGTACCTTTCTTGATCTTAAAGGGTTTAGTCAGATTGTCGTTTATAATCAACCTGGCCTGTTGTTCTGAGTATATTGCCCTAATACCTTTCATGTAGGGACCTTCAATGCCTGCCTTTTCCAAACATTGTAGTAAAAATTCCCATGAGACATTATCGAAGGCCTTTTCGGCATCTATGAAGATTAATGCTGCTGGGATATCTATTCTCATATCTAGGTATTCAATAATGTTTAATATGTGGCGAACATTTTCTTTCTGGTGTCTATTAGGGAGGAATCCCACTTGGTCTTTATGTATATATTTCATTAAAAGCTTCTTAAGTCTGCCTGCCATAATATCAGCGAAGATCTTATAATCGTTGTTAAGCAAAGAGATTGGTCTATAGTTTTTTATATCTGTTTTCTCGTTCTCTGTTTTTGGGATCAAGGTTATATATGCCTCTTTCCACGAAACCGGGATCTTCCCTCCCTGGAGGATGTTATTAATCACGTCTTTAAGCACCGGGGCTAGGTATTCCTCTAACGTTTTGTAATATTTTGCGGACAAACCGTCCGGCCCGGGGGCTTTCCCATTCTTCATCCTGCTAATGGCCTCCTTAATCTCATTTACTGTGATCTCCTTATTCAATTGTATTCTATCCTCCTCTAGTATATATTTCCCTTCGCTTTGGTCCAGATAGTTCTTAATTTCTACGCTGTTTTCCCTTCCTCTTTCATACAGCTTTTCAAAAAATTGAGTAAACCTATTTTCTATTTCATCTGGGTCTTCTATGATATTATCCTCCGCTATTATTTTATTAATCACATTTTGTTTCTTTCTTTTTCTTAGCTGCCAAGCAAGTAACTTCCCCATTTTATTTGCTGACTCGAAATACCTCTGCTTTGTAAATTTAATTTTCCATTCTATCTCCTGATTTAGTATCGCTGAGTATTGAGATTGAAGCACCTTGGAGGCTCGGATGGCATCATCATCTGTTGGGTTTATAATCAATTTTCTCTCGTATTTTCTCAATTGAGTGAGGATATCCTCTTTCTTACGTTCCCTTACTTTTCTCCTATAATTGTTTTGTTGTATTAATAGGCCCCTCAAAACCGCCTTACTGGCGTCCCATACCATGTCTATGGGGGTTTCCTTGTTCAAATTTAAATCCAAATATTCTTTTAGGGTGCCTTTAATTCTTTCCCTCACCTCTTCGCTATCAAATAGGTTCTCACACATCCTCCACCTATATTGTCCCTTCACTTCATTTTTTATTTCCATATCTAGGGCACAATGATCAGATATTGTCCTGGGGTGGATTTCACATTTCTTTACTCTCAGCGAGAGTAATCTTGTCATCCAGATCTGGTCGATTCTGCCCCAGCTCTGATGGGGTTCGGAATAATGGGTAAACTGTTTAGAAGTAGGGTTTTTGTGCCTCCAGATGTCGATTAGGTCTAAATTTCCCTCCATATCACTAAATGATTTCGGCAATTTTCCCCTATTCAATTTCCCCTTCTTCTCACTCCTGTCCAGGTCCGGCGCCGGAACACCGTTCATATCCCCAAGCAGGATTAGTTTGTGAGCTTCCAGTTCTAGTAGCATGCTTTCAAGTTTCTCAAAGAACTCTGCTCTATTTGTATTCGGAGCGTATACCGTCACAACATTAATTTCCCCCCCCCCGGAAATTTAATTGAATCCCTAGGATTCTTCCTTCCTCATCTTTACAGATCAGAGTCGGTTCCCACTTCTCTTTAACATATATTACTACTCCTTTTTTTTATTAACTTCCGAATTAATAAACTCTACTCCAAGTTTTTTATTCACCAGGATATGTTTGTGTTTCTTAGCAATATGAGTTTCCTGAAGGCAGATTACGTCATACTTCTTATTTTTCACAACTTTCTCAATTTTATTCCTCTTGGCTTTCTCGTTCAGCCCATTTACATTCCAGGATAAAAATTTTAGTGTGTGTGTTATTGTTTACCTTTATCTGTTTCTGTACCTTTGACCGGATTCACAAACTATAATCTATCGCCTTTGTTTCCTGAGAGCTCCTCCTCTTCTGCCGTCTCCACTCCCACTACGGCCTCATCGTCATCCTCATCTGATTCCACTACCCCCTCCCCTACTCCCCTCTCCACCTCCTGTCTACTCCTTATTTCCCCTTCCTCCTCCTCCTCTCTACTCCTTGGTCTATTCTCTGCCTTTCCCAAATCTTTTTCATATCTTCTCAAAAACTTATCCGCCTCCTGTGTGTCCAACAATCTGAATTTTTTCTCTTTATAGAAGAAACCAATCCCTTCCGGGAACTCCCATCGAAATGGTATCCCGTTTCTCTTCAAAGCTGCTGCCACTTGTTTATATCCATCTCTTTTGCGAAGTAGCCTAACCGGTATTTCTTTGTAAATAATAATAGGCCTTCCATCAATTCTTAATCTATTATTATAGCTCTTTCTCAAAATTAGATTTTTCATTTCCAGAGAGTTGAAGATCACCAAGCAATCCCCCAAGAATTTACTCGTTTTCAAATGTTTGGGCCTTGTCATCCTAAATACATTATCTACGGAAGATGCCATCTCTTCCTCACTTAGACCTAGCCAATTAGAGAGTTCTTTGATCATTTTCCCTCTTATGTCTTCATTTCTTTCATCTTTATAGCTGCAATTCGACCCAACAAGGAAAGTTTCAATCTTGACCAAATTTCTAAGTTCTTTTTAATTTCTGACCAACATTTTTCATAGTTATCTTTAAATATTTTTCGCAGTCAAGTTAACCCCTAGGTATTTCACTTTTTTAACCACATTTAAGTCTGTCTCTTTCTGAAACCTTTCTGATTCCAAAGGTGTCAAATTTTTCTCCAAAACCTTAGTTTTTTGCTTGTTCAATTTGAATCCCACCACCCGACCAAACTCATGAATCAATTCCAAAACTCTTTTCGTACTAGATTCCGGCTCCTGTAATGTTAAAACCAGGTCATCTGCAAAAGCTTTAAGTTTATACTGTTTCACTCCGACCTGTATTCCTTCCACCAACCGGTCCTCCCTAATCATGTTCAAAAGCACCTCCAGGACTGAGATGAATAACAAAGGGGATATAGGGCAACCTTGTCGTGTTCCTTTTTCAGTTTTAAACTCTTCTGTCACCACATTATTAACTATCAATTTAGCTTTTTGTTCTGAATAGATTGCCTCTATCCCATTTTCGAACCCCCGTCCCACTCCCATCCCTTTAAGATTTTTCTTCATAAACTTCCAAGATATATTGTCGAAGGCCTTCTCCGCATCTATAAAAATTAACACTGCTTTAGCATTCATATTTGTTTGCAAAAGCTCCAAAATGTCAATAATGTCCCTAGTATTGTCAGATAAATGTCTACCTGGGAGAAAGCCTGCCTGGTCCTTATGAATTACTTCATTCAAGACTTTTTTAAATCTACCTGCCAAAATATCTGCAAAAATTTTGTAATCCACATTTAGGAGTGAGATGGGACGGTAGTTCTTGAGTTGAGTCTTTTCAGTTTCCAGTTTGGGAATCAATGTGATGTATGCTTCTTTCCACGATTCCGGTGCCTTCTTCCCCTCCATAATCTGATTACAAACCTCCATTAATGGTTGTATCAAATAGTCTTTCAATGTCTTGTAGTACTTGGAGGTAAGTCCATCAGGCCCTGGAGATTTGCCTAATTGCATGTTCTGAATTGCACCTTCAATTTCTTGTTGTGTTATTTTGTAATTCAGGATTGTTCTCTTGTCCTGGGGTAATTTTGGTAGTCCATTAATTTTTAAGAATCGGTCTATCTCAGTCTCTTTTTGCGGCCCTTGCGTGTAAAGTTGTTGATGTTGGTTTCTGCTCTCTTCACTGTGCAGCGAAGTGCTTGTCACAAGACAATGTTTACATTCCACAGTCAGAGTACTGTTGGGTTTTCCCACGGGAATGGGAGACTGGATGTGACGTACACTGGTTTCCTGTTTTTCACTGTTCTCTCGGTGTTCTTTTGTTCCGAGGAGAAGGACGGTTGCTTCTCTGCTCCCGCAGAGGCAAGATGCATGTTTGTAATTTCTCAACATTGAACTGTAAATAAAGCAAGTTAAGCATGTGGCACGTACTGCTCATCATTCCGCAGTGTAAAGGACTCTGCAAATACAACATTTTTGGTTCCGGGCCCAGAAAGACGCAATCAAACTGAAGAATGGAGACTCCAGAAGCCGAGTCGGAATGCCGGCAGAGGGACAGAGAAACGGATCGGCGTTATCTGCTCTGCGCGTCAAGTTTGATTGATGAGAAGGTATGTGCTCATGCTCCGGGCAGCCTGCCAGCTCCTAGGTTATGGTTTTATGGCTGGACTTTGAACTTTTAAAGCCGTTTTGCCGCGATACAGGCAAAGGCTCTAAGGCACAAGCTCACAGGCTTGGGAGGCTTGAAAACCAAAAGTACCTTTACAAGCGCTTTTGGAAGCAGCTGTACACAGACACAGCTTGTTTAAAGCAGCAATGATGGCTAATGCAAAGCTGGCTGATGCTTTTGGGATTCCTAAGCTCAATAAGAAAAACTATACGGACTGGGTACTCTATGCAGAGGCAATTCTGCGGAAAGAAGGTCTGTTTAATGTTATTACAGACAACCCCCCAGCTCCAATTACAGCTGAATGGGCTACTAAGGATTCCAAAGCAAGGGGAACACTTACATTGATAGTATCCCCAGAAGAGCTCTGTCTGTTGCGTGGAAAGACCACAGCCAGAGAAATTTGGGACACTTTAAGAGAGGCTCACTTGAGGACAGAAGCTGGTTCCTCAATGTACTACTATGCCAAGCTGCATGGTATGGCTCTTGCTGAAGGTGGAGATGTGCGTACACACCTGATGGAGATGCAAAATCTGAGACATGAGTTGCAACAGAGAGGACTCACCTTTCCAGAGGCTGTGTATTCCTTCATGATAATACATTCTTTGGGTCCACGTTGGGAGTCCGTTGCCACTCAGATTGCTGTTCAGCCAACTGCTCAGCTCACAGTAGCCTATGTTACTGCCGTGATCCAGAATGAAGCTGATCGCCGGGGTGCTAGCTGCATGGGAAAGGGGGAGTCTTCACAGACGTCATCCCTGAGTGCAGTGGAACCACCAGAGGGCGCCAAAGCTTTGAAGGCAGTGAAATGCTACTTGTGTGGATGTCTAGGCCATATGAAGAGGGAATGCAGATATCCCAGGGCCAAGACAGAGCAGCGCAGCAGAAGTTCATCGCGTGGAAAAGGCCAAAGCAAAGGCAAAGGTCCGGTCTCCAGGACAACGCAGCACAAGGCAATGGTCTCACGCTTCACTCCAAACGTCGCAAAGGTCCAGAAGACGTCTAGATCTTTCTTCGTTGTTGATTCAGCAGCTACCCACCACATGTGCAACGATAAGCGACTGTTCGTGTCTTTTACACCGCAGGAAGGTGCGATTCACCAGGCGGATGACCACACGATCCCCAGTCAAGGCTACGGAACTGTTGTTCTTCACAGTTTGGACTTATCGATACAAGATGTGCTTTACGTACCAGATGCAACACACAATCTACTCAGTGTTATGCAGCTGAATGAACGGAACATTGACGTTTCCTTCAAGAACAAGAAATGCACCAACACAAAGAAAGACGATTATGTATTGCATGCTGAATGCGTTGATCATTTGTTTGTTTTGTATTATGATGATGTTGTGCAGAATGAGACTTGTTGCATTGCAGGTTCTAACAAAAGTTTGCATGCAGGATGTATTCACGATTTTCACAGGAAATTTGGTCATTTGCATTTTGAGGCAGTATCTAAAATGCCTGCCTTGGTTGAAGGTATGACTATTAAACCCTGCAGGTACCACATGAAGTGCAAGGCATGCGCAGCAAACAAGGTGAAAATGGCTGCGAAAGGTAAGGTGTCTAGTAGGCAGGCTACAGAACCATACCAGGTTGTTCATGCTGATTTAGTTGGTCCACTATCACCCTCTTTGGGTGGAAATAGGTACTTCATGGTTCTCATTGATGGATTTTCCAGGTATATTTATGTGTACAATCTCAAGCAGAAATCAGAGGCTTTTCCAAGGTTCAAGGAATTCTGTGCTTGGTTGGAAAATGTGCATGGTAAAAAGATAAAGACTCTTTTCACTGATCGCGGGGGAGAATTCACTTCTCAGCAGTTTGAAGCTTTTCTGACTGAGAAAGGAATTCAACACGATTTGTCCAGTCCTCGCTCGCCATGGCAGAATGGACTTTGCGAAAGGGCAAATCAGACATTGCTTCAAGGGTTAAAAACCTTGCTGCATGATGCCAATCTTCCAGAGAGTTATTGGGCCGAATCTCTCTCGTGTTTTGTTTACAGTTACAATCGCAGGTTATCTTCAGCGATTGGTTGTACCCCCTATGAGAAGATGTTTGGCAAGAAACCATACATCAAACACATGAAAATTTTTGGTTCTGACATGTGGGTTCACTCACCACAAAGCTCCAAGTTAGGCAAGCGTGGATTGCATGGTATCTTTCTAGGTTATCAGAAAGGTTCTTACAGAATAATGATGACTGACTCCAAGACTGACTGACTGACTCCAAGAGTGCTCTGATGGTGTTTCCTGCTTGGCAGGGGGTTGGACTCGATGGCCCTTGTGGTCTCTTCCAACTCTATGATTCTATGATTCTATGACAATTAAGCTCACAAGAAGTGTTGAGTATAATGCCAAGTGGGGGGAGAATGTGGGAATTTTCCAATGTTATCCTGATGACAGTGATGAAACTGAGGATAAGCAACAGCAAAAGCAGCCGCAACAACCCACACCCACAGATAAAAGTTCTGATTCTGAGTCTGAAACTGAATCGGATAATTCAGAGGATTTCAAGATTGCGAAAGCCTCTATGCGACCCTCTGAAAGCTCTGATCAAGAATTGGAAGAACCATTGTTCACAATAGGCCACTTTTCTCCTAAGAAGGAAGAGGAAAGTGTTGAAGACCAAAGGCTGATTCGCAGGTCACAAAGAGCCACAAAAGGCAGACCTCCAAAGAGATTTGCTGATGAATTTGCTAAGACAGCAGTAGCAGCTGTTAAAAGCTCCAAGAAGGTATTTGAACCTTCAAGTTTCCAAGAAATCCAGGATTTGGATTCTAAGGAAGCTGAGCCATGGTTAAATGCCATGAAGGCTGAGCTTGATTCCTTAGAAAGGAACAAAACATGGGAGCTAGTTCCAGTAGTTCCAGGAATGAAACTGCTTGGAAGCAAATGGGTCTTCAAAACGAAGACAGATCAAAATGGCAAGATAGTCAGACACAAAGCCAGATTGGTAGCCAGAGGTTTTGCACAGGTACCAGGTGAAGACTATCACGAGACCTACTCACCCACTGTGAGGTATGAGAGCATTAGGCTTATGCTCAAGCTAGCTGCAGAGGAGAATCTACACATTAGTCACCACGATGTGAATACAGCATTTTTGTACGGCTCTCTAGGTGAATCACTTTATATGCTTCCACCTGATGGCGTACAGGTAAAACAGGGATTTTTTTGTGCTCTAAAGAAGTCCCTTTATGGTCTCAAACAAAGTGCACGGTGTTGGCACACAAAACTCACTGCAGCATTGTTTTCTCTAGGTTTTCAACAAGGGAAAGCTGATCCATGTGTATTTGTCAAAGAGGAGGGGCAAAAGAAGCGGTATTGTTTGTTTTATGTTGATGATATTTTATTCTTTTGGAAAGATGTCACAATGTACAATAACGCCCTAGCTCAAATGAAAGAGCACTTTGACATGAAAGATCTTGGTGAGGTAAACAACTACCTATCTCTGGAAATAGAGAGAAATCAAAGTGGTAACATTCTAGTACACCAGTCACGGAAAATTGCTGATGTGTTAGACAAACTGAACCTGATGGATGCTAACCCTGTAGACACACCGATGACAACAGGTTATCAGGTAGAAGACACTGAAGAAGCATTTTCTGACACTACACTGTACAGAAGTGTGCTAGGCAAGCTAAACTTCATTGCCAGATAGAATCATAGAATCATAGAATCATAGAGTTGGAAGAGACCACAAGGGCCATCGAGTCCAACCCCCTGCCAAGCAGGAAACACCATCAGAGCACTCCTGACATATGGTTGTCAAGCCTCTGCTTAAAGACCTCCAAAGTAGGAGACTCCACCACACTCCTTGGCAGCAAATTCCACTGTCGAACAGCTCTTACTGTCAGGAAGTTCTTCCTAATGTTTAGGTGGAATCTTCTTTCTTGTAGTTTGGATCCATTGCTCCGTGTCCGCTTCTCTGGAGCAGCAGAAAACAACCTTTCTCCCTCCTCTATGTGACATCCTTTTATATATTTGAACATGGCTATCATATCACCCCTTAACCTCCTCTTCTCCAGGCTAAACATGTCCAGCTCCCTTAGCCGTTCCTCATAAGGCATCGTTTCCAGGCCTTTGACCATTTTGGCTGCCCTCCTCTGGACACGTTCCAGTTTGTCAGTGTCCTTCTTGAATTGTGGTGCCCAGAACTGGACACAGTACTCCAGGTGAGGTCTGACCAGAGCAGAATACAGTGGCACTATTACTTCCCTTGATCTAGATGCGATACTCCTATTGATGCAGCCCAGAATTGCATTGGCTTTTTTAGCTGCCGCGTCACACTGTTGGCTCATGTCAAGTTTGTGGTCAACCAAGACTCCTAGATCCTTTTCACATGTACTGCTCTCAAGCCAGGCGTCACCCATCTTGTATTTGTGCCTCTCATTTTTTTTGCCCAAGTGCAATACTTTACATTTCTCCCTGTTAAAATTCATCTTGTTTGTTTTTGCCCAGTTCTCTAATCTGTCAAGGTCGTTTTGAAGTGTGATCCTGTCCTCTGGGGTGTTAGCCACCCCTCCCAGTTTGGTGTCATCTGCAAATTTGATCAGGATGCCCTTGATGTTCAAGACCTGACATTGCTGTTAGCTGTAATTTGCTAAGCAGACAAGTTAACAACCCCACTGTTAAGGATTGGAAAGCTCTGAAACGCTTAGCACGCTATTTGAAAGGCACTATGCATTACAGACTGAGATTTAATAATCAGAAGTCTGGTGGTCTTGAGATTTTTGCAGATGCAAGTTTTGGAAGTGACACTACAGACAGGAAAAGTATGTCTGGAGTTTGCTACATGTACAATCAGGGTCTATTTGATTGGTCATGCAAGAAGCAAACAACAATTAGCTTAAGTACTTGTGAAGCTGAATTGAATGCACTGTCTTATTCACTTAAGGATTGTGAATGGTTGTTACAATTGTACAAAGACATGAAAATTCCTGTCAAATGTCCAATCCAGGTTTACCAGGACAACAAAGCATGTTTGGCTTTGCTGAATTCGGAAGGTTGTAAGCAAAGCACGAAGCACTTGCAATTGAAGTTGCATCATGCTAGGGAACATATTCAGAAGGGACTCGTAACGGTGTCCTATATGCCAGGTAATGAAATTCCTGCTGATGTATTGTCCAAGATTGCATCAAGGGATCAACACTGTACCTATGTACAGAAGTTGGGTTTGTACTGATATTGTACGAACACGCTGCCCAGTGATGTTCACAGAAAGGGGGAGGATGTTGGTTTCTGCTCTCTTCACTGTGCAGCGAAGTGCTTGTCACAAGACAATGTTTACATTCCACAGTCAGAGTACTGTTGGGTTTTCCCACGGGAATGGGAGACTGGATGTGACGTACACTGGTTTCCTGTTTTTCACTGTTCTCTCGGTGTTCTTTTGTTCCGAGGAGAAGGACGGTTGCTTCTCTGCTCCCACAGAGGCAAGATGCATGTTTGTAATTTCTCAACATTGAACTGTAAATAAAGCAAGTTAAGCATGTGGCACGTACTGCTCATCATTCCGCTGAGTACAGGACTCTGCAAATACAACAGTTTAAAGTATCTCTGGAAGCATTTTCTAATTTCCTCAGGGTTCTGGATGTTTCTCCCTTCATTCTCTAAGTTTGTAACCGTATTCAGTTTTTGTCTCTTTTTCAACTGCCATGCTAGCAGTTTCCCACATTTATTTGCTGATTCAAATGACCTTTGTTTCATTAATTTAATTTTCCACTCAACTTCTTGATTTATCAATTTAGCATATTGTGCTTGGTGGAATTTGATTTCTCTCAGAACCTCCTGTGATTTTGGTTTTGATCTTAATTTTTTCTCAGCATCTCTTATCTTCTCCAAGATCTTATCCTTTTTCCCATTCCAAAGTCTTTTCTTTATCGTATTCTGTTGTATCAGAAACCCCCTCATAACAGCTTTGCTTGCATCCCAGATTACTCTTTTTTCCACTGTAGTATTCAAATTTATTTCAAAACAGTCTTTTAGAGTCTTTTGGGCCTTCTTCACAATCTCCTGATCTCTTAACAAGGTGTCATTCATTTCCATCTGAAGGAACCGATTGGAATTAGTCTCATTTCCATTTTCATAGCGTTATGGTCGGAGCAGGTTTTTGGGCAGATTTCCACTTTTCTAGTCTTAGGTGCCAGTCCTCTAGTTATCCATATTTGGTCAATTCTTGTCCATGTCAGATGTGCTTCAGAAAAGAATGTTCCTTCTTTTCCTAGGGGGTTCTTTGTCCTCCAGATGTCAATCAAGTCCAAATTGTCAGTTAGCTCAAAAAAAGTTTTAGGTAGTCTGCCGTCTTTCGTCAAATTTTGATTTTGTGACTTATCCATGTTTGTAGAGACCACCCCATTCATATCTCCCATCATAATGATGTTGGTATAGTCCAGATAGTCCAGCATTGTCTCATGCAGCTTCCTATAAAATTCTGATTTCCCCTCATTCGGTGCATAGATTCCTAATATTAAATTTTTTTCTCCTTGAGTCTGTATCTCGATTGCCAAGATTCTTCCTTGCTCATCTTTAAATAAGAATTTTGGTGACAGGCTCTCCTTTGCATAAATCACCACTCCTCTTTTCTTGACTCTGTCCGATGAAATAAATTCTTGGCCTAGTCTTTTATTAATTAGCACTTTTCTATGGAGCCTAGTCACATGCGTTTCCTGCAAGCAAATAATGTCCAACTGTTCTTTTTTCAATACATGAAATATTCTTCTTCTTTTTTCCGGGGAATTCCCACCATTAATATTCCAGCTAAGGAGCTGCAGAGACATCCTGGATCAGTCTGCTATTCCTTTGGTGGTGGCGTCTCTTTCTTTTGATCCTCTGGTCCCAAAGGTGCAGGAGCAGGTACAGGTACAGGTGGAGGTGGTGGCCAAGACCCAGGTCCTGCTATTCCTTTCTGAAGGTCCTCTCCGTGGTCGTTCAAAAACTTGTCTTGATCTTCTGCTGTTTTAATTTTCATTTTCTTTCCTTTAAAGCTAAAGGATAGTCCTTGAGGAAATTCCCACCTAAAGGGAATTGAATTACCTTTCAGTAATCTTGTTAATTCTGTATATATAGATCTAAGGTCCAAGAGTTGCTTCGGAATAACCTTGTAAATTTCTGCTCTAATGCCTTGAATAACCAGTGATTTTTCAAAATGAAGGCTTAATATTTTATCTCTCTCTTGCTTGGATCTCAAAATAATCAAACAGTCTCTGGATCTATCTTTCTTCACCAATCTTCCCAGTCTGAAAGCACTTACGATTTTAAAGTCCTTGTCTTCTCCAATAGCCCAAAACTTTGAAAATTCTGATGTCAGATAGCCTATTAAGTCCCCCTGTTCAAGTTCTGGGATGGCTCTCAGTCTGAGATTATTCTCCCTATTTCTCAGTTCGATCATAGACATCATAGACAGGTAGGCCTGCTGTTCACTTATCTGTTTGTGCAGAGGTTTTACCTCCACCTGTACTGCTTCGGCCTTTCGATTGGCTTCCGCGGCTTTTTGATTCGCTTCCTCAGCTAATTTACGGTTTTCTGCAGTTACTTCCTGTAAATTCCCAATTGCTTGTGTATGTTGAGCAACTTGTTCAGTCAATTTACTGATACTGGCTGTAGCTTGATCAATTTTGGCTGAATGCTCGTCTGCTTTCTTATTTAAACTTTCCAATTGTTCTAAAATTTGTTCTAAAACAGCTGCAGATCCTCCTGTAGCCATATCTTCTAATGATGTCTGCTCGGTTTCTCCTTCATGTATCTCTAAAACAGCTGGGACAGATGATCTGCGTGGCTGAGAAGTCAAAGTTGTTTGCACTAAATGTTTAGCTTTCGCTTTAGCCAATCTTGTTTTGCCCGTACCACTCATTCCAGTCCTGTCTACGTGCCAAGGTCAAGCTGTGTAAAGTCCCATGGGAATCACAATTCCAGAGAGTAAACAACAAAGTATGGGAGTTGGAACTTAAGAGGTTAAGTTGTTCCCATGATGCCTCAGCATTCTGACGTCACTTTTGGAAGCTGGGAGGAGTTTTCCTGTCTGTTCCTCTCCAGTCGTTGAGAGAGAGAGAGACGCAGTTCGTCATGGCTGCGAGGAGTCCTGGAAATTTCTGAGAAAATGATGAAATAAAGAGCTGTAAATGGACATTACTGTGCTCTGTGTGTTTGTGGGAAACTAAGTGACAGTTTGCTGCTGTGTTTTACTCTGCTGAGGCTTGACTGAAAGAAGGAGCAGATCGCGCAGAGGAAGTGTGCCGGACCTGCCGAAGCTGCCATAAAGAGCTAATTGCGGATAATAAAACAATTAGCACGTCAAGGACTAAGCAAATTCTACAGGTTATGGACCCTAAATCACCGCTTGTAAACCTGTCACTAGAGGCTGCCGGAATGCTTTGAAGTTGCGTTCGGATGGCAGTGGAGTTGGCGAAAGCGGAGGCCTGTCTTTGAGGCAAGCAGCTAGCTGAAAGACGCAAAGGTTTGCCTGTGCTGAATGTAGCAGAGCTGAGAACAGCGGAAATCGTTTCTCCACGCAGCAGGAGCCGAAAGAGCTGGTGTTTTTGTAAGTACAGCTTGGGGCCCCTTGGGAGAACGGGAGACCATGGCAGAAGGCCACGATTCATATTCCGTACCTTTCAAAAAATTGGACGGAAAGAATTGGCAAGAATATAGCAGGAGGCTGAAGGCTTGGCTGGTGGCGAAGGGTCTGTGGGAGGCCGTGCAGGGACCGCCACTTCCTACACCAGGGGCTGGAGCTACAGCAGCTGAGATAGCAGACGCCCGTAATTCCCAGAGGAGGAACCAGAGGGCCCTGGGAGCAATCGTGCTTAGCCTGGATGGTTCGCAGCTACCTTTGGTTGAGGGCCTGGAAAATGCTTGTGAGGCTTATCAGGCGTTGGAACGGGTGCACCACAGAACCACAGCTGGGGCAAAGATCCACACCACCAGACGCTTGTTTGAGATGAAGTTACGTCCTGGGGATAGCATCAGGAAGCATGTAACTGATATGCTGGCCGTGTTTAACCAGCTGAGACTGTTGGGTATTGATTTTCCAGAGGAGCAGAAAGTGTACATTTTGCTCAGCTCTCTGGACAAGAGTTATGACAATCTGTGTCTAACTCTGGAGTCTATGGATCCGCAACAGCTGACGCTTCATTACGTAACAGGACGCTTGCAGGACGAACAAGAGAAACGCCAGAAAGAGGGCAGGGCTGGCACCGGGAGCTCTGGGTGTAAGGGCGGAACCAAGCCAGCGGAATGCACGGTTCAGGCGTTTTCCACTGTTCGTCGGTGCTACGTTTGTAATTCAACAGATCATCTGCGTCGAAATTGCCCCCACCGGAGCAGAGAGGCAAGGCAGGATGTTTTCAAGGACACTTCCCATGGGAATCAGTCGGGTTTCCATGGCAACCAGCCTGGAAAAACAACCAGGCGTGGGACTGAGGCTGGTGGACGTGCCAGGTGCCAGGAGGAGACGTATCAGATCACGGCTAGTCTGGCGTTGACTGAAGACAGCTGTGGGACAGAGCTAAGTTTCATTATTGACTCTGCAGCTAATCGCAACTTGATTCCAGAGACCCCTGCTGTCGAAATGTGGAATTGCAGGGCAATTCCGGCCGGGAAAACTGTACTGTTTGCAAATGGACAGAAAAAATATGTGACTAACGTTACAAATCTCTTTGTGTCTATTTTACAGGAAACGTTGGAGTGTTGTACCGTTCCTGGGATGCACCACTGTCTTTTATCTGTGCCTTATTTGTTAAAAAAGGGATTTAAGGTTTCTTTTGAGGATGACGTCTGCACAATCTCCAAAGGAGGGAGGATGCTTGCCAAGGTTAAAAAGGGGCAGAATGATCTTTTCATTCTTAAAACGTCTCTGGAGGGTGAGGGGAAGGTTGAGAAAGCACAAGCCCTGTGTGCTAAAATTCCCGCTCATGTGCAATGTGCCCATGTCTGGCATGCTAGGACGGCTCATGGTTCTGTAGAAGAACTACAGATTCTACCCGAGGTCGCTAACGGTTGCCACATTGTAGAATGTGGATGTGCAATGGATTGTGAAGCATGCAGACATGCAAAGGTAAAAGGGTGCAGTTACCCAAAAGTGGATAGGGTGACCGAAAAACCTTTTGAGCTGATTCACATAGATCTGTTGGGTCCTGTAAAGGAACCAAGTCTGGGAGGGTCAAGGTTTCTGCTCTCGATGCAGGATAATTTTACGCAGAATTCCTGGACCCATGGTCTCAAATCCAAGGATGATGCAGCACAGCTGATCAAAGGGTGGATTGAGGGGGTGGAACAAAGGTTTTCCACCAAAGTGCAAGCTGTCACAAGTGACAGAGGTGCTCAATTTACAGGTTCTGCTTTGCAGAAGTTCTTTCGCAAGAAAGGGATACGTCACACAGTGACTTCACCCAATCAGAGGGGGGAGGCAGAGCTCAAGTGTCAGGCTCTGGTTAAAACTGCACAGGTGTTGCTGAAGGATTCTGGGTTGCCACCAAAGTTTTGGCTGGAGGCAATCAGGTATGTGAGCTTCACCTGGAATCGGACCTACAATCCAGTGGTAGGTGACACACCGTTTAGTTTGTTGCATGGCAGGAAACCCCAGGTTCATTTTTTGCGCAGGTTTGGATCGCATGCATCTGTGCCAGTGCCTAAAGTTTTGCAAGGGCCAGATGGATCCAAGTTCCGGAAAATGATCTTCTGTGGGTATGAGCCAGCAGCGCGTGCATGGAGGTTTGCGTTCCCATCAGGTGATCAGAGTAAACTGCTGATCAGCAAACACGCTGAGTTCTATGAGGAGGATGGAAGGTCAAAGACTCCTGTCAAGCGTGATGTTCTTTCAGAATGTCTTTCTGATTCAGAACAGGAAGATTCTGAGGGGGAGGAAGGAGAGGCTGAGTCTGATGATGACGATCAGGTCACTGACCAAAGTCTGGAGCAGGGTGGGGCATCTCCACAAGGTGTAAAAAGAGAGGTTAAAAGTGAACCTAGTTCTCCTGTGAGTGTAATGGAGAGGATTCAAAAACGTGTTAAGTCAGAGGGGGAATCCAGAGATGCTGAGGACACACATGATAGTGATGGTGAGCCAGGAGAAGCATCTGGGTTTGTGCCCAGGCGATCCAGTCGCACAACGAAGGGTGTTCCACCGGAAAGATACCAAGCCACAGGTGCGTTGGTAAGTTTCGCACAGTGTGAACCTGAGAGTTACGTGGATGCTCCACAGGTATTGTCAGAATGTGTGGCAGAGGGGGTATGGGAGTTGGAACTTAAGAGGTTAAGTTGTTCCCATGATGCCTCAGCATTCTGACGTCACTTTTGGAAGCTGGGAGGAGTTTTCCTGTCTGTTCCTCTCCAGTCGTTGAGAGAGAGAGAGACGCAGTTCGTCATGGCTGTGAGGAGTCCTGGAAATTTCTGAGAAAATGATGAAATAAAGAGCTGTAAATGGACATTACTGTGCTCTGTGTGTTTGTGGGAAACTAAGTGACAGTTTGCTGCTGTGTTTTACTCTGCTGAGGCTTGACTGAAAGAAGGAGCAGATCGCGCAGAGGAAGTGTGCCGGAGCTGCCGAAGCTGCCATAAAGAGCTAATTGCGGATAATAAAACAATTAGCACGTCAAGGACTAAGCAAATTCTACACAAAGCAGTAGAGAATAAAAACAAAAAGCAGGTCTCAGACAGCTGTAAGTCCAAAATCCTCTAGGGGGAGTGTAATGATGCCTCAGAAAAGAAAATAGAGTTGTTCCGCCATTAAAATCCAAACAGTTTTAAACCGCAATGAAAGGAACCTTCAGCTCCCTTTTAGCATGCAGAGCTTTCCCAAAATTGAAACAAAGTCTCTAAAGAGGTGCGAGAAACAGTTTTCCCATTTGTATCCCGACTATAACGCTCCAATGTAACACTTTCAGTAGTTAAACAGTCTCAGCAGTTTGACAGTTCTTTTTTAAACTGGCAGCCCGTGAATTTGGGCTTCTCCGTCATTTATAAATCCACAAAAGGGGGAGGAAAGTCCAGTCCAAAGCCAACAAAAGTAGAACAAAAGTTAACTCTCTTAATCTCTTAGAAACCAGTTCAAATGTTGCACAAAAGTCCAAACTTCTAAAGTCACTTTAAAAAGATTCCAGCTTGTCAAATTCTTTGCTTTAATTCTTTAAGCACTGCAGGGAGACGGACTTCCTGGTTGCGTCTCCTGCTTTCACCAAATTTAGTCACTTTAGTCCCGAAATTCTTAAATTCCCCTTACTCACGGGTTTGTAGTTTTGAATCAAATGTTCCAGGAAAAAAGGTCGGCGCTCATCGGCAGCAGCTGCACGGCTTCACTTCTGCAGAAAGAGCGATGAACTCACAGCACCGTGCCAGCCCTTCCACGTTCCGGAGCCCCTTACGGGGTTCCTTCTTCGTTTTGGGGGGCGCTTCTGGTGCCCGCCGAGTCCCACGGCCACAGGATCACTCTACCTGTGGTTTTTCTTTATGGGTCTCCGCTTCGCCGTAGCGGACGACCCTTTTCTGCGGAGCTCCCCTTCACAGCGCAAAGGGGACCGCCATTACCGTTTTGCGCCGCCTCCAGAAGTCCATCCGTAGTCATTTTTTAAATTACGCATTTCATAATTTATATTGACATTATTTGACTCCTTACTTCCATTTCTCTTTAGACAATACTCCTACATTTTTCACAGTGCTCTTTTAAACCCCACTAGCATTATCTGTCCTTCACTTATATTTTCCAGATGTTCCACAAATTTCCCCCAGTCCTCAATGAACCTCTGGTCTCTTAAGTATCTAATTTTTCCCGTCAATCTATCCAACTCCGCGTAATCTAACAGTTTCATTCTCCATTCCTCAACTGTCGGTATTTTCTGTTGTTTCCAGTTTTGGGCCAGGAGGACTCTTGTTGCAGTCGTTGCATATTGAAACAATTTACAATCGTTACTCTTTATCTCCCTTCCTAATATTCCTAACAGGAAGGCCTCGGGTTTTTTTTTCAAATGTATACCTTAAAATTTTCTTCATTTCATTATATACACTTTCCCAAAAACCTTTTACCTTTTTGCATTCCCACCACATGTGGTAGAAAGACCCCTCTTTTTCCCTGCATTTCCAGCATTTATTACAAGTTTTTTACATTTTTGCCAATTTTGCAGGGGTTATATACCATCGGTAAAAATCTTCATTATATTCTCCTTCAGCGTCATACAAGCCGTAAATTTTAGGGTTTTTTTCCAAAAAATTTCCCACTCTTCAAAATGTATATTATGTCCGATGTCCCTGGCCCAATGTATCATGACCGACTTTACTTCCTCATCTATCAGATTCCACTCTAGCAGCAAATTGTACATTTTGGATAAAATTTTATAATCGTTATTTATTATTTCAATCTGGAATTTGGAGTCTTTATCATAGAATCATAGAATCATAGAGTTGGAAGAGACCACAAGGGCCATCGAGTCCAACCCCCTGCCAAGCAGGAAACACCATCAGAGCACTCCTGACATATGGTTGTCAAGCCTCTGCTTAAAGACCTCCAAAGTAGGAGACTCCACCACACTCCTTGGCAGCAAATTCCACTGTCGAACAGCTCTTACTGTCAGGAAGTTCTTCCTAATGTTTAGGTGGAATCTTCTTTCTTGTAGTTTGGATCCATTGCTCCGTGTCCGCTTCTCTGGAGCAGCAGAAAACAACCTTTCTCCCTCCTCTATGTGACATCCTTTTATATATTTGAACATGGCTATCATATCACCCCTTAACCTCCTCTTCTCCAGGCTAAACATGCCCAGCTCCCTTAGCCGTTCCTCATAAGGCATCGTTTCCAGGCCTTTGACCATTTTGGTTGCCCTCCTCTGGACACGTTCCAGGTTGTCAGTGTCCTTCTTGAATTGTGGTGCCCAGAACTGGACACAGTACTCCAGGTGAGGTCTGACCAGAGCAGAATACAGTGGCACTATTACTTCCCTTGATCTAGATGCTATACTCCTATTGATGCAGCCCAGAATTGCATTGGCTTTTTTAGCTGCCGCGTCACACTGTTGGCTCATGTCAAGTTTGTGGTCAACCAAGACTCCTAGATCCTTTTCACATGTACTGCTCTCAAGCCAGGTGTCCCCCATCTTGTATTTGTGCCTCTCATTTTTTTTGCCCAAGTGCAATACTTTACATTTCTCCCTGTTAAAATTCATTTTGTTTGTTTTTGCCCAGTTCTCTAATTTGTCAAGGTCGTTTTGAAGTGTGATCCTGTCCTCTGGGGTGTTAGCCACCCCTCCCAGTTTGGTGTCATCTGCAAATTTGATCAGGATGCCCTTGAGTCCATCATCCAAGTCGTTGATAAAGATGTTGAATAAGACCGGGCCCAAGACAGAACCCTGTGGCACCCCACTAGTCACTCTTCTCCAGGATGAAGAGGAACCATTGATGAGCACCCTTTGGGTTCGGTCAGTCAGCCAGTTACAAATCCACTGAGTGGTAGCATAGTCAAGACCACATTTTACCAGCTTCTTTACAAGAATATCATGGGGCACCTTGTCAAATGCCTTGCTGAAATCAAGGTAGGCTACATCCACTGCGTTCCCTTCATCTACCAGGCTTGTAATTCTGTCAAAAAACGAGATCAGGTTAGTCTGACATGACTTATTTTTCAGAAATCCATGCTGACTATTGGTGATCACAGCATTCCTTTCTAGGTGCTCACAGACTTTTTGCTTAATGATCTGCTCCAGAATCTTCCCTGCTATTGATGTCAGACTGACTGGGCGGTAATTATTTGGGTCCTCTCTTTTCCCCTTTTTGAACATAGGGACAATCAAACACATTTTCTTTAACCTGTTCGTACGGTTTCATTTTCCATTTCCCCCCTTCTTTGAATAACAATTGATCGTAAGTAATCCAGTTGCCTCTCATATTGATCTTCTTGACGCTCATAACTTCTAGTGGGGATAGCCAGTGTGGAATTTTAGGTTCTAATAAATATCTATTCCTTTCCCACACTTCAATCAGGGGACCTCTAAAGATGTGGCTTTCGAAACCCTTATGGATTTTCTTCTTCTCATGCCATAAGTACGCATGCCACCCAAACCTGTTGTCGAATCCCTCCAGGTCTAACAGTTCCTTCTTTTCCAATTTTATCCATGCTTTCAACCAGCATAGGCACGAAGCCTCATAATATAGTTTCAAATCTGGCAGGGCAAAACCTCCTCTTTCTTTTGCGTCTGTTAAAAGCTTAAACTGAATTCTCGGCCTTTTGCCCTGCCAGATATATTTTGAGATTTCTCTTTGCCATTCTTTGAATATCTTAGTTCCCTTAATTACAGGGATAGTCTGAAATAAAAACAACATTTTTGGGAGCACATTCATCTTAATTGTAGATATCCTACCCCAAAATGACAGTTTCAACTTTCCCCACACCTCGAGGTCCTTTCTTATTCCTTTCCATGCCGGCTCGTAGTTATTCTTGAATAAATCTATATTTTTCGGGGTTATCCATATTCCTAAATATTTCACCTTTTTGACCACCTCTATCTCTGTTTGTTGTTGCACTTCTTCAATTACACTTAAGTCTGTATTCTTCGTCATTATTTTAGTCTTTTTCTTATTTAATTTGAAGCCTGCCACTTTACCAAATTGTTCGAATTCTTCCAGTACCTCATTTATTGAACTCGTCGGGTCTTCTATCGTTATTACCAAATCATCTGCGAACGCTTTGACTTTATATTCATTTTGGCCAATTGTTATTCCTTTTATCTTCTTATTTTGTCTTATTGAATTCAGGAGGACTTCCAACACCGTTATAAACAACAATGGGGAAAGTGGGCATCCCTGTCTTGTTCCTTTTGCTATCTTTATTTCTTCTGATACCACATTGTTTATAATCAGTTTTGCTTTTTGTTCTGTGTAAATTGCCTTTACTCCGTTGAAAAATTCTTTACCAACCTCCATATATTCCAGATGCTTTAACATAAAGTCCCAAATTATATTGTCGAATGCCTTCTCTGCATCCACGAACATCATTATAGCTTGCTTCTCACTCCTGGCAGACAGATATTCTACTATATTATGTTTCTTATATTATCTTTCATTTACCTGCCAGGTAAGAAGCCCGCTTGATCCCCGTGGATGCTTTCTAACAATATGTTTTTCATTCTTTTCGCCAGAATTCCTGCAAAAATTTTATAATCTATATTTAATAGTGAGATCGGCCTATAATTTTTAACTTGCAATAAATCTGAGTCCTGTTTCGGAATTAATGTAATAAATGCATCTTTCCATGTTTCTGGTATTTCTCTTTCTTTTAAGATGTTATTCATTACTTCTTTCAATGGTGTCATCAATGCGAATTTCATTTCTTTGTAGTAGTTAGCGGTGAATCCGTCTGGACCTGGAGCTTTCCCCCTTTTTAATTCTTTTATTACTTCTTTTATTTCTTCTATCTCTATTGGGGTATTCAGTTGTTCTTTTTTATCTATCGGAATCATCTGCATCTTTTTTTCTTTCAGAAATCTTTCTATTTTCCTCAAGTTGTTTTTCTCTCTGTTTTTATATAATCCTCTGTAATAATCCAAGAAACCCTTCCTTATTTCCTTAGGGTTTCATTTCATTTCATTTATTTATTTACGGCTATTAGCCCATAAAATATGTACAAACATAAAAAAAGCACAAAGGCTTAAAAACCGAAATATCTGACAACAGAAGGTGAACACTGCGATGCAAGGGTGGGCCATTGGGCAAAGCCAAATAACAGGATGTGGCCCGGGGAGCTCCAAGGGACGGTTCACAGAAAAAGGAAAACTGGAGACGAGATCCGACATGCACTCTCATCATAACTGTCCGATTAGATTTTGATGTTGTTGTTTTTTGGTGGTTTTTGCATGTGAGATAACCGCATTCAGGAATCTCGCCACCTGCAGAGTAACAGAAGGATCTGTATCCTGCAAAAGCAGTGCGGCGTGTGACTCAACAGGCCTGCTAACCAAGCGCAGTAAAGCAGGGCCCAGGAATTTAGTCCTGGCTATGCTATGTAGGGGACAGTTGAACATTATATGTGGAAGAGATTCAACTGTTTTCCCATCACACACGCATAGCGGAGACACCAAACCCTTGGAAAATCTGTGGCTCAGCAGGTTCGATGGAAGGACATTGAACCTTGCACGAATAAATGCAAGTCGGTGTGGTACTGATGAAAGAGATGACATGTATGATGGAAGGTCAAGTGGTGGGGTTATTCCGTGATACCTGGGGGAGCAGACACCCCCACCTCTGGCAAGGTTGTGTTGATTTTCAATGTCTGCTAATCTTTGCTCAATGAGGCTTTTAGCTGAGCGTAAGTTCATCTTTAGGGAGTCCGCTGGGGAAATTCCGATGCTCAGAAGTTTGGCATGGATTTTTCCTACCCACGGATTAACAAATTCGTCCCGCCAGAGGCACTGAAAAAGGTAATGGTCGGGAAGCCTATGCCAGCTGGACAGCCAATAGCCAAAGACTCGCTTCCAGATGACAGTCTCCAATGTTGCAATCCTTAACTCCAGACGCATGGCTGCGTTGCTCACACACATGGGGAGTTTCAGGAGGCGACGGAGAAACTGATTCTGCAATGTCTCCAGCGATGTTAAATTGGACCCAGGGGCCCAGAGCGGGGCAGCATAGCAGAGGGTGGAAACCACTTTTGCGTGGTATACCTTCAATGCAGAGGGGATGTGGGAGGCTCCGTCAGCCGCAAAAAATTGGAGTAGAGCATAAAGTATTGTTTTCCCTTTGTTTAGTAAATACTGTATCTGCGGCTTCCAGCTTAGGTTGTAGTGAAAAAAGACTCCCAGGTATTTAAATTTGAAAACCTGTTCTAATTGGACTCCATCTAACTTCCAGCTGTAAGTTTTCCGAGACCTGGTAAAGACCAGGACTTTAGATTTCCCATGATTAATTGTCAGATGGTTGAGTTTACAATAAGCCGCAAAAATCTTTAGAGCTCTGCATAAACCGACTCTAGAGTAGGAAAGGATCGCTGCATCATCGGCGTATAGGAGCAAAGGGCAGCGAAAATCGGCTAGGCGGGGGGCATGAATGTTGGCTTGAGACTCATTCAGAAAGAGCTTCATATCGCTAATAAACAGGTTGAAGAGGAGTGGGGCCAAAATGCAGCCTTGGCGCACACCTCTATTTATTGGGACCTCGTTGGATAGGTTTCCCGCAGGTGTGAGTCTCACTCTAGCCGACGACCCGTGGTGTAATTGGGTTATAAGCCATAACAGTCTCCTATCTATGCCCCATCTCTCTAGTTTCTTCCATAGACAGTTTCTTGGGATACTATCGAAGGCGGCCTTTAGGTCTATGAAAGCGACACATAGGCGCCCCCGCCTCGGGGCAGAATATTTTCTGGCAAGATGATACATAATTACCATATGGTCAGAGGTCGAGTAATTGTTCCTAAAGCCCGCTTGCTCATGGCCAATCAGATTTGAGTCGTTTGCCCAATGAGACAGCTTAGACAGCAAAAATTTTGCATAGATTTTCCCGATGATAGACAAAAGGCTGATGTTCCGATAGTTCTCCGGGTCAGCAGGGGGACCCTTTTTATGGACTGGCACGATCACGGCCTCCTTCCATGACCTAGGGATAAGCCCCGTAGAATTAATTGCGTCAAAGACTTTGGCCAGAATTTCAGCCCACCACCTCGGTTGCGCAACAATAGCCTCAGCAGGGACTAGATCCGGCCCGGGGGCTTTGCCCGTTTTCAAATCTAATATCAAGTCCATTATCAGGTCTGGGTCGGTAGAGGGCCACAAAGGTAGGTGGTCGGCTCGGAATTCCGTGGATGAGTTGGATTCCTCTGCCAAGGAGAAATATTTACTCAAGAATTTTTCCCATGTGGGCGCAGGGATAATCGTCAGTGGGTACTTCCTTCCTCTTATGTTTATCAGAGCCCAAAATTCCTGTGGTCTGCGGGATCTAGAGGCCGCTATCAAGGCTCGCCAACGCTTTTGATGCCACTCGCGTTTGGCCAGCTTTAAAGTCTGTTTGTATGCTCTTTTGACTTGTAAATAGGAGGATGGTAGAGCTTGAGCATTAGAGTTTTTGTATTCATTATAGATGGAACGAAGAAGGGATCTTGCTTGTTTGCAAGAGGTGTTAAACCAAGGGGCCCCAGCACTGCAATGCGCCACTTTCGCCTTTTGAGGAGGTGATGTAAAAAAAGTGGTAAGGTTTGTTGTAAGAAGGTTAAAAAGTTTCAAAACCGAATTGGAATCTTGTAAATCAGTAGTTATTTGAGGTAGATAGGCAGTGATTTCCCTATGGAAAAAATCCTGGTATTTTTGGGCCACAGCCTCCGACCATTTGATCCCTCTTATTTGGACCGATGATGAGGTTTCCAGAAGGACTGAGTGTTTATAGTCCTTCTGGCGCCGGAACAATGACAAAGTGGTCACTACTGGGAGGTGATCACTGAAATGTTGATTTTCAACTTGGAAGGAAAGTACATTAACGGCCAAATTTGCGGAGATCAAGAAGTAATCGATAACACTGTTAGATGTTGGTCCCAGGTGAGTGAACTCCCCCGGTATATCGGGGGGGAAGGTGCCGTTCAAGAATACTAGATTCAAGCGAATGGCCATTTGGTAAAGGGTCACTCCTGCTTTGTTTACTCTGTTGTCCTTTGAAGTTCTAATTCTGGTGTATTCCAAGTCAAAGTTGTCCAAACATGGGGGAGTCCACCATTTGGACTTGGTTAGTAGGTCCCAATTAGTGGCAATACGAGCATTAAAATCTCCCCCAATTAAGGAATACGAGTTAGGGCATTTGGTATGACATGACAATAGGTGATTTTCAAATGATTCCCATCTCCAATCAAGATCAGGTGCTGAGCCTTCGGGGGGGGGGGAGATAAACATTAGTAATTAGTAATGAGGACTTCCCTTCTGTGATCAGTCCAGATAGAGCAAAAGGCGGGGAAGCCCGTACCAGAGTGAATTTGGCGCGAAGTTGGAGTGAGATCCCAATCAAAAGACCCCCTTTGGGGCGACCTCCTTTCAAGGAAGGGGAGGCCGGAAGTGTTAGAAGATCGAAGCCATCTATGATAATCTCTTCCTCATCCCACGTTTCTTGGAATAGAATGATATTAAATGAGTTTATGTACTTCCTGAATTCGGGGTCTGATTTTTTGGTTCTCCAACCAGCGATGTTCCAGCTAAGTATTGATAATGTCGGGTCCTTGTGCTGTCCCGGTAATTGTCACTTTGAGTTGTTTAATGGGTTCTTGGAGGTAGAACGAGGACCTATAAGAAAATCGGTAATTTTAGTTTGTGTGGATAAGGTCTTCTTCTGTGTCGATTGAAT
This sequence comes from Podarcis bocagei, assembly GCF_964188305.1. Taxonomy (NCBI): domain Eukaryota; kingdom Metazoa; phylum Chordata; class Lepidosauria; order Squamata; family Lacertidae; genus Podarcis; species Podarcis bocagei. The sequence goes on from NC_138131.1 coordinate 71,614,801, forward strand.
CCATGATTTGGTAACATTAACAGGCAGGAAGGGTTTTGCCGGGGAGGAAGAATTAGGCAAAATTGGTGAGGTTGGATGCTGTTCATTGAGGTGAGTAGTAGCAAGTCTTTGATGGGCTCTACTAGTAGATCCGTCGGAGTTGTCAGTCTTAACCAGGGTAGCGCTAAGAGGTGTTCCAGCCTTCACTTGTAGTTGCTGCGCAGATGGGGAAGAATTATCACGCAGATGTATAGAAGGACGTGAACGTGGGGATGGTGCATGTGTAGTCATTTCCTGGTGATCTTCAGGCAGGGATGATTCTAGCTCAGGCATTGAGGCAAAGGAATCATCAACCTCCATATTTTGAATGGACATAAGGTCTGAAACGGGAGTATTGAGTTTATCAACTTCCTCCACGGTAGAATGGTGCTGTCGGTCAACAGGTGACTGCTGATTCAGATCAGTAGGGGGTAACAAGGTAACAGGTTGAGAGATTATCAAGGTATTTGATGGAGACGCCTTGTGGGACGTGGAGCACCTGCTCTCCTCTCTCATCGGCATAGAGGGGTCTCCTTGCGATAGGAGTCTTTGTTTGAGTAGATCCAATCGATCGAGAATAGCCTGCTGTTCTTCCGAAGGGAGTTTTCCATAAGAGGAGATAAGATTTCTCTCTTCCGGGATATTCCAATCTCCGCTTGCAATTGGATCACTCCTCAGCTTAGCTAGATGGTCACTTGCGGTCGCAGGTGGAACAGGGGGTACCCGGCTAGGTGTTTTTCCCTTTATTATAGGGACAGAGGAAGGAAACGGGCGTTCATTGCCGGTTAAAATGTTGGGAAAAAGAGGTTTAACACTCGTGTCCTTAAAGACTCTTGTTGTTACAATCTCCCAGGGTGCCAGCCGATCTTTTTGTCTTGCAAGAAGATGTGGGATCCTTGCAGACTGGAAGGAGAGCATAAATTTCCTTGGCCAGGGCGTGGCATTTAGGGGTACTACAGACAGAAGATCTATCCGGGAAAAAGGAATATTTAACAAATCACGTAGGTACCCTTTAGCCATCATCAGGTTATTCCACCTAAGTCTGGGGGCGTCACGGGAAAAAATGGATAAACATATTTTATTAGGTTGAAGAATCAAGGATTGCTTATTCCTTTGGGGCAGTGGTAGCCTGCATATTGAGCCCTTAAGGAGAGATTTCTGGTCAAGTTGTCTCTTTAAGGTACTCACAAGCTGCACAGGAGATTGATGTAAATTAGATAGCTCAGTTGAGGAAGGTAGGTGAGCTAGAAAGGCCCGTGTAAGTTTATTCAATGACGAAGAAATCCCCTCCAATTCCTTGAAGATGAAGCTTAAAGGTTTCCAGGCCTTTGACCATTTTGGTTACCCTCCTCTGGACACATTCCAGTTTGTCAGTGTCCTTCTTGAATTGTGGTGCCCAGAACTGGACACAGTACTCTAGGTGAGGTCTGACCAGCCGCTAGGGAAACTCATTTTCCTTAGCCGCTAGGGCAACTCACTTTCCTTTCTCCGCTCTGCAAATCACTTTGCGTCCGTGCTGATTCCGGATAATAGCTGAACTCCGCAATATTCTTGTTTTTTCCTCCGGGTTTCTTTTATTCTTTTATTAATCGCCAATTTCAGTTTATTCCCGGATTTCTTTTATTTTGAGAGCAAGGCGCTTTCTCTGCAAGACTTCGCTACTTGGGGGTAGATAATGGCTTCCCTCGACCTGCCGCTCCGCTCCTCCGTTCTCTTCACTTCTTTCGGAAGCTACCTGACAGCCGGGCGAGCCGCTTCTGGTCCCGCTGGGATCCTGACGTTCCGGACACCCACCAGAGGTATTTTGAGGGGCCTCCACGCCCTTTAGCACACCCTTTCCCCCCGAAGTAGCTCAGGATTTCCCTCACGGAAAAATCCCCTCTTGCGATGAGATCACGCTCCACCGGAAGTCTCAACCCCAACCCTAACCCTAACCCTAACCCTAACCCTAACCCTAACCCTAACCCTAACCCTAACCCTAACCCTAACCCTAACCCTAACCCTAACAGAAACCCTAGCAAAGCGAAGTGTAATAAGCCTAAACAAAGCCAAACAGGTTGTTTTGTGTTCCAGCTACATAGAAAGAAGATGATAAAAGTCTGATTGGGCTTATTTCAAAATGGTGTTTTGGGGTTAGAATGCACATTCACTCAAAAATCGCAGTGACATGTTTGTTATCAGCCCAAATCAAGCATAGTTGTTTTGGTTCCATCTCAATAGAAAGAGGACGAATAAACTTGGATTGTTCTTTCGGTGGTCATTCACCCTAACCCTAACCCTAACCCTAACCCTAACCCAGTGTTTCCCAACCTTTTTTGGGCAAAGGCACACTTGTTTGATGAAAAAAATCTCGAGGCACACCACCATTACAGCCCCGTGACGTCAGCGCGCAGCGTCACGCCGGGAGGGACGCACGAAAGTGTAAGTTTCAATTTTTTCCCCTCCCCCTTGCCGGGGAACCTCCAAGCTTTGGGGGTGGGGGGGGAGGAGGCAGCAAAGCGAGGGACTGAGGGACTCCTCCAACGACAAGGGTTGGGGAAGAAGAGAAAGGGCTATTCCGCTCCAGTCCTTTCTGAAGGAGCTGAGGGTGGGGGTCCTCCGGCGCCTTCGGCGAAACGGCGCCGGCCCAGAGCGCTTCTAGGAGGCTGCCTTTGTGCGCGACGTAAAGCCCTCTTTCCCTCCCTCCAGCCCCGTGTCACCTGTGGAAAAGGGGGCTGGATCCAGTGACGCAACTCGGAAAACTGTTAGGGAAGCCAGAGCAGGAAAGTGAGTGGGGGGCGGCGGCGCCGCTTTAACCCACGTTTCCTTTTTGAAAGAGAAACTTAAAACTAGATGACCCTTGAGACCCCTGCCAACTCTACAGTTCTATGGCCCTTTGTGGAGGGGGGGCAGCACCTGGAAAGACGGGCTAGGGGATAATTGGGGCGGCCGCCTTAGGCACACCAGAAGCGAAGCACGTCCTGAGCTACAAAAACAAACCCAATTCCTGCCTCGTTTTTTGCAGTTTCTGCAAAGCGAGGGAGTCTCCCCCGCCTCCATTCCTCGGTGCCTCCTCCTCCCCCTGCTCCCCACTACGGGTCTCCCCTGCACTTGGCCAGGCCGCCTCACCCTCCTTCCTTTCCCAGAGCAGTGGCTCAGAGCGCCTCCTTGCACCGCAGGTACACTCCGTGGGGAGGGGAGGGAGCGGAAGCCCAGACCAGCCCCCAACCTGCTTAGTCCGACCCCTCAAACCTTCCCAAAATAAGAACACTGCGTTCTACAACGTCACCCCCCAGCGGGGCCCCCTTTATTCCCGGTGAGAGGGGGGCGGCGGAGGGAAAAAGCTGCTTCCCACACTGACCCGCTGCCATCTTGACTTCCCGCAATGAGCCGGATGCGGCGCCTAAGCTCCCTGCCGTCGCTTCTCCGCCTCCTCTACTTTGCACAAGGCTT
>NC_138131.1:72223527-72636527 GCF_964188305.1 Podarcis bocagei
AAATAATTACCGCCCAGTCAGTCTGACATCAATACCAGGGAAGATTCTGGAGCAGATCATCAAGCAAACAGTCTGTGAGCACCTAGAAAGGAATGCTGTGATCACCAATAGTCAGCATGGATTTCTGAAAAATAAGTCATGTCAGACTAACCTGATCTCGTTTTTTGACAGAATTACAAGCCTGGTAGATGAAGGGAACGCAGTGGATGTAGCCTACCTTGATTTCAGCAAGGCATTTGACAAGGTGCCCCATGATATTCTTGTAAAGAAGCTGGTAAAATGCAGTCTTGACTATGCTACCACTCAGTGGATTTGTAACTGGCTGACTGACCGAACCCAAAGGGTGCTCATCAATAGTTCCTCTTCATCCTGGAGAAGAGTGACTAGTGGGGTGCCACAGGGTTCTGTCTTGGGCCCGGTCTTATTCAACATCTTTATCAACGACTTGGATGATGGACTCAAGGGCATCCTGATCAAATTTGCAGATGACACCAAACTGGGAGGGGTGGCTAACACCCCAGAGGACAGGATCACACTTCAAAACGACCTTGACAGATTAGAGAACTGGGCCAAAACAAACAAGATGAATTTTAACAGGGAGAAATGTAAAGTATTGCACTTGGGCAAAAAAAAATGAGAGGCACAAATACAAGATGGGTGACACCTGGCTTGAGAGCAGTACATGTGAAAAGGATCTAGGAGTCTTGGTTGACCACAAACTTGACATGAGCCAACAGTGTGACGCGGCAGCTAAAAAAGCCAATGCAATTCTGGGCTGCATCAATAGGAGTATAGCATCTAGATCAAGGGAAGTAATAGTGCCACTGTATTCTGCTCTGGTCAGACCTCACCTGGAGTACTGTGTCCAGTTCTGGGCACCACAGTTCAAGAAGGACACTGACAAACTGGAACGTGTCCAGAGGAGGGCAACCAAAATGGTCAAAGGCCTGGAAACGATGCCTTATGAGGAACGGCTAAGGGAGCTGGGCATGTTTAGCCTGGAGAAGAGGAGGTTAAGGGGTGATATGATAGCCATGTTCAAATATATAAAAGGATGTCACATAGAGGAGGGAGAAAGGTTGTTTTCTGCTGCTCCAGAGAAGCGGACACGGAGCAATGGATCCAAACTACAAGAAAGAAGATTCCACCTAAACATTAGGAAGAACTTCCTGACAGTAAGAGCTGTTTGACAGTGGAATTTGCTGCCAAGGAGTGTGGTGGAGTCTCCTACTTTGGAGGTCTTTAAGCAGAGGCTTGACAACCATATGTCAGGAGTGCTCTGATGGTGTTTCCTGCTTGGCAGGGGGTTGGACTCGATGGCCCTTGTGGTCTCTTCCAACTCTATGATTCTATGATTCTAGGTCAAGAGCCACCAAGGGTCTTATCCTTGAAGTGAGAAGGTGAGTGAGAAACCTTTTCAGCTTGTTCATGCTGATGTGTGTGGTCCTTTTAAACTCAGCAGGGGTAATTCCCAGTATGTGCTAACTATAATTGATGATGCCACAAGGTTTAGTTGGGTTTATCCCATGAAGCACAAGGCAGAGGTTTTCCTCTAAGTTTAAAGACTGGGTGGCATATGTTGAGAGGCAATTCCCACACAAAGTTTAAAAGTTTCAATCTGACCGTGGAGGCGAATTTCTGTCAGGTGCATTCCAATCATGGTTACAAAGGAATGGAATTGGGCACAGAAAGACAAACCCTCATAGTCCAGAGAAGAATGGAGAGGCAGAGAGAAAGAAAAGGTCTCTGCAAGAAATGATGGACTCAATGCTAGAGGATTCTGGCTTGTCCAAACGCTATTGATGGGAGGCGATCTTGACAGCCAATTATGTTCAGAACTGCTTGGTCCACAGCACGATTGGAACAACACCCTATTTTATGCTGTTCAGAAAAAAGCCCAAAGCTGATCATTTGCGCACATTCAGTGTGAAGGCATGGGTTCATGTGCCACGATCACAGTGCAGAAAGGGTGACCCCAAAGCACAGCAGCTTATGTTTGTTGGTTACCAGGATTTGGGCAAAGGGTGGAGCTTTGTGGTTGGAAATAGTGGGCTACATGCTAATTCAGAGGTTTGGTTCCAGGCATCAAAGGGTGGTTCCTCACATTTGAGTGTTAAAAGGGAACCAGGCAATGTAAACACTGAAGAGAAAGGTGACAGGGCTGTAAAATCTGCATCTCCTGAGGCTAGTGAACAGAATGCCAGTCATTTTTCACCAACATCAAAGGATGAGTCTTACTCTCCTCTAAGGGGGCGAAAATCTGAGGGGGATGATAGTGAAGATGAGGCCAGTTTTACTCCAAGAAGATCAGAGAGGAAGAACATAGGAATTCCGCCAGATCGTTTTACGCCTGGTACAGCTCACATGTTCCATGTAGCTATAGAGCCTCAAAGCTACAAACCAGTAATGGATTTACCTAAGGAGCAAATTTTTGCTCTGGAAGGGTGCCATGGAAGAGGAGATGAACTCTCTCCGTGAGCATGGAGTGTTTACATCTACGTCACCGCCAAAGAGTGCCATGGTGGTGGGATGTAGATGGATTTAAAAAATAAAGCCTCTGGCTACTGGTGGTTATAAATATAAGGTGCATTTAGTGGCACAAAGTTTTTCCCAGAGACCAGGACTGGATTTTGATGAAGTGTTTGCACCCACAGCTAGAAGTGAGAGCATGCGTTTGTTGCTTGCAATTGCAGCAAAGCGCAATCTTAAAGTTAATCATTTTGACATCCAGATGGCTTATCTGAATGCCAGTCCTTATGAAGAACTTTATTTATCAGAGCCACCAGGTTTTGAAACAGGATAAGGAAAAGTGTACAGATTACACAAAGCCCTATATGGTTTGCGTCAATCAGCACACAAGTGGAACACATGCTTAGATGAGACTCTTGTTTCTCTAGGTTTCGAACGCAGTGTTGCTGATAACTGTTGGTACATGTGTGGCACTGGTAACAAGCAAGAATTTTATTTGGTATTTGTGGATGATTTGCTATATGTGGCCAAAGAGGCTAGGCAAATCAAGGAGTTTTCCACGCAATTGCCCAAAAAGTTCAAAGTAAAAGATCTGGGCTACGTACAAAACTATTTGGGTGTGGAAGTGTCCCAGGCCAGTGATGGTAGTTTTCTGCTCAGTCAGAAAAACAAAATTAAGCAACTGCTGGCAACGTTTTAACATGCAAGATTGTAATGGGGCAAGTACACCCATGGAAGTAGGTTTTGTTAAAGGAATGCAATCAGATAAAAGCTCTGAGTTTGAGCATCCAGATCTCTACCAATCAGCCATTGGGAGCCTAATGTACATATCACAGTGGAGTAGACCCGATATCTGCTATGCAGTGAGGATTTTAAGCAGACAGGTATCCAAACCCACTGTGAGTAAAAAGGATACTGAGGTACTTAAAGCAAACTGCTCTGAAATTGAGCTCAGCAGGAGAAGAAATGCTTGAGTGCTACTCAGATAGCGACTGGGAAAATCTGCCAGACAGAAAGTCTGTAACTGGGCTGGTGATCATGTTCGGTGGATCACTGATTGGATGGAAATCCAGGAAACAAAGCATAGTTAGTGTGTCTTCCACGGAAGCGGAATACGCTGCTTTGAGCGAGCTCTGCAATGAGCTAATATTTTTTAAGCAGTTACTGTTGGATTTTGGCACTGAATGAGATTTTCCAGGAAAAGATTTTGTGGACAACCAAGCCTGTATAACACTAAGTAAAACTGAGCAGTTCAAGGGGAAATCAAAACACGTGGAAGTAAAATACTAGAATGTCAGAACTAATGTACACAGGACTGTCATTGCATGTGAATATGTTGAAAGTGCCAAGAATGTCAGATATAATGACTAAGCCATTGTCATTTGTGAAAAACAAAATGCTGTGTGAATGCATGGGTTTGCAAAACAAAGTTGGTGAAAATACTTTGTATGTGCTCAGAAACTAATTGCACTATGCAAGCTGTGAGGGGGTGCTGGAATTCATGGTTTGCTTGCAGCTTTGCAAGTTAGCAATTAGTGTCTCCACAGCCTGGGAAGACAGAGCATGAAAGGAATCTGCCTAGAGATAAGAAGACCCAGCAACAGCTCAGTGATTGGCTGAGGTCCCTCATATAGGCAGCATGACCTATGACACTAGTGTTGAGGAGTAAGTGGTTTGGTTAGTGCTGAGGCGTTGCTGAGAGTGAAGAAGTCATGTTGTAAATAGTAACTTGTAGATAGCTTGTATGTTTACTGCTGTATATGATAAACTACAAGAATATGAAGAAGAATATGAAGAAGATCTGTGGAAGGGACATGGAAGAGACTTAAGGGCCTCGGACATAAGGTTACCAGGTTAATGAACTAGATGGATGGGATAGAAAGGACTGACAAAACCCAAGACCAGGAGGAAGAGATGTTGGATGAAGATTGGAAGAAAGTTTTAAAAAATTCTATTTAGGAATGTTTTCTAAAATTAATGAGTATTAGAAAAATGTTGGAACGAAATTATTTGGCTTTAGCAGAAATGTTAAAAAGAACTATGTAAGAATATGCTATGGTTATGAGAAATTGGTATAAATAAGATTTAAGTTTTAGGGTTTTTTATGGTAAGATAAGGTTAAAATAGATTAAGGCTATTTAATGACAGAATATTATGAAAAATGGAAAGGATTTGCTGTGACAATCAACAACTAGAATACAAAAAAGGGAGGTGTGAGGAGGTAGATGAAATAAGGTAATGACAGTTAAGGATTTGGGAATATTGGATCTGTTTTTAAATCTTTGTGGTTTATTTTTCAAATCAAATCAAAACTTTTATTGCATTAGCATACAGCCATAGCAAAATAGGACAGTACAAAAATGCTAGAGACAAGCAACCAAGCAAAATTCAAGGCGATATTGCTGGCGTAATGACATTTAACTTACCCTAAGACCATAATGCAAAGATTTAGTTGCCAGCGCCAGAAATGTAATGTGCGGATATATATAAAGAATTAAAACAGGTCCAGGCCTAGGACACACTACCCTGTCAGAGTAGCCCTGAGTTTCAGAGCCTGCACTATGAAGATTGCCACCCCACGTGAAATTTGGGGATTTGCGTCCACAAGAAGCGATTTCAAACAGTCTTCCTTAGACGTAATAGTGGACGGGATCAAGAGGAGGAGCTTAGATCTTATTGGCTCATAAATAGGGCAGTAGAAAAAGAAATGTATAAAGTCCTCTACTTCATTCATTGTGCATGAACATAGACGCTGAGTAATAGGGGTCTTAGAGTAAATCCCCTGAAGGAAGGCCGTGGGTATAGAATGGAAACGGGCCATAGTAAACGCTCTTCTCAAATTGGGCTCCGTTAGTTCTATCAAGTAGTTGGCAAGTGATCTTACCACTTTCACTTTAGGGAGCCACATGGAGAGACGGGCTGTGATGGACTGTGCCCGGTCCATGGCCTCGTCTCTTGTAAGAATCCAGGCCCGGATTTTATGTTGGTGCCAAGATGACAGCGTGTCTAGATCTGGGAGGGAGTAGCGTGCAGTAATAGTCTCCATGGCCTTGGACCATTTGTTGCTATGAGAACAAGTTAAAAAGGCTTGCCTGGCTAGTAGGGAACCTGGGGCATTGATTAATTTACAATAAAAACTAATAATTCTAATGTGGGCTCTCGCAACAATGGAGGGGAGGCCCAGTTCTGTTCTTAACTGTGCAGCAACCGAGCCCTTGGGGAGACCCAGCATCTTTCGTGCAAAAGAGTTTTGCAGAATCTCCAGCCGTTGTAGTGTTTTTAAATTCCACCCCCAGATTTCAACCCCATACAGTAACATCGGGAGGACTTTACTGATAAATGCTTTTCTGACTGGTGGAACCAACTGGCCGCCTTTTGCATAGAAGAATTTCTCCAAGGCTTTGATGGTTCTACGGGCAGCCAGGATGGTCGTATTTAGGTGAGCTGACCAGCTAAGCCCATGCTGAAAAGTGATTCCCAAATACTTGAATGCTGAACAATATTCAATTCAAGTTTTCGTACCAAAAGTAAGAATTTTGGTTTTGGCGAAATTGATTTTGAGGGAGTTGGTATCACAATATGTCATGAGCCCTCTGAGCATGTTGTTTAAGCCCTGCTTGGTTAATGACAATATCACCATGTCGTCCGCATAGAGTAATATGGGGATCTTAAGCTGTTGTAAAGAGGGGGCAGATTGATTTAGGGCCTTCATAGTTGTAACGATGTCGTTGATATAGAAATTGAATAGAAAAGGGGCCAAGAGGCAGCCCTGTTTGACCCCTTTATTCAGAGGGAAAGAATCAGAAAGAGCTCCCAGAGGGCCGAATTTTACTCTGGCCGATATGTCATTATGAATTTCCATAAGAAGGAGGAGGAGTCTCTTATCTATGTTGGTGTAACTAAGCTTCTGCCATAGCCTATCTCTGGGAATGGAGTCAAAAGCGGAGGTCAGGTCCACAAAAGTCGCGTGTAGCTTGCAGTTGAACCTGTTTAGGTATTTATCAATCAGGGTAGATAGAACGAGACATTGGCTGGATGTGCTGTGACCTTTACGGAAGCCAGCCTGTTCCGGGTGGAATAGCTTTGTTTCTTCTGCCCACTCGAATAATTTCTCTAGCAAGAATCTAGAGTAAACCTTGTATGGTATGTCCAGCAGGCTGATAGGTCGATAGTTACGCGGAACTTGTGGATCCCCCTTTTTATGTATTGGGATGACTATGCTCTGTTTCCAGTTAGGTGGAATCTTAAGGGTGGCATTAATAGTGGTAAAGAGAGATGCTAAAATAGGGGCCCACCACGTCTGGTTCGATAAGAATACCTCAGGAGGAATCATATCCTCCCCCGGGGATTTATCCCCTGATAGCATGCTAATTAGTTGTATACATCTCTCTGGGGAGACTGGCTCCCAGGTGGGCAAGGCAGATGCTGGGAGAGTGGGGACTACGTTTACGTCGGAATCTGGGGCGGAATACAACTGAGCAAAGTGAGAGTGCCAACTGGCTGCTGAGATGTTATTAACGATGAATGAGGGGGGGTCTTAAACCTGCATTAATTAAATTCCAGAATTTTTTGTCGTCACGGGTTTTAATGGCCACTGACAGTGCCGTCCAGCGATCTTTCACAAAGAGCAATTTCTTATGTTGGAGCAGCTTCTTGTAGTATGAACGGAATTGAGCTAACTCCCTGGTTTTGCTCTGGGTGCTGTCTGATTTCATATCAGACTGAAGAAATCTAAGCCTACTTCTGCACTGTTTGCATTCTTGGTCGAACCAAGTTTGATTCTTCCAGGTTAGAATCGCACGGGAAGGTTTTGTAAGTGAAGGGAGCAAGTAGGCCAGAATTTGCTGGAAACTTGAGAAATGATTCACATTCATTGTTAACAGCTGAGCTTTCAGGGCTAGGATCTCTGGGGAATTTAGAAGGACTTTTATTTCTTGCTCCAAATAGATATCCCACTTCTTACGTCCGGGGGCTAAGATCAGTGAATCCTGGAGGTGGGGTGAGCTGGGAAGCCCCAGCAGTGAGTGGTGGAAGGAGATGGCGATTGGAAGGTGGTCGCTTTCGGTTCTGTTGAACACATTGAAACAATATACCTTATCATTAAATGCCGAGGAGGACCAGATGTAATCTATAACGCTTGCCCCTCTAGATCCTAGAAAAGTAAAGTATCCCCCGGACCAGTCTTTGGGTGTGCCATGCAAGCTATGCAGCCCGCAGTTTATGGTAAGCTCCAGCAGTATGATGCCAGCCCTATTAATGATTTTGTCATGTGAATTCCACGTAGGAAACCACTCCTCTTCTATGAATAATTGCGACTTATCGGTAAATGAGCTTATATCTGCTCCGATTCTGGCATTAAAGTCCCCCATTATAAGAATCTCTGACTTTGGAAATTCAGCCACAGATTTATCAAGGATAAATCTTAAATCCTCCCAAAACTGATTTGAATGAGAAGAGGGATAGACAGATGGATTGTACAAGTTTACACATATGAAGTCCCCAGCCGAGCTATTAGTGATGTGAAGAGTTTGAATGCAATTACTCTCTAACCAAAAGAGAGGAGAGGTATTAAGATGTAGCTCCTGCGAAACAAATGTTACCAGGCCTCCCCTAGGGCGCCCATACAAATGTGTTTTGGTCGCAGGAATCACAAAGGCGTCATAGCCCAGTAGGGATGGGGGGGATGAAGAGTCTAAGCACCAGGTCTCTTGTATGCCCATGATCTGGAATTTCGCTAAAAAATCTTTCATTATTTTTGCTTTCTGATTTTGATGTGCTATGTGTTTTGTTTTTGCTTTTTGCTTTTGACTTTTATCGATTTGTATTGTTTAATTGTTATTTGTTTTTTTTTCTTGTTCTTCCCCCTTTTTTTCTTTGTTTTTTTTTGTAATTTTAAAATTCTCAATAAACATCATAAAAAAAGTTCAGATGGCTTTCAAAAGTTTTAACAACAGTTCCCCTCCATGGCTGACCCTCCACGTCCTTCTTCTTCTGCTAGTATGAATGCTACACTTTGCTTTTCATGCTCATTTCATGATCCCTATTTGTGAATAGCAAGATAGGATGCAATTAAGCCATTAGCAGCTAAACAAACAAACATGCTAATTACGTTCTTTACAAGGCTTATTTTTTTTAATAGAGAAGCTGGAATTTACCCTTCATTAATCTGACTTAATTGCAATACCATACGCTAAAAAGTCAACATAAATTAGGGGCTGTGAACGATTCCCCCAATATTAAAGATGAGCTGGTGAATTCCTCTCCTCTGAAAATCCCTCCACCCCCGGATAACAAATGGCAGCTTCTTAATAAGGAAGTGTAATAGCAAACAACTGTGCCAAAATGAAAAGGGGACTGTTTTGCTACCGTCAATTGCATTTATGATGTAATTACCTCAGTGTAATAAAGAGGTGCTGGAGGAGACTCTTGAGAGTCCCATGGACTGCAAGAAGATCAAACGTATCCATTCTTAAGGAAATCAGCCCTGAGTGCTCACTGGAAGGACAGATCGTGAAGCTGAGGCTCCAAGACTTTGGCCACCTCATGAGAAGAGAAGACTCCCTGGAAAAGACCCTGATGTTGGGAAAGATGGAGGGCACAAGGAGAAGGGGACGACAGAGGACGAGATGGTTGGACACTGTTCTCGAAGCTACAAACATGAGTCTGACCAAACTGCAGGAGGCAGTGGAAGACAGGAGTGCCTGGCGTGCTCTGGTCCATGGGGTCACGAAGAGTCGGACACGACTAAACGACTAAACAACAACAACAACAAATAAAGATGTAAGCATCTTAAAAACCTACAAATCAATTCAGTTAGCAGCAGGATATGAAGGATGCCCAACTTTTGTCACTGCATCAGTTGGATCCATGATACTCCAGAATCCAATAAAGCCCAAAATTATCAATGCTCTGTGGAGTGCCAGAAATGCCTTCAGGGTATGGATGGGGAGTTTCCAGTGCTACACTCTTCAAGAAAAGCATATCCAGGACCAGATGTTAACTGCTCTGCTGCCACTCAACGTTACATCCCCGGTGAGGCCTCATGGAACATTTGTTCCATGATTTTGTTCTGGGTGTATGTAAGGGAACTAAAGGGCTTTGGTTAGAGTAGATTGTACATCATAGTTGTGTCATGTGGTAGAGCACAGGCTCCACATGCAGAAGTTCCCAGGTTCAATCCTTGGTATCTCTAGGAAGGGCTGGGAGAGAGTCCCTGCCTGAAATCTTGGAGAGTCACAGCTAGTCAGTGTCAGCAAGACTGAGCTAGCTGGAACGAAGACAGCTTTCTAAGTTCCAGATACTCTTTAGTGGAGACAGTAGTTGGAAATGACTCAAACGCCAAGATTTTTTTTTTTTTTTTTTTTTTGCATTTTAAAATTTTATTGGTTTCCAACCAATTATACATTTTATCCATGTTACAACGTTCTTGTCCATTTTTGACTTCCTTCAACGTTACTGACAATCATTCGTAGTTATCCTTTCTTACACATTCCATTCTTACATATTGCCATTTTTCCTCCCTTCTTTCATTATTTCTAATAGACAATACTTATTGAATCTTTACAGTGCCTCTTTAAAACCCATTAGCGTTGTATTTACATCACAGTTATTTTCCAGATAACCCACAAATTTCCCCCAGTCTTGAATAAACTTTTGGTCTTTAGTATATCTAATTTTCCCTGTTAACCTGTCAAGTTCTACATATTCTGTCAATTTTTCTCTCCACTCTTCCACGGTTGGGATTTCCTCCTGCTTCCATCTCTGAGCTAACACAATTCTAGCAGCCGTTACCGCATACTGGAAAAGCTTGCGATCTTTTCTTTCAATATCCTTTCTTACAATACCCAATAGGAAGATTTCTGGTTTTTTAGCGAAGGTGTATCTCAGCATCTTTTTCATTTCGTTGTAAATCTCCTCCCAAAAACTTTTATTTTTTTTACATTCCCACCATTGATGGTAGAATGTCCCTTCTTTCTGTCTACACTTCCAACATTTATTGTCTACCTTATACATCTTTGCCAGCTTCACTGGTGTCATATACCACCTGTAAAGCATCTTCATCATGTTTTCTTTCAATAGGGTACACGCCGTAAATTTTATATTCACCTTCCATAACCTATCCCAGTCTTCCAATTGGATACTGTATCCAAAGTCCCTCGCCCACTGAACCATCACTGATTTCACTTCTTCGTCCTTCGTATTCCATTCCAGCAGTATTTTATACATTTTTGACAGATTTTTATGTTCATTGTTTATTATCTCTTTTTGGTATCTAGATTCTTTTTCCTCATAACCCCTTTCCTTCACCTCTTTTTTAAACATTTCATTAATCTGAAAATAGTGCAGCCAATCGTATGTAAAAACTTTGACTTGGTCATATGATTTTATTTTCCACTTTCCTCCTTCGTTGGTCACCATTTCTTCGTATTTTCCCCACTTTCCTCTCATATTGATTTTCTTTACCCCCATTATCTCTAACGGGGATAGCCAGTGGGGGGTTTTTGGTTCTAGTATGTTTTTATATCTATCCCAGACCTCTATTAACGCGCCAAACCCCTTGTGGACCCTCTTTTTGTCGCACCATAGGTACGCGTGCCACCCAAATCTGTTATTATATCCTTCCAAATCTAGAAGTTCTTTGTTTTCCAGCTTTACCCACTCTTTTAACCAGCACAAACATGCTGCCTCGTAATACAGTCTCATGTCTGGTAGGGAGAAGCCACCTCTTTCTTTTATTTCTGTCAATAATTTTAATTTAATTCTGGGCTTCTTCCCTTCCCAGACATATCTTGAGATCACCTTTTGCCAGTCTCTAAAATCTTTTGTACCTTTTATTATGGGTATAGTTTGAAACAAAAATAACAACTTAGGAAGCACCATCATCTTAACCATTGATATTCGTCCCCAGAATGATAATTTCATTCTGGCCCAGGTCTCCAAATCTTTTTTTATTCTATTCCAAACTGGGGTGTAGTTGTTTTGATATAAATCAATATTCTTTACAGAAAGCCATATTCCCAAGTACTTAACCTTTCTAACTACCTCAATCCCTGTTCTTTGCTGCAATAATTCAATCTTATCCTGATCCAAATTTTTAACAATCATTTTTGTTTTCCCTTTGTTCAATTTAAATCCTGCTATATTACCAAATTTCCCCATCTCGTCCAAAATCTCCTTTGTACTTTCTATCGGCTCTTCCACCGTCAGGACCACATCATCTGCATAAGCTTTGACTTTATATTCATTGGCACCTAATGTCACCCCTTTAATTTGTTTGTTTTGTCTTATTGCATTTAATAGGGTTTCCAGAATCACTATAAATAACAGTGGCGAAAGCGGGCACCCCTGTCTTGTTCCCTTAGCTATTTTGATATCTTCAGATATAACATTATTGACTATCAGTCTTGCTTTTTGTTCTGTGTAGATTGCCCTTATGCCATTCAAAAATTCCTGGCCCACCTCCATAACCTCTAAGTTTTTCATCATAAAATCCCAGACCACATTATCGAACGCTTTTTCCGCGTCTACAAAAATTAGACATGCTGGTTTGTCGCACCTACTGGATAGGAATTCGATGATATTAACTATATTTCTTGTGTTATCACTTATTTGTCTTCCCGGCAGAAAACCAGCTTGGTCTTTATGTATGATTTTTGATAGTATCTTTTTTATTCTTTTAGCTAAAACACCAGCAAAGATCTTATAATCCGTATTTAATAAAGAAATGGGTCTGTAGTTCTTAATTTGAGTTGGGTCCGAGTCTTGTTTTGGGATTATTGTAATAAATGCCTCTTTCCATGTATCTGGAATATCCCTCTCTTTTAATATGTTATTCATTACTTCAATCAGCGGGGCTATCAACGTATCTTTCATTTCTTTGTAATAACTTGATGTAAACCCATCAGGGCCCGGTGCCTTCCCTCTTTTTAATTCTTTTATCACTTCTTCTACCTCTTCTCTACATATTAAGGCATTTAACTGTTCTTTTTGATCTATCGGAATCTTCCTCAACATCTTTCCTTCCAGATATCTTTCTATTTTTTCTTTGTTGTTCCTTTCACTTTTCCTGTATAGTTGTTTATAGTAGTCCACAAACCCTTTCCTGATTTCTTTCGGGTCGGTAATTTCTTCTCCATTTAATTCAATTTTGTTAATCAGTTTTTGTTCTTTTCTTCTTTTTACCTGCCAGGCAAGCCATTTTCCAGATTTATTTGCAAACTCGAAATTTTTTTGTCTTAACATTTTTATATTCCATTCGACCTCTTTATTTATTAACATAGCAAATTGGGTTTGTAGAGCCTTTATTTCCTGCTTTATCTTCTCATTATTGGGTTTTTTAATCAGCTTTTGTTCGTTATCCGTAATCTGTCTCAAAATCTCTCTTGTCTTTTTTTCTTTATTCTTTCTTTTCCATGCGTTTTGTTGGATACATAGGCCCCTCACCACTGCCTTACTTGCATCCCATACAGTACTCAGTTTTGTCCCTTTATCTAAGTTATCCTGAAAGTATTCTACCAGTTTTTTCTGTATTTTTTCAGCAAATTTTTGGTCGGCCCATAAGTTATCGTTCAATCTCCATCTGAAAGTTCGCTCTTCAAATCCTTTTAACTCCATCTTGATCGGGTTGTGGTCTGAGATAACTTTAGCCTGTATTTCAATTTTTTGGATTCTTGGTATGAGTTCACTCGAGACCCATATTTGGTCTATTCTTGACATTGATTGGTTTGGTTCCGAGTGATACGTAAATTGTTTTTCTAGAGGGTGCCTGAATCTCCAGATATCAATTAGGTTACAGTTCTTGATCATCGTAAAAAAAGTCTTAGGCAGCTTCCCTTCTTTACTCTTTGCTTTCCTTTTTTTTATATATAAAATTTTTTATTGCGTTTCTTTTCATAGGTTCACAGATTCAGTTACAAAGCAAGAAACAAGAAACAGTTTTTAAAAAAAAATAAAGAAAAATAAAAAAGAAAAAAACAAGTTAATTATGTTTCAGATCATCCTTCTATAAGTTACTTTCCACTGGACCTCCTCACATCCTCCCAACATTGCGTTCTTTAAACTAACAATATCAGCAATTTATCATCTTATTTCACCGCTTACTGTACCTTTCAATTTATTATGTTGCCAATTTCAAAAACTTGTAATTCAATTTGATACCTTTAAAATAAACATAATATATTTGTTTCAAGTTTGTCTCCTTTTTTTTCCCATAACTTACTTTGTCATTTACCTAATCAAGTTGCGGAAGCATAACGTTTCTTAGTCGTGCACCATCTTAACATTCAAACAACTTATAATATTTTTGCAAATAGTCCTTGAATTTTTTCCAGTCCTCCTCAATTGTTTCTTCGCTCAGATCTCGAATTCTGCCAGTCATTTCTGCCAATTCCATGTAGTCCATCATCTGCGTCTGCCAGTCCTCCAGTGTGGGTAAATCTTGTGTCTTCCAGTACTTTGCGATAAGAATTCTTGCTGCTGTGGTTGCATACATAAACAAAGTTCTGTCTTTCTTTAACACCTTCCGGTCCACCATGCCCAGAAGGAAGGCCTCCGGTTTCTTGGGGAAGGTATATTTAAATACCTTTTTCAATTCATTATATATCATTTCCCAGAAGGCCTTCACTTTCGGGCAGGTCCACCAGAGGTGAAAGAATGTCCCTTCTGCCTCCTTACATTTCCAACATTTGTTATCAGACAGGTGGTATATCTTAGCTAGCTTGACTGGGGTCATGTACCACCGGTATACCATTTTCATAATGTTCTCTTTCAAGGCACTACATGCCGTAAACTTCATACCGGTGTTCCACAACCTTTCCCAGTCCTCAGACATAATGTTATGTCCAACATCCTGTGCCCATTTTATCATAGCAGATTTAACTGTCTCGTCCTGTGTATTCCATTTAAGCAGCAAGTTATACATTCTCGAAAGTACCTTAGTTTTTGGTTCTAATAGTTCCGTCTCCAGTTTCGATTTTTCCACCTGGAAACCAACTTTTTTATCCATTTTAAAAACCTCTTGAATTTGAGCATAATGTAACCAATCTCGCACCTTACTTTTTAGTTTATCCTGGCTCTGTAGCTTCCAGTTGTCTCCAGTTCTTTCAATTAATTCCCAATATTTCGGCCAGTAGGCCTCCATATTGGGCCTTTTTTTGAGAACCTTGGCCTCCATCGGTGATAGCCACCTCGGGGTCTTACCTTCTAATAAATCCTTGTACTTCATCCAGACGGCAAAAATTGATTTTCTGACAATATGGTTTTTAAACAATTTATGAACTTTCGCCTTGTCATACCACAAATATGCATGCCTACTCTTTGCTTTCCTTAATCTATCCATTTCTGTTGATACCACACCGTTCATGTCTCCCATTATTATAATTTTTTTATCCAAGTATTCAAATAGTTTTTCTTCCAGTAGTCTAAAAAATTCTGTCTTATTCCCATTTGGAGCATAAATTCTGATAATTATCAATTCTTCGCCTTGCCATTTAATTTGGGCCGCTATTATTCTTCCTTCTTCATCTTTAAATAATTGACGGGACTCAATTTTGTTTTTAATATATAGGACAACGCCTCTTTTTTTCTTTTTGTCCGAAGATATAAATTCATTCCCTAACCTTTTATTAATAAGGATTTTCCTATGTTTTTTGGCCACGTGCGTTTCTTGAAGGCATATGATGTCCAGATTCTTCTTCTTTAGAATATGTTCAATTCCGTTCCGTTTCTTCTTATCGTTCATTCCATTGATGTTCCAGTTCCATAATTTTAGCGTCATTCTCCTTACCACTATCTAGATTTAAAGATTTAGACTTAAAACCTTTCTGTCTCTTCTCCTTCTTCTTCTTCTCCCTCCTCTTCCGACTCTCTTTCAGTCTGCTCTTCTTCTTCACCTAATTCAAATTCTTCCCTCCTTCTTGTTCCTCCTTCTGCTCCTTTGCTCTCTTCCTCCCCTTGTTGTAATTCTTTATATCTTCTTGTGAATTTTCCAATTTCCTCAGGACTTAGCAATCTTCTTTTTACTCCTTTGTAGAAGAATGAGACACCTTCCGGAAATTCCCATCTGAAATCAATCTTGTTTTTCTTGAGTAATTGTACCAGTGGCTTGTAGGCTTCTCTTCGTTTCAACAACCTTATTGGAATATCTTTAAATATAATTATGTAATTCCCATCAATGTAAAGTCTCTTCTCTCTGTTCCTTTGCAAAATCAAGTTTCTCATCTCTCTATCTTTAAAGGTAATTAGACAATCACCTGGGAATTTCTTTACCCTACTTGATCTGATTTTGATTCTGTATGCATTATGTATTGTCTTTGCCAATTCTTCTTCCGATATCTCCATCCACTGCGCAATTTCCTTTATTAGTCTTTCTCTTATATTCTCGTTTTGCATTTCCGGTACTTGCCTCAACCTTAAATTAACTTCTCTCTGTTTCAGTTCGTTCATTGCGATAGAGTCTTTTATTTCCTCTTGTATTTTATTTAAATCTGCAATCTCATTTCTCATTTTCTCCTCTTCTCGCTTCATCTCTTTCATTTCCTGCTTTGTCTTCTTAAATCCCTCATCCACTCTCCTAGAAACCTCCTTAATCTGTCCTTTCAGTTCACTGACTGTCTCCTCGATCTTTTTATCCATTTTCCCTATTTTATTGTCTACCTGTTCTAACTTTGTCTCCAGATTCTTTTCACTTTGTTTTATTTCTGCAAACATCTTCAATATTTCTATTCTAAATTCTGTTTCCTGCTTTGAGGCTCTCCTGTCTGTTGGTGTCCCCCCTTCTGTCCCTTTTTTCTGTGTATGCGACATGTTCCTCTGTATCTCAATATCCAATATATACTGTGTATACACTATGTAGTTTTGTATTTGCGTCACTATTAAGTACTCTCAAACGCTATTAGGTTAACCACCCAAAAACAGAAGATATCTCCTATATAAGAGGGGGGGGGGAAAGGTATAGCAAGAAAAAGAACAAATTACAAAAACACAATTTCCTTAAGCTTTCCTCTCAGTGTCCTAAATATTGTCGCTTCCCCTACCCATATGGGGGGGGGTAGTTATTAATCCGCGTTCTTCTTGCCCCTATCTGGGCTAATCCAGTTCAAGCTGGTCAAGATACTCTTCTTGCCCCTATTCGGGCTAAATCCCACCAAAGCGTTAGACAGGTAGAACTGTACTTTATATTTCTGAGTAGTCCAAAAGGCGATGTCTAGATTTGAGGAGTAGGTCAGCTTAAATCTTCCAATGTAGTTTTTAAGTTGATATTAATACTAGTCCCAAAAGTGTAGTTCAGTAGTGGAGGGGGTGTCTCACTTGCGTAGTTGTCACCTAAGTATTTCGCCAAACCTAAGTCACCGCCACCTAATTTTCAAATTTGTGTTTGGCTTGAACCAAACCAAACTGAGAGGGTAATTCTTCCAACCTAAATCACAAAGAGAGTGGTTCTTCCACCTTAGGGAAAGAGAGTCTTTAAATAAACTTCCACACTGCCTATTTCCAGCTGTTCATTTTAGTTTGTTTTTTAAATTCAGTTCACACTGATTGAACGTTCCTTAGCAGAGTTTTAAGCAAGGGGGGAGTCCGGGGGGCCTCCAAATAGTTTCCTTTTTATTTAAAGATGTTTTAGAGTGGTCTGGAATGGCGTCGGAAGTCCTTCTAATCCTCCAGTTAATATGGCGTCGGAGTTTCTTTCTAGCTTCTTCACTGAGGTGTGACCAATAGTCCTCTCTATTCTCCTATAGCCTCAATTACAGTTATTACTGGGTCTCTCTTACTCACGAAGCTTCTCTGTTCCCCCTTTAATTTCTTCTTTTCTCCTCTTTCTTTACCGAAAGTTACTTTTTAACTTAGTTAAACTCAAGTCCAAAAAGTCTCGGGGGAAACAGAAACAGTAACCGCTAGCGGCAACTTACTTTCTCTTTTGGCTCTGCAGACAGTGCTGCGTCTTTTTCGATGATGTCAGACGAGCCGCTGAACTCGGATTCTTCTCTTTTTTAGCCGGGAGCTTTCTTATTATTTGTCACTAACTCTCAAAGTTCTTGGTAGCAAATCCGGCTTTCTTCGTGTCGAGAGCGGAGCGCTATTCTCTGCAGGCTCGGGGCTTCGCTAGTTAGCCGCCGCAATGGCTGCCCGATTGTCCGCTGCTCGTTCCGTCGCTCTCTTCGCCTCCTTTCAGGGGTTACCTGGCGAACCGGACGAGCGGCTTTGACACCGCCGGGAACCTAGACCTCTAGACACCCTCCAGAGGTTTATTGGGGGGTCTTGGAGAGTCACAGCTAGTCAGTGTCAGCAAGACTGAGCTAGCTGGAACGAAGACAGCTTTCTAAGTTCCAGATACTCTTTAGTGGAGACAGTAGTTGGAAATGACTCAAACGCCAAGATTTTTAAGCATCTGGCAATTACTATTCCTATTAGAAAGCACACTGTGATATTTTCCCATTTCCCCACAAGAACTTTCTGCAAACAGGGCTGAATCAAGGCTGTAAAGCTATTTCCTGGTAGTTGAGGGATAGTGTAGAGGCCTCCGGCTAACCTCCTTCTGTCTTGAGAGGTGAGGTCAAACTGCTGCATTGGCAACAACGAAGAGACCTTCCTGAGGTGCAAGCCTGGGCAGTGTGTATGGTGGTCCTGAGATGCCCAGATGACAAGATCCCCCGCTCAGCCTCGCTGGTGTGGTCCAAAGGAAAGCAGAGCAATATGTTTTGCACCAGCTTGGCTGCAGGAGTTGCTCAAAATTAGCATACAGGAGCCGCACAGCCATTAGCAGAGAGCGCTGACTTTTTCCTGTGGACAATTGGACTTAAAACAAGTACCCGTGAGTAGAAACGGAAAATTGGATCAAGAAATTGTTTTAATTTGGTATCGAAGCGGGAAGGTGCAAACAGGAAGTCCGCCTTCCGCTTTTTTGTATATAGACTAAAGCAAAAATTTTGCAAGCTAAAGCCGGGAAGCTGTTAAAAAAGACTAAATTGCCTACATTTAGAACCACTGAAACCCCCCTTGGAAGGAGGAGAAAAGGGGGGGAACTCTGTTTAACCCCAGCAGGAGAGGGAGTGAAGAAGGATAAGTTTCCACCGTCTCTAACCTGGGAACGGGGTGTCAGAGACAGAAACTGTTGGAGAGGTTCATTGACTGTGAACGTAACACTATGACAGACAGCTAATGAAGAGAAACAAGTTGATTCTAATGTTGCCTTTTACATTTTAAAGAAACAAAATACTTGAAAAACATCTGAAACATCTGAAAAATGAAAGTAACTTTCCATTGTCTTAAAAAAAAAAATGGATACAAGTAGATTGTCTCCTCTAGAGGGAGCTTGCTAAATTGTTGTTGCAGCATATTTGAGACCCAACATCTGTGAGATTAAGACTGTGGGAACAGTCTTTTCTGACCTTGAACAAAGATGAGCTGGGAGAAAGACTGGGTGCTTGCTTTATGCAAGACAAATGCTTTGCTGGAACAGATGCATGAGAAAATGGACTTGATGAATGAGAAAATGGATTTGACTGTTGTTCTATTGATATAGAAATCATACAAGAACCAATCTATCAATCTGTACTGACTGGGCAGGTGCAGATGACAATGGAGGAGGATGCGGCTGCACCTCAAATAGTACAAATGGAGAGACCCGAGGCCCTACAGGAGCATAAACCGCTGTTATTGAAGATTGAAGTTGGAGTGGGCCAAGGGGAATCTGGAGATGAGGAGGTTCTTAGCTTTGGAGAGACCATGAAATTTGATTTTAAATACATTTTGGATTATATCGAGGACTGTGGGGAGTGGGACTGTGGGGAATGGGCGAGCTGGATGAAGGGTGATGGAGATAATTTTGGACTGGAATTCCCCAGAGACCTACCCCCCAATTAGAAAGGAAAGAAATTAAGACAGAGACCAACAAAAGACAAGGAAAGAGGCAAGCACAAACAAGATGAAGAAGAACTGCAGAAGGGACATGGAAGAGATTTAAGGGCCTCGGATATAAGGCTTCCAGGTTGATGGACTAGATGGAATGGACAATAAGGACTGACATGACCCGAGACCAGGAAGAAGAGACGCTGGATGATGATTAGAAGAGAATTTATAATGGAATTTTTTTATTTTAGAATTAGCTAATGAATATTAGGGAAAATGTGGGAATGAAACTATACGACTCTAGTAGAAATGATATCAAGAGCTATGTATATTTGAAAACTAAGATTTAAGTTCTAAGGTACTTAGGGGTAAAGTAAGGTTAAATGAATTAAGGTAATCTCAATAACAGAATATGGGGAAAGATGGTAAGGATCTGTTGAGTTAAATATTAGGTTAAATTGTTAAGATAAATTTTATAACAAAAATTGAGAAAGATGGAAAGAATGTGCTGAAATAATTACTAAACTAGAACACAAAAACGGAGGTGTGAGGAGGTCAATGAAACAAGCAAATGGAAATTATGGATATGCAATTTGGGATTTGTGTTTTTTTTCCTTTTTCCTTTTTCCTTTTTACTGTCTTTTGCTGTATTGTTGTATTTTGTGTTTTTCTCTCTTTTTATTGTTTTCTTTTTTTGTATTGTAGTGTTGTTTTTTATTTTTTATTTTTTTTGTAATTCTGAAATTATCAATAAATATTATTTTTAAAAAACAAAACAAAACAAAATTAGCATACAGGATGCCATCCAACAAACTCCATTCCGGATTTGTGTAGAGTTTACTCCTTAGTCTTTTCTTCTCCTCAAGAAATCCCACAAGGTTTAGGATCAGGGTTTTCCTTCTCCTAGATAAGCAACCTTCCCAGGTTGACAAGCCTCACCTGCCCCTCATGTACAGAATGTGCAGAAACCACCATTTTGACCAATGGGCCCCCTATTGGTCTTGTCTGCTTAATTTGGTAGAGCCTGTCTTTGCACGCAAGGAAGTCCTTAACTCATTGAGGGTTTGAGACCCATCAACTACTCTCACCTGGTTTAACCAACCAGTCGAAGCCATTCCCGGGGTGTGGCTGCTGCCACACGCCAACAGCTTCTAGGAGCCAAAGGGAAGAACTGAGTACAGGGTGGGAACCAAAGGTGGATCTTGTTGTTTAGTCGTTTAGTCGTGTCCAACTCTTCCATGACCCCATGGACCAGAGCACGCCAGGCACTCCTGTCTTCCACTGCCTCCCGCAGTTTGGTCAAACTCATGCTCGGCTTCTGTCGTCCCCTTCTCTTTGTGCCCTCCATCTTTCCCAGCATCAGGGTCTTTTCCAGGGAGTCTTCTCTTCTCATGAGGTGCTAAAGTCTTGGAGCCTCAGCTTCACGATCTGTCCTTCCAGTGAGCACTCAGGGCTGATTTCCTTAAGAATGGATGCGTTTGATCTTCTTGCAGTCCATGGGACTCTCAAGAGTCTCCTCCAGCACCATAGAAATGGCCACTTTAGGAATCCCCTTACCTGGTTTCCATGAGTTAAATATGGGCAACAATTTTTTTAAAATGTGAACAAAACTGTCAAAAATTTACAGAATTCTGGAATAGTGAACAAGGAACAGTAAATGGGGTCATCTGGAGCTTTGAGGTACATTGCCAGCTGTATGTTGATGACACACAGCTCTACTTCTTTGCACTTGCGAGTATGGCAGTGGATGTGCTGGTCTTGCCTCCACAATGGACTGGACGAGAGTCAGTAAACTAAAGCTCAATCCAAATAAGGCTGAGGCACTGTTAGTGGGTGGTTCCCTAGACCAGATGGATGAGAGGTAGCCTGCTCTTGATGAGGTTACACCCCCTTCTGAAGGAGCAGGTGTGTAGCTTACAGGTACTTCTGGCTCCATTGCTGTTGCTTGAGGCTCTGGTGGCCCAGCGGTGCCCCTATCTGGACAGGGATGTTGGTTTCTGCTTTCTTCACTGTGCAGCGACGTGCTTGTCACGGGACAATGTTTTGCATTCCACAGTCAGAGTACTGTTGGGTTTCCCACGGGAATGGGAGACTGGATGTGACGTACACTGGTTTCCTGTTTTTCACTCCTCTCTTGGTGTTCTTTGTTCCGAGGAGAAGGACGGTTGCTTCTCTGCTTTCGCAGAGGCAAGATGCATGTTTGTAATCTCTCAACATTGAAGTGAAAATAAAGCAAAGTTAAGCATGTGGCACGTACTGCTCATCCTTCCGCTGTGTACAGGACTCTGCAAAAACAACATTTTTGGTTATGGGCCCAGAAAAACGCAGTCAAACTGAAGGATGGACTCCAAGAAGCCGAGTCGGAATGCCGGCAGAGGGACAGAGAAACGGGTCGGCGTTATCTGCTCTGCGCGTCAAGTTGATTGATGAGAGGTATGTGCTCATGCTCCGGGCAGCCTGCCAGCTTCTAGTTTATGGCTTTATGGCTGGACTTTGAACTTTTAAAGCCGTTTTGCCGCGATACAGGCAAAGGCTCTAAGGCACAAGCTCACAGGCTTGGGAGGCTTGAAAACCGAAAGTACCTTTGAAAGTGCTTTTGGAATGAGGTTTGAAAGCAGCAGTGACGCAGCTTGATTAAACGCCGCGAAGATGGCAGATGCAAAGCTGGCTGATGCTTTTGGGATTCCTAAGCTCAATAAGAAAAACTACGCGGACTGGGTTCTCTATGCAGAGGCTATTCTGCGGAAAGAAGGTCTGTACAAAGTTATTACAGACAACCCCCCAGCTCCAGTTACAGACGAATGGAAAGCTAAGGATTCCAAAGTGATGGGAACTCTTACATTGATAGTATCCCCAGAAGAGCTCTGTCTGTTGCGTGATAAGACCACAGCCAGAGAAATTTGGGACACTTTAAGAGAGGCTCACTTGAGGACAGAAGCTGGTTCCTCAATGTACTACTATGCCAAGCTGCAAGGTATGGCTCTTGCTGAAGGTGGAGATGTGCGTAAACATCTGATGGAGATGCAGAATCTGAGACATGAGCTGCAACAGAGAGGACTCACCTTTCCAGAGGCTGTGTATTCCTTCATGATACTACATTCTTTGGGTCCAAGTTGGGAGTCCGTTGCCACTCAGATTGCTGTTCAGCCAACTGCTCAGCTCACAGTAGCCTATGTTACTGCCGTGATACTGAATGAAGCAGACCGCCGGGGTGCTAGCTGCATGGGTAAGGGGGAGTCTTCACAGACGTCATCCCAGAGTGCAGTGGAACCACCAGATGGCGCCAAAGCTTTGAAGGCAGTGAAATGCTACTCGTGTGAACGTCTAGGCCATATGAAGAGGGAATGCAGATATCCCAGGGCCAAGACAGAGCAGCGCAGCGGAAGCTCATCGTGTGGAAAAGGCCAAAGCAAAGGCAAAGGTCCAGTGTCCAGGACAACGCAGCACAAGGCAATGGTCTCACGCTTCACTCCAAACGTCGCAAAGGTCCAGAAGACGTCTAGATCTTTCTTCGTTGTTGATTCAGCAGCTACCCACCACATGTGCAACGATAAGCAACTGTTTGTGTCTTTTACACCGCAGGAAGGTGCGATTCACCAGGCGGATGACCACACGATCCCCAGTCAAGGCTACGGAACTGTTGTTCTTCACAGTTTGGACTTATCGATACAAGATGTGCTTTACGTACCAGATGCCACACACAATCTACTCAGCGTTATGCAACTGAATGAACGGAACATTGACGTTTCCTTCAAGAACAAGAAATGCACCATCACAAAGAAAGACGATTATGTATTGCATGCTGAATGTGTTGATCATTTGTTTGTTCTGTATTATGATGATGTTGTGCAGAATGATACTTGTTGCATTGCAGGTTCTAACAAAAGTTTGCATGCAGGATGTATTCACGATTTTCAGAGGAAATTTGGTCATTTGCATTTTGAGGCAGTATCTAAAATGCCTGCCTTGGTTGAAGGTATGACTATTAAACCCTGCAGGTACCACATGAAGTGCAAGGCATGCGCAGCAAACAAAGTGAAAATGTCTGCGAAAGGTAAGGTGTCTAGTAGGCAAGCCACAGAACCATACCAGGTTGTTCATGCTGATTTAGTTGGTCCACTATCACTCTCTTTGGGTGGAAATAGGTACTTCATGGTTCTCATTGATGCATTTTCCAGGTATATTTACGTGTACAATCTCAAGCAGAAATCAGAGGCTTTTCCAAGGTTCAAGGAATTCTGTGCTTGGTTGAAGATAAAGACTCTTTTCACTGATCGCGGGGGAGAATTCACTTCTCAGCAGTTTGAAGCTTTTCTGACTGAGAAAGGAATTCAGCATGATTTGTCCAGTCCTCGCTCGCCATGGCAGAATGGACTTTGCGAAAGGGCAAATCAGACATTGCTTCAAGGGTTAAAAACCTTGCTGCATGATGCCAATCTTCCAGAGAGTTATTGGGCCGAATCTCTCTCGTGTTTTGTTTACAGTTACAATCGCAGGTTATCTTCAGCGATTGGTTGCACCCCCTATGAGAAGATGTTTGGCAAGAAACCGTACATCAAACACATGAAAATTTTTGGTTCTGACATGTGGGTTCACACACCACAAAGCTCCAAGTTAGGCAAGTGTGGATTGCATGGTATCTTTCTAGGTTATCAGAAAGGTTCTTACAGAATAATGATGACTGACACTAAGACAATTAAGCTCACAAGAAGTGTTGAGTACAATGCCAAGTGGGGGGAGAATGTGGGAATTTTTCAATGTTATCCTGATGACAGTGATGAGACTGAGGATAAGCAACAGCAAAAGCAGCCGCAACAACCCACACCCACTGATGAAGGTTCTGATTCTGAGTCTGAAACTGAATCGGATGATTCAGAGGATTTCAAGAGTGCGAAAGCCTCTATGCGACCCTCTGAAAGCTCTGATCAAGAATTGGAAGAACCATTGTTTACAATAGGCCACTTTTCTCCTAAGAAGGAAGAGGAAAGTGTTGAGGACTTAAGGATAATTCGCAGGTCACAAAGAGCCACAAAAGGCAGACATCCAAAGAGATTTGCTGATGAATTTGCTAAGACAGCAGTAGCAGCTGTTAAAAGCTCCAAGAAGGTATTTGAACCTTCAAGTTTCCAAGAAATCCAGGATTTGGATTCTAAGGAAGCTGAGCCATGGTTAAATGCCATGAAGGCTGAGCTTGATTCCTTGGAAAGGAACAAAACATGGGAGCTAGTTCCAGTAGTTCCAGGAATGAAACTGCTTGGAAGCAAATGGGTCTTCAAAGCGAAGACAGATCAAAATGGCAAGATAGTCAGACACAAAGCCAGATTGGTAGCCAGAGGTTTTGCACAGGTACCAGGTGAAGACTATCACGAGACCTACTCACCCACAGTGAGATATGAGAGCATTAGGCTTATGTATGCTCAAGCTAGCTGCAGAGGAGAATCTACACGTTAGTCACCACGATGTAAATACAGCATTTTTGTACGGATCTCTAGGTGAATCACTTTACATGCTTCCACCTGATGGCGTACAGGTAAAACAGGGATTTGTTTGTGCTCTAAAGAAGTCCCTTTATGGTCTCAAACAAAGTGCACGGTGTTGGCACACAAAACTCACTGAGACATTGTTTTCTCTAGGTTTTCAGCAAGGGAAAGCTGATCCATGTGTATTTGTCAAAGAGGAGGGGCAAAAGAAGCTGTATTGTTTGTTTTATGTTGATGATATTTTATTCTTTTGGAAAGATGTCACAATGTACAATAACACCCTAGCTCAACTGAAAGAGCACTTTGACATGAAAGATCTTGGTGAGGTAAACAACTACTTATCTCTGGAAATAGAGAGAGATCAAAGTGGTAACATTCTAGTACACCAGTCACGGAAAATTGCTGATGTGTTAAGCAAACTGAACCTGATGGATGCTAACCCTGTAGACACACCGATGACAACAGGTTATCAGGTAGAAAACACTGAAGAAGCATTTTCTGACACTACACTGTACAGAAGTGTGCTAGGCAAGCTAAACTTCATTGCCAGATGTTCAAGACCTGACATTGCTGTTAGCTGTAATTTGCTAAGCAGACAAGTTAACAATCCCACTGTTAAGGATTGGAAAGCTCTAAAACGCATAGCACGCTATTTGAAAGGCACTATGCATTACAGACTGAGATTTAACAATCAGAAGTCTGGTGGTCTTGAGATATTTGCAGATGCAAGTTTTGGAAGTGACACTACAGACAGGAAAAGTACGTCTGGAGTTTGCTACATGTACAATCAGGGTCTATTTGATTGGTCATGCAAGAAGCAAACAACAATTAGCTTAAGTACTTGTGAAGCTGAACTGAATGCACTGTCTTATTCACTTAAGGATTGTGAATGGTTGTTACAATTGTGCAAAGACATGAAAATTCCTGTCAAATGTCCAATCCAGGTTTACCAGGAAAACAAAGCATGTTTGGCTTTGCTGAATTCGGAAGGTTGTAAGCAAAGCACGAAGCACTTGCAATTGAAGTTGCAACATGCTAAGGAACATATTCAGAAGGGACTCATAACGGTGTCCTATATGCCAGGTAATGAAATTCCTGCTGATGTATTGTCCAAGATTGTGTCAAGGGATCAACACTGTACCTATGTACAGAAATTGGGTTTGTACTGATATTGTACGAACACGCTGCCCAGTGATGTTCACAGAAAGGGGGAGGATGTTGGTTTCTGCTTTCTTCACTGTGCAGCGAAGTGCTTGTCACGGGACAATGTTTTGCATTCCACAGTCAGAGTACTGTTGGGTTTCCCACGGGAATGGGAGACTGGATGTGACGCACACTGGTTTCCTGTTTTTCACTCCTCTCTTGGTGTTCTTTGTTCCGAGGAGAAGGACGGTTGCTTCTCTGCTTTCGCAGAGGCAAGATGCATGTTTGTAATCTCTCAACATTGAAGTGAAAATAAAGCAAAGTTAAGCATGTGGCACGTACTGCTCATACTTCCGCTGTGTACAGGACTCTGCAAAAACAACAAGGGATAGCCTAACGTCTGTTGTCTAATCTCTGGCAACCTCTAGGTTAGATTACTGTAATATGTTATATGTAGGGCTGCTTCTGAAGATGGTTCGGATACTTCAGCTGGTGCAGAATTCAGCGGCCAAGTTGCTCACTGGGGCAAGACAGTTTGAGCATATAATACAATCCTGACATTGGTGCTAGTTTCAACTTATAAAGCCTTAAACAGCTCATGATTGCAATACCTCAAGGACCACCTCTTCCTATAAGACCTAACTTGGACTTGGATCATCATGTGAGCCCTTTCTTTGTGTGCCTTCTCCACAAGAGCCCCAAAGGGTGGAACACCAGAACGGGCCTTTTCTGCAGTGGCTCCCTGCTTGTGGGATGCTCTCTCCAGGGAGGCTCACCTGATGCCTTTGTTGTATATCTTTAGGTGCCAGGTGAAAATGTTTCTCTATAACTAAGACTTTGGCTGATCAAACATTCTATGGCCTTTCAAATGTTTTTGTGGGGACTTCCGCTTTGCTGCTGATTGCTTCCGGACGCTCATCTCGGGAGTTCCAAGGGGTGAGCACTCACCGAAGGGGTGAAAGAGGGGGTTGCTAGGCTTCACAACTCCCAAAAGATCCAGGAGGGCTTCCTGCATCTAAAAGGACACGCTGAGGCGTTGGAGGGGTCTTCAGAGTTGAAGGAGACCACAGACGCCCACAACAGCGTTCCCTCCCCACGGAGAGAAAGCCTGACTTCGGGAGTGATCCTGCAGCATAAGCTCCAAAGAAAAGAGGCGTCTGGTATCCGCAAGCACGGTTGGTCCCCCGGAAAAAGCTATCAAAACATAGGTAATTAAGCATAAATCTTACGGCAGCTAGAGGCTTCTTTGAACTGGAAGCTGTACAAAGGACTGGGAGTTCAACCGAAGTGAATGGAAAGATAGCTGAGATTAACCAGACGCTTAATTAATGCAAGAGAAAGAGGAGGTCAAACCCATTGCATTTTGAAATACAATCCAGGAAAAAACAAGGTGGAGAAGAGAATTACAATTATATTGTTTTACAACAGCTTGCATGGACTGCTGTAATATCAAATCAAGAAAGAAATAAGGGGGAAAAGACTAAAAGGTGAACTATCCCTTTAATATATTGGACAACATCTCTTGGAGTTTTATGAAGAAAAATCTACATGGGATGGGGGTATGCCAAGGTTTTGAAAATGGTATAGGTGCAATATATTCTGAACAAAAAGCTAAATTAATTGTAAATAATGTGGTGACGGCAGAATTTAAGATAGAAAAAGGGACACGACAGGGATGCCCAATCTCCCCATTGCTTTTTATATCGGTCCTGGAGGTTCTGCTAAATATGATCAGAAGGGACCGGTTGGTTAAAGGTATACAGGTCGGAGCCAAACAGTACAAACTGAGAGCATTTGCAGATCATAGAATCATAGAATCATAGAATCCTAGAGTTGGAAGAGACCACAAGGGCCATCGAGTCCAACCCCCTGCCAAGCAGGAAACACCATCAGAGCACTCCTGACATATGGTTGTCAAGCCTCTGCTTAAAGACCTCCAAAGTAGGAGACTCCACCACACTCCTTGGCAGCAAATTCCACTGTCGAACAGCTCTTACTGTCAGGAAGTTCTTCCTAATGTTTACGTGGAATCTTCTTTCTTGTAGTTTGGATCCATTGCTCCGTGTCCGCTTCTCTGGAGCAGCAGAAAACAACCTTTCTCCCTCCTCTATGTGACATCCTTTTATATATTTGAACATGGCTATCATATCACCCCTTAACCTCCTCTTCTCCAGGCTAAACATGCCCAGCTCCCTTAGCCGTTCCTCATAAGGCATCGTTTCCAGGCCTTTGACCATTTTGGTTGCCCTCCTCTGGACACGTTCCAGTTTGTCAGTGTCCTTCTTGAACTGTGGTGCCCAGAACTGGACACAGTACTCCAGGTGAGGTCTGACCAGAGCAGAATACAGTGGCACTATTACTTCCCTTGATCTAGATGCTATACTCCTATTGATGCAGCCCAGAATTGCATTGGCTTTTTTAGCTGCCGCGTCACACTGTTGGCTCATGTCAAGTTTGTGGTCAACCAAGACTCCTAGATCCTTTTCACATGTACTGCTCTCAAGCCAGGTGTCACCCATCTTGTATTTGTGCCTCTCATTTTTTTTGCCCAAGTGCAATACTTTACATTTCTCCCTGTTAAAATTCATCTTGTTTCTTTTTGCCCAGTTCTCTAATCTGTCAAGGTCGTTTTGAAGTGTGATCCTGTCCTCTGGGGTGTTAGCCACCCCTCCCAGTTTGGTGTCATCTGCAAATTTGATCAGGATGCCCTTGAGTCCATCATCCAAGTCGTTGATAAAGATGTTGAATAAGACCGGGCCCAAGACAGAACCCTGTGGCACCCCACTAGTCACTCTTCTCCAGGATGAAGAGGAACCATTGATGAGCACTCTTTGGGTCATCAATACTAAGATGACTTAGTATTGACGCTACAGGAGCCAGAATCTAGTACTAAAAGAGTTTTAGAACTGATTCAAGAATTTGGTCAAGTGGCAGGTTTTAAATTGAACAAGTTAAAAACTGAGAAAAATTTAACACCGATTGAAAGAGATAGGTTTCAGAATGAGACAGGATTGACTGTGGTAAAGAAAGTGAAATATTTGGGGATTAACATGACAGCCAAAAATGGGAACTTATTTAAAGACAACTATGAAAAATGCTGGGTTGAAGTGAAAAAAGATTTAGAAATCTGGTCAAACTTGAAGCTTTCATTGCTGGGTCGTATTGCTGTGATAAAGATGAATGTATTGCCAAGAATGTTGTTTCTGTTTCAAACATTGCAAATTGTGGACAAAATGGATTGCTTCAAGAAGTGGCAGAGAGATATCTCTAGATTTGTCTGGCAGGGCAAGAAGCCCAGAATAAAATGTAAGATATTAACAGATGCAAAGGAAAGGGGTGGATTTGCCCTGCCAGACCTTAAACTTTACTATGAATCAGCAGCCTTTTGCTGGCTGAAAGAATGGCTACTTCTTGAAAACACAGACACTTTAGACTTAGAAGGTTTTAACAATGTATTTGGATGGCATGCATATTTATGGTATGATAAGGTCAAAGCACATAAAGCATTCAAAAACCATATTGTCAGTAAAGCATTGTTTAATGTCTGGGTAAGATATAAAGACTTATTGGAAAATAAAACCCCAAGGTGGTTGTCACCAATGGAAGCAAAAGCTCAGAAAAGGCTCAATATGGAGGCCAAATGGCAGATATATTGGGAAATTTTGGAACAAGAAGGAGGCAAATTGAAACTGCAGAGTTTCGAAAAATTAAAAAACAAAGTGAGAGATTGGCTTCATTATTATCAGATAATGGAGGCATATAATTTGGACAAGAAAATCGGCTTCCAGGTGGAAAAGTCAAAATTAGAAACAGAACTGTTAGAACCCAAAACTAAGAATCTGTCAAGAATGTATAACTTGCTGTTGAAATGGAATACTCAGGATGAAACGGTGAAATCTGCTATGATTAAATGGGCACAAGATGTTGGACATAATATTATGTTTGCTGACTGGGAACAGTTATGGACCACAGGTATGAAGTTTACGGCATGCAATGCCTTAAGACAGAATATTATGAAAATGATATACAGGTGGTACATGACCCCAGTCAAGCTTGCCCGATAACGAATGTTGGAAATGTAAAGAAGTGGAAGGTACATTCTTTCACCTTTGGTGGACGTGCCCAAAGATTAAGGCTTTCTGGGAAATGATATATAATGAACTGAAAAAGGTATTTAAATATACCTTCCTGAAGAAACCAGAGGCCTTTCTCCTGGGCATTGTCGGCCAATTGGCGCCAAAGAAGGACAGAACTTTTTTTATGTATGCTACAACAGCAGCAAGAATACTCATTGCAAAGTATTGGAAGACACAAGATTTACCCACTCTGGAAGAATGGCAGATGAAGGTGATCGACTACGTGGAATTGGCAGAAATGACTGGCAGAATCTGAGACCAGGGAGAAGAGTCGGTGAAAGAAGACTGGAAGAAATTTAAAGACTATCTACAGAAATATTGTAAAATTAATGAATGTTAGAATGATGTTGGATAGAAATTAAGGGGTTTCCA
This sequence comes from Podarcis bocagei, assembly GCF_964188305.1. Taxonomy (NCBI): domain Eukaryota; kingdom Metazoa; phylum Chordata; class Lepidosauria; order Squamata; family Lacertidae; genus Podarcis; species Podarcis bocagei. Next base: position 72,253,973 of record NC_138131.1, read on the forward strand.
GCTGTAATGCTTTAGGAGATACGAAAAAAAAGGTTTATAAATGGGTAAAAGCTTAATGGTAAGGATTTGCTGAACTAACAAATTGAAGTGGAATACAAAGAAGGGAGGTATGAGGAGGTCTGTAAGGAAGATATGTTGTGGGAAATTATTTGTTTTTTTAACTGTTTTTATGTTGTATTTTGTATTTTGTTTCTTTTTATTTTTTTTCATTGTTATATTTTAAAAACTTTAATAAATATCTTTTTTTAAAAAAATATTGGAGAACGTCTGAGGCAATTATGGACGATATGGAGGAAAGGAATGAATGGGCCTGAAGACTTAAAGACCTACCCAAACCCCAGTGCTAAATTAATGGAGTGATTAAAAATGTTTTGCTGAGAGTTTATGTGTGAGAGACATTCGATATACAGGCTCCGGCTTTTACATAGCAGAAAGCCTTTCTCCCTTTCGTTAAAAAATTCCTGACAGTTATTTGAATTGATGGTTGAAATGATGGAAAGAGATGAACAGATCTGAGGTCCTATAGATCATCCCAAATCCTAGTGCTGCACCCCACAGAGCAAGTAAAGATTCTTGGTGGAGGAAAGAGCAAAAGGTGCTTTGGACTTCTGGACTTGAGATTCTTATTGAGCCAGCTCTTTCTTAGATGAATGAGAGAGACAATAGACATTCAAGCTCCGGTTTTTGTGTAGTATGGAGGCCTGACTTCTTTGTGTTAAAATTTGCAGAAGTTGCACCAGTTTTGCTGATTTACTTCACACTATTCTTGACTGTTGAAGGGGGTGCAGGGGAAAAAGTTTTTGTGGTGAGAAGAGCCTGGGGAAGCCAAGAGAAGATTTTAAAGAACTGTTAAGAAAATAAGCCCCCCCCCGACAGGGTGGGGGGGTTACTGGGCTCCCCTCTATTGGTGGCAAGAGGAAATTACTCTGCAAGTAACAGGAAAGTTATATAAAGGCTAGTTAAATGTGTAGGGAAATGGACAAGGGGATTTCGGACAACTAGTGGACAAAACTGGTAACTGAGTAAAAATTTATTTATTTATTTATTCTCCTTTTCCTTGTTAAATGTTATTATTATTATGTTATTATCATCATTGATGGGACAGTGTGCATTAGAGGTGTTGTCAGGGGTTCAGGAGCAGAGGCAAGGGCAAGGGAGGAAACAGAGAGCGAGGGGGAGGAGGCAGAAGAAAAGATGAGTGATGACGACGACCCGAGATCTCCGAGTCTTTCCAGTGAATCAGAAGATTCACAGAAAGGAGCACCAGTGGCCAGGGCAAGGGGGGAGCCTAGGGGGAAACCCCAGGAAGATAGAGCCAGAGGGGACTCAGAGGAGAGCAGTTGGAAATCGGGACCAGCGTCACCGCCGGAGAGCAGGGAAGAGGAAGGGAGCCAGGGATCAAGCGCTGGCAGCTCACAACAGGGGGGAGGGCATGAGTCAGGAGTGGCCACACCTCCATCGGGGAGCGAAGAAACGGTCAGACGGAAAGTGGAAGGTTGGGCGCGCGCGCCAAGTTCAAATGCACAGGAAAGTGACGCAGTAGGCCGCCCTGAAAGAGAGCCAGGTCCTAAAGCCCGGCGCAAGGAGACAGGAGGGTCCGGGGGGTCGGCATCAGAAGAATCCAGGAAGGAAGAGACCCCGGGGGGCAGAGGGACCCAGAGGAGAACAGTCAGGCGGAAAAGGTGGAGCAGGGCTAGGATATTAAGTTGGTGCACAAGGGGCGGAGACTCAGACGGAGCTTCGCCGATCTAGCCACTAGACGTAGAGTTGCACGCAGCAGCTTGAGAATGGAAACTGTAATTCAATAAAGACTTTTACTTAATGATCGCTGGCTAGCGTGATCCTCTGTGAGCTAGGATCTGGAAGCAGCTCTGACAGTAAGCTCCGTCCCCTAATTGTGGGCATCTACAGCCTCGAGGAGAGGAGAGAAGCAGGTGCCTACTAGCGAGCTCACGAACGGCAGACGACATGACGGCTGAGCAGCAGATAGCGGAACTCAGAGAAGCAGTGTCACAACTGAATGCCGAGGCTCTCGCATCCAGGAAGAGAGAGGAGGAGGCAGCTGCCGCCTGCAGGGATCTCCAGGTCAGGTTGGACATGCTTACGAAGCAAGGGCAACTGACACCCAGACAGGAGGGAATTGGGTTGGCGAGACGAACAGGCGGTCTGGTCTCTCACTTCGATGGGAACCTGCAACAGTACCCCAACTTTAGAGCAGATGTAATGTGCGCACTGCAACTGCTGAACAAAGACTTTAGAGATGAGCAAGAGAAAGTGGGATTCATCATGTCCCATTTGCATGGGGATGCTAAAGCATGGCTGCGCAATTTATGGAGGGATAATGATCCGGCGCTCCAAAATGCGGATGCCTTTATTAAAGCGATGGATGGGTGTTTTTTATCAAGCATTGACGTGGATCTTGCTCGGCAGCAGATACATGGACTGAAGCAAGGGAGGGCCAGCGTAAGGCAGTACCATGCCCGCTTTTTCGCTTTGGTCAGTGCCCTAGAATGGGACAGAGATTCGGCTCCTGTAAGAGACCTGTTTTGGGAGGGATTGCACGGCTCTGTTAAAGATGAAATTGCGAGGGGGGAGAGACCCCGGACCACGCAGGAGATCGTTCAGAGGGCGCTGGCGGTGGGGGTGCGGCTGGAAGAACGTCCATGGAGCAGGGACGAAGGGCGTGGAGGGCGCGAACCAGCCAGGGGCTCCTCCTTCCTTCCCAGAGAAGCAGCGCGTGCGCAATCCACGCCTCCGCCAGGAGGTGGGGCGGAACCTATGGAGGTTGGAAGTGCAAGGGCTCAGTCAGCAGCCAGAGCCCTAGCACCGACAACAGTGAAAGCGAAGCCTCCTAGAGGGAACAGGAAGTGTTACATCTGCGAGGATCCAGGGCATATGGCGAAAGAGTGTCCCCGGAGGCTCCACAAGCACACTGCAGCTTCAGCAATGGTAACTGCAGCAACGCAGCAAGGAGAACCACAGCAGGGAAACGACGATGTCTGGCTGGAGGAAGAGGCACTGGGGCCCAGCCAGACGTGTCAGTGAAGAAGTCCCCGGAGATTTTACAGCCCATGGACCCCCTCCCGCCCAAACCAGTAGTGAGGCTCACCGCATCGCTCCAGTTGCCCAATGGAATCGCCGTGGACGTGCCGCTCACCATTGACTCGGGAAGCAATGCGGACTTTATAGGGCAGGACTTTGTCAACCGGCACGCTATACAGTTGCTGCCTGCCACGCTGCCCCTGCAGGTGGTCACGGTGGATGGCAGGGAGCTGCTAGGGGGGCAAGTGGTGAAGCAGACGCCACCGATGGTGATGCGACTTGGGAATCACAGGGAAATCATCAGCTTCAACGTCACTCAACTATCGGACACGCCCATTGTATTGGGCATGAGTTGGCTGGACAAGCACAGCCCAACGCTGGCTTGGTACCAGAGGCAGCTGACCTTCGGCTCTTCCTTTTGTGCTGAACACTGCATCGTGCCCCGGCAAGAAGGAGAGGAAGAGGAGTCACAGCTGCTGCTAGGCACGCTGCAAGCGATTCCCCACAAGTACGCAGAATTTTTGGAGGTTTTCTGCGAGAAGGAGGCAGACAGGCTACCCCCCCACAGACCATATGACTGCAAAATTGACCTGCTGCCGGGGGCGGCGCTGCCTAAAGGGAAGCTGTATTCCATGTCTGAGGACGAACGGCAGGAACTCAAAGAGTTCATAGATCATAATTTGGAGCGCGGTTTCATCCGGGAGTCCAAGGCAGCGGGGGGCAGTCCTGTATTCTTTGTTAAGAAGCGGGACACGCCCCAAAAAAGACTTGTAGTGGACTATCGCATCTTAAACAGTGTGACCAAGCCATTCGACTTCCCCATGCCCCGAATCGACGACCTCCTCGCAAAGGTACGGAAGGGCAGCGTGTTCACCAAGTTAGACCTGCGAGGGGCGTACAACCTCATTCGCATGCGGGAAGGAGATGAGTGGAAAACAGCCATGTTCACGCCACTGGGCACCTACGAATATAGAGTTATGCCTTTTGGATTGCAAAATGGCTCCCAAGTTTTTCAAGCGTTCATGCATCACGTGTTGGCGGGGCTCCTCTACAAGACGTGCGTCTGTTTCTTAGATGACATCCTGATCTTTTCGGAATCGCAGCAGGAGCATGACAGACACGTCAAGGAAGTGCTGCGCAGGCTACAGCAGCATAGGCTCTACGCCAAGCTGGAGAAGTGCCAGTTCGACGTGACGGAGGTGGATTTTCTGGGCTACAAGTTGTCTGACACGGGGCTCGCCATGGACAGCGCCAAGGTTCGAGCGGTGTTGGATTGGAAAAGCCCACGCAACCGGAAGGAGGTCCAACGGTTTGTCGGCTTCGCGAACTTCTATCACAAGTTTATCAAAGGCTTCGCTATGCAGACAGCGGCCATCACGGACACGCTTAGCTCCAAGAAAAAGAAGTTCATCTGGACAGAGCAGGCGGAGCAGTCCTTTCAGGCACTCAAGCGTCTCTTCGCGTCGGAAGAGCAGCTGCTGCATGTCGACCCCGGCAGGCCGATGAGGGTCGAGACAGACGCCTCGGACAGAGCCGTGGGAGCAGTCCTGCTGCAGAAAGACCCGCAGGGGGTTTGGCGGCTGGGAGCGTTTTACTCCAGGAAGCTCAGCAAGTCCGAACAGAACTATACCATCTGGGACAGGGAGTTGCTGGCCATTCATGCAGCGTTCAAAGCGTGGAGGCACTTCCTGATCGGCGCCAAGCACACGGTGCAGGTCTGCACGGACCACAAGAATCTGGAGCACTGGCGCACGGCACAGTTCCTGAACCAGAGGCAGATACGTTGGGCTGAGTTCTTTGCGAACTTCGACTTCCGAATAGAGTATGTCCCGGGGGACACCAACATCATGGCGGACGCTCTCTCCCGTAAGCCACAGTATCTGGAGGACGCCACGCCAGCGGCTGCCATGCACATCTTCGCACCAACAGTGTGGGCCTGCGCTGCGGCAACAGTTGACCTGGATGCGGTGCGACGAGCGTTGCAGGATGACTCCTTCATGCAAGCAAAGATGGCAGAGGTGCAAAGAGGCACGGCAGCGACCGACGGGTTCCAGCTGAGAGATGGATTGCTCATCCGTAAAGGGGCCATCTACGTGCCGGGAGACGAACTTCGCGCCAAGGTATTGCAGCAGCTGCACGACGCGCCCACTGCCGGGCACTTTGGCAAGGAGAAGACGGTGGGATTAGTCGCCAGGGACTTCTGGTGGCCCGGAATGAGAGGGGAGGTCGCGGACTACGTGGCGAGGTGTGACACCTGCCAGAGGGCCAAACCAGTGCACAGGCCGCCGGCCGGACTGTTGGAACCGCTGCAAACTCCGGTCGAACCATGGGAGAGAGTGGCCCTGGACTTTGTCACGGATCTGCCCAGCTCGAGGGGCAAGACGGCCGTGCTGGTGGTGGTGGACTTGTTCTCCAAGATGGCACATTTCATTCCGTGTGCTAAGGTGGCCACGGCGGAGCACACCGCCAAACTGTTCATAGACCACGTGTTCAAGGTTCACGGTCTGCCACGGTCTATTCTGTCCGACCGGGGGCGGCAGTTCATCTCGAATTTCTGGCAGAAGCTGATGGGCTTCCTGAACGTCAAGATCAACCTGGCGTCGGCGAGACACCCGCAGACCAACGGGCAAGCGGAGCGGGTCAATGCCATCATGCAGCAGTACCTGAGATGTTATGCGAATCAACAGCCTGCGACGTGGGTGGATTACCTGCCGCTCGCCGAGTTCGCCTACAACAACACGAAGCACGTGTCCACGGGGGTCACGCCGTTCTTCGCCAACAACGGGAGGCACCCCAGAACCTTCCCGGGACTGGAAAGAATGGGGGAGGGGGAGCCGCAGACAGCAGACGCGTTCGCGTTGGAGTTGCAGGAGGTCCACGATCAGCTGCGGTGGCACCTGGAGCTGGCCAAACACGCATACAAGGTACAAGCGGACAAACACAGAAGGGTTGGCGAAGAGATCCAGGTGGGAGACTGGGTCTGGTTAGCAGCCCACGCAGTGCCGGCCAGGTCGTTGGCCAAGAAGAAACTAGGGCATAAGCAACTGGGGCCCTACCAAGTCGAAGGGCAGGTCAACCCGGTGGCTTTCAGGCTGGCGCTTCCGGAGGGTTCCAGAATGCATCCGGTGTTCCACAGATCGGTGCTCACTCCCTACAAGGCACCGCACAGGTTTCAGGAACCCGGAACGGCACCGAGTCCGCTCAGAGAAAGAACCGGGCACGCGGGAGTGGCACAGGAGGAGCGCATCAACGAAGTCACGGAGATTTTGGACTCCAGATGGGGGGAGGAGGGGGTAGAATACCTTCTCGCCAAAGAGGGCACCCCGGCCAGTGCGAACAGCTGGGTGCCGGGCTACGCCTTGGACGAACCTCTGCTCAAAGACGAGTTTCATGCCCTTTTCCCACATAGACCAATGCCAGCAGACTTTTTCGACGACTGGCTTTTCACGCCCACGCTTTCTGCCAGCACGTTCCGGGGATTCGACTCGGACGAGGACCCGATACGAGACACCCGTTCCCCGGAGGGGTCACCCTCGGGATCTGCCTCAGAACCCTCGTATTGGTGGGACGATAGACCAGAGGAGCAGTGGCGCAGGAAGTGGCTGGAAGGTCCAGGACGAGCAACGCCGCTGGGAGGAAGTGAGGGAGAGACGGACATGGACGTTTTCGGGGACGACCCTGGTTTCGAGCACGGCGGCACAGAGATGGAAGCGGAGGTGACCGTCGTCGACGAGAGCAGGGAGGAAGAACCGGGAGACTTCAGATGGAGGCCCGCCACGGGAAGCGAACTGTATCCGACGTTCGTCCCTCTGACACAGCAGCACCCAGCTCCCGCACCGGAAGGAGGGGAGGGGGGAACGGGGGGCTTCGAGGGGGGGATGGATGTCAGGGGTTCAGGAGCAGAGGCAAGGGCAAGGGAGGAAACAGAGAGCGAGGGGGAGGAGGCAGAAGAAAAGATGAGTGATGACGACGACCCGAGATCTCCGAGTCTTTCCAGTGAATCAGAAGATTCACAGAAAGGAGCACCAGTGGCCAGGGCAAGGGGGGAGCCTAGGGGGAAACCCCAGGAAGATAGAGCCAGAGGGGACTCAGAGGAGAGCAGTTGGAAATCGGGACCAGCGTCACCGCCGGAGAGCAGGGAAGAGGAAGGGAGCCAGGGATCAAGCGCTGGCAGCTCACAACAGGGGGGAGGGCATGAGTCAGGAGTGGCCACACCTCCATCGGGGAGCGAAGAAACGGTCAGACGGAAAGTGGAAGGTTGGGCGCGCGCGCCAAGTTCAAATGCACAGGAAAGTGACGCAGTAGGCAGCCCTGAACGAGAGCCAGGTCCTAAAGCCCGGCGCAAGGAGACAGGAGGGTCCGGGGGGTCGGCGTCAGAAGAATCCAGGAAGGAAGAGACCCCGGGGGGCAGAGGGACCCAGAGGAGAACAGTCAGGCGGAAAAGGTGGAGCAGGGCTAGGATATTAAGTTGGTGCACAAGGGGCGGAGACTCAGACGGAGCTTCGCCGATCTAGCCACTAGACGTAGAGTTGCACGCAGCAGCTTGAGAATGGAAACTGTAATTCAATAAAGACTTTTACTTAATGATCGCTGGCTAGCGTGATCCTCTGTGAGCTAGGATCTGGAAGCAGCTCTGACAGGTGTAATATAGAAGTATTATAAAACACAATTTGTCAGGAAAAGAAGTAGCTACGGGTACTAACGGATTATAAAACAACTGGTTATGTCAAATGTGAATAAGAAATTTATGAATCCAGCGGCAGCAGTGTTATCTGCAAATCCTAACAGGAGAAACGCAAATCAAGACCCCAGAAATGAATTCAGAAATGAGAGATCTTCTCCTGGGACTGAGAAAAGACATTTCAGAGATGAAGAAAGAGATGAACAACAGTATAAGATCAACAGATCAAAAGTTGGATAAGATGGGGCAAAAAATAGAGGAAAATGCAAAAATGGTGTTAGAAATGATGGTTAAAATCAATGATCTGGTGGTTAAAAATTTGGAAATAACAAAGACTGTACAAGAATTAAAAGGGAAAACGATAAGTTTGGAGGAAGGGCTAAGAAAAGTACAGAAGGAGAGGGGGGGGGAAGGGGAAACAGAAAAAATTAAGAAAGAGCTGGCAGATATGAAAGAAGCCCATGAGGCAGTCCTAGATTCAATCTCTATGATTGAAATGCACAGAAGAGAAAAAACATTGAGATTTAGATCTATTCCAGAAGAACCAGATGAAGTGATAGAGCAAAAAATATCATCAGAATTAGCCAAATGGATTGGAATAGAAGAACAGGAAATGAGAAATAAAATTGAGAGAGCCTTTAGAATCAGATCAAGAATTGCAAGAGCTAATAATTGGCCAGGGGACTGTCTGGTAACTTTTGTGAATATGGATATTAGAGATAAAATACTACAAATTAGCAGTACGACAAAACTTAAAATTCAGGAAAAATTGTTCCATCGAAGCTTTTAAGAAAAAGGGAAAAATATAAACCGTTGGTGGAAGCACTAAATAAAAAATCAATTGTGCACAGATGGGAATTCCCTGAGGGAATTTCCTTTTTTTACAAAGGGAAAAGGAGAAGATTTGTTACTTGGGAGGACGCTGACAAATTTTGGAGAACATATAGAGAGGAGTTAGGATGTAAAAGACAGCTGAGAGGAGGGGCGGACGATCTTAAAAAACAATCCGAGGAGGAAGAATCTCAAGCATTAAGGACAAGTGACTTTTCTGAATTTCTTTTTTTAAAAAAATTATTTTATTTTTATTTTATTTTTTGTTAAGAAATTGAATCACTGTGTAGTAAATAATGGAATTAAGGATTGTTACCTGGAATGTTAATGGTTTAAATGATAAAAAGAAAAGAAATAAGGTGGAATTTATATTCAGCAAACAGAAATTGGATTTGATATCTTTGCAAGAAACTCATATCACAAAACAACACACAAGAATTTTATCCAATAAGAAACTGGGACTTGATTTTGTTTCTTCAGATAAATCTAAGAAGAATGGAGTTGCAATATACGCAAAAAAGCATTTGGAGCCGAAATTGATCTATAAAGATTCACAAGGAAGGGTCGTTGTCATAGAAATAATAGTCCTGGGGGAAAGAATTAAAGTTATCAGTTTTTATACACCGAATGAAAAAAAAAAGTGAATTTTATCAAAAGTTGGAACGAGAGTTGGGGGATTTTATTGGAGAGAAAATTTTATTTTTAGGAGACCAAAATGGCGTGGTAAATCCTGATTTAGACAGATCCAAAAAGACTACTAAAAAACAGCAAATAAAACTCCCCAAAACCTTTTTTCAGTTAGTAGATTTGTTAAGTTTAGAGGACGCATGGAGAATACAAAATCCGACAGTGAAAGAATACACTTTTTTTCCTACCCTAGTAACTCGGCAGGAAGAATTGATGCCATCTGGCTAACAAAAGATTTGACAGTCAAAATATGTAAATTTGAAATTCAACCAAAGACAATAGCTAATCATAATGCAGTACAAGTAACGCTGACTTGGGGAAAGAGGAAATCTATAAGATGGAGATTAAATGAAACTTTATTGAGAGATGAAATAATAATAGAAAAAGCAAAAAAGACCTTAAAGGACTTTTTTGAACTGAATTTAAATAAGGGCACCGATTTAAAGATAGTCTGGGATGCTAGTAAAGCTGTCTTAAGAGGTTTCTTTATTCAACAAAACGTAATTCAAAGAAAACAAAAGGGGGGAAAAACAAGAAATCTTAGAGGAGATTAGAAAAAGCGAGCTGGAATTATACAAAAAACCAAATAGTGTAGAATTAAAAAGAAATATTAAGATCCTACAATCTCAATAGTTAATGCTAATAAATGCAGAAATGGAATGGAAACTAAGATTATTGAAACAAAAAACCTTTGAACATGCTAATAAACCAGGAAGGTTATTAGCATGGCAATTAAAGAAGAGAGAGGCAGAAAGGCTTATAAATAGAGTTAAGTGCGAAGGCAAAATAATAAACAACCCTAAAGAAATAGAGAAACGATTTCTCGAATTCTTTAGAGAACTCTATAAGGAAGGAAATGAAACATCAGAAGAAGTTAAAGAATATTTAGAACAGAACGGTCTTCCGAAACTTACTAAAGAACAAAAAGAACTGTTGAATGCCCCTATTACATTGTACGAAATTCAAAGAGCAATTAAGGAAGCAAAGATAGGAAAGTCACCAGGGCCAGATGGCCTACCGGCAATATATTATAAAAAATTTGAGGACATACTGTCTGACCCATTAAGAAGTATCATGAACAACATTTTAAAAGATGGAACCATGCCGAGACTCATGGAAAGACAGCCTTATTGCATTAATTCCAAAACAGGGAACGGACAATCTACTTATTAACAACTATAGACCAATCGCAATCCTTTTTTAAAAAATAATAATATTTATTAAAAGTTTAAGGATTACAAAACAAAGTAATGAAGAAAAGCAAAGGTAAACAATACAAATCAAAACATTACAGTACATATAAAGAAAAAGAAAAGAGATAAAAGACCGAAAAACACAATACATCCGAACAAAAACAAAAACAATTAAAAAACACCTCCAATATTTCCATATCTTTATCTTTCATTGACTTGTTTCATCGACCTCCTCACACCTCCCTTTTTTGTATTCTAGTTATTAATTATTTCAGCAAATCCTTTCCATCTTTCACTATTTTCTGTCATTTAATTGTCTTAATTTATTTTAACCTTATCTTACCATTAAAATCCTAAAACTTATATATACTTAATTCCTTATAACATTTCTACTAAAGCCGTATAATTTCATTCCAACAATTTTTCTAACACTCATTAATTTAACAATATTTCTCTAAATAAATTTTTTAAACTTTTTCCCACTCTTCTTCCACCGTCTCTTCTCCCTGGAGTCGGATTCTGTCAGTCCTTTCTATCAATTCCATATGGTCCATCAACCTGGTGATCTTCTATCCGAGGCTTTTAACTCTTTTCCATGTCCCTTCTGCAGGTCTTCTTCATATCTATACATGTGCTTCACTTTGTCTTCTGCTGATCTTGTTCTTAGTTTCCTTCCTTTGGCACTGAGGAGTAGATCTCGGGGAAACTCCAACCTAGCAATGTCATTGTTCCTTCTCGACAGGTCAGCCTATTCTCCATAGTCAGAACTAAAGTCCAAACAATATTTCAGAGCGTGTTTCAAAGTCCCTCCAAAGCTAAAGGCCCCCACAACTCCAATCTCCCCCTGACCCAAATCCAGATCCCAAACCTGCATAGGGGAATCTAACCAACTTTCCTTCTCCAATCCAAGCGGGACTCCATCCCTCCAAATCTGGCTTTCTCTGGATTCAATTGTAAAGGGCAACAGCTTATATTCATCAAATTGCCTCTGTAAGGCCGAGGCTCTATCCACTTCAATTACTTGAGGTTCAATAACAACTTTCTCCTTCTTCTTCTCCACAGCTTGCAGTGTCAAAACAGATTCCTGAGTCAAATCCTGGGTTGTTTCTGTATAGGTATTCACTTTTAGTCCCAACTCAGTCATTTTTTTGTCCCATATTGTCAATTTTAATAATCATCACATCCATCTTCTTATGAAGCACTTGTCTTGCAAAATGCAATCACTAGGGCTTCTTCTGTCAACATTCTTGTCCAAGGTCAGTCTCTGTATCACACGGTCAGTCTCTGTATCACACGGTCAGTCTCTGTGTCACACGGTCTTTAATCTCTACAGCTGAAAAATTCCCCAGATCCACTCCTGCAACAGTTTCAAAAACTCCCTCTAGAGGAAACAATTTCTATTGTAACCATCCTTTTAAACAAATATCCAGCAACAAAGTTAGTTCAGTTTTCAGTTACATTTGCTCCTTTTCAAGTGCAAAAGGAAACTTTGAAACAATATATTTCTCTTATTTAGCTATCTGTCAGCAGACATTATTCACAGTCAATGAACTTTCCCAAAAAGTCGATCTTACTAAAAGCCCGTTCCCAGGTTCAAGACGCTGGTAATTTATCTTCCTTCACTCTCTCTCCTGCAGGCTTAGGCAGTCTAAAATTCCCCCCTCTTCTCCTGCTACCAAGGGGGGTTTAGTAGTTTTAACCGATGGAGATTTAATCCTTTACAAAAGGCTTTCCAGACTTTAGTTTGCAACGTCTTTGCTTCAGTCTATTTACAAAAGGGGAAGGCGGACCTCCTGTTTGAAACCTTCCCGTTTCAATGCCAAAGATCCAATTTTCCGTCACCATCACAACGACATAGCAGTGTGAATTTGGTGAGTAACAGGGAACTCTGCATTTGTGTAATCAAGGAATAAAGTCCCAGGAGGAAAGATCACCCAGATGTGGCCTGCGTATTGTCCTACCCAGTGCTTTTTTTCCTGAGGGGACGCGAGGGGCATACGCATACCCCTAAACATCTTGTGAATCTACGTTTGGCCTCATTGAGGGGCAGTATTTCAATATGCCTAGGAAAATGAGAGTACCCCTAAACATTTTTTTTTTAAAAAAAGGACTGGCTTTTTAAAAAAGCACTTTCTTTCTGTATTGTCGCCCCATAGTTTTTCACTGCTTAGAACAGGGGTTCCCAGAGTGGGCACAGGCTGTGGGATTAACCAGAGGGTGCTAGGAGGCAAGAGGGGCATTGGGGGTATAACTATCAGAATTTGAAAAACTGGTATCACTCGATCAAGCTCATTGATTTTACTGATTTAATTGAACTAAATAGTTTTAACTGGATTTGGAATAAATGTGCAATTGATCGTTGCTGTTTTGAATTTTATTGCGTTATTATCTTCCTTAGTTGGTCATGCAAACCACTATTCTGGATACCGTTGTACCTCTGCTCCCGAATGCCTTGGGAGTCAAACGTTCTTTTGGAAGCCGAACGTCCAGTGGGGCTTCCACGGCTTCTGATTGGCTGCAGGAGCTTCCTGAGGTCAATCAGAAGCCGCACTTTGGTTTCCAAACGTTTCAGAAGTCAAATGGACTTCTGGAACGGACTCCGTTCGACTTCCAAGGTACGGCTGTACAGTGGAACCTCGGTTGTCGAACATAATCCGTTCCGGGAGACCGTTCGACTTCCGAAACATTTGACAACCAAGGATCAATTGCCGATCAGCAATTGCCCTTGAAACAACATCAAAAGATGAGGCCCCTGAGACGCTACATCGGTAGTTTTAACCGATGGAGATTTAATCCTTTACAAAAGGCTTTCCAGACTTTACTTTGCAACGTCTTTGCTTCAGTCTATTTACAAAAGGGGAAGGCGTACTTCCTGTTTGAAACCTTCCCGTTTCAATGCCAAAGATCCAATTTTCCGTTCTACTCACGGGTAGTTGTTTAAAATCCAATTGTCCACAGCAAAAAGTCAGCGCTCTCCGGCAACAGCAATGCGGCTTCACTCCGTGATAAAAGCAGTCGATTCAAAGCACCGCGCCACTCACCCCACGTCGCTCCGGAACCCCGAAACTGGGTTTCCCCACGAGTAGGGGAGGCGCAAAAGGTGCCAGCCGAATCCCACGTCCACAGGCTTCTCCCGCCTGTGGTTTTTAATGCGTCTCCGCCTCGCCATGGCGGTCAAGACCCTGATTTTCACGGAGCGGATTCCTCCCGATCAGAGGAAATCCGCCATTGCTGGAGGCGCTAACCTGGAAGTCCCCAGGCCTATCGCACTCCTAAATAGCGATTATTAATTATATGCAAATATTTTAGCCGAAAGATAAAAAAAGTCTTCCAGATGATTATACACAATGACCAAGCTGGCTTTTTGCCCGGGAGGCACATTTATAACAACACCAGAAACATTATAAACTTATTAGAGTATTTAGACTTAAGAATAGAAAAGAAGGCAGTCTTAATGGCCATAGATGCTGAAAAAGCTTTTGATAGGGTCTCCTGGAAATTTATGAAAGGTCTATTACACCATATGGATTTTGGTATACAGTATATAAAAGGGATTGAAGCAATATATTCAAAACAAAAAGCTAAAATCATAATAAATGGAAATTTATCACAGGAGTGTGAAATCAGTAAAGGGGTCAGACAAGGTTGCCCACTATCCCCCTTAATTTTCATACTAACATTGGAAGTCTTATGTAAACGAATTAGGGAGGAAAAAGAAATAAAAGGGATTATGCTGGGAAATAGAAGTTACAAAATGAGGGCATTTGCTGATGATCTAATTATAACTACGGAGCAACCAAAACAGAGTCTAACAAAGGCGTTGGAAATAATATATGCCTATGGTAAATTTGCGGGGTTCAAACTGAATTTAAACAAGACAAAACTATTACAAATTTGTCGCCAGATGAAAAAGCAGAATTAGAAAAAATAATACAAATTAAAATCTACCCCAAAATCAAGCATTTAGGATTATGGATAACACCAAAGAATATTAACTTGTATGAAGATAATTATATTAATTGTTGGAAAGATATCAAAAGACAGTTGGAGACATGGACAAGCCTAAACTTATCATTCCTGGGCTGTATTTCGGTAATTAAAATGACAGTCTTACCGAAGCTACTCTTTTTATTCCAAACGATTCCAATTATAGGAAAGACCAGCAGTATTGACAAGTGGCAAAAAGAAATTTCTAATTTTTTGTGGAAGGGTAAAAGACCAAGAATAAGATATTAATAGATACTGTAGAAAGAGGTGGCTTCGGGTTACCGGATTTGAAGCTATATTACAAAGCCTCATGTGTTCTCTGGTTGAAAGATTGGTGTTTATTAAAAAATTGGGATATTTTAGTTCTAGAAGGTCATGACACACGTGTCAGGGAACTGCCATCAGTGCCGGAGGGAGAGAGCAAAAGCCAGAGGGATTCCAGAGAGCGTCCAGGGATCGGGAGAAAAAGCCCATCTTAGAATCATAGAATCATAGAATCATAGAGTTGGAAGAGACCACAAGGGCCATCGAGTCCAACCCCCTGCCAAGCAGGAAACACCATCAGAGCACTCCTGACATATGGTTGTCAAGCCTCTGCCTAAAGACCTCCAAAGTAGGAGACTCCACCACACTCCTTGGCAGCAAATTCCACTGTCGAACAGCTCTTACTGTCAGGAAGTTCTTCCTAATGTTTAGGTGGAATCTTCTTTCTTGTAGTTTGGATCCATTGCTCCGTGGCCGCTTCTCTGGAGCAGCAGAAAACAACCTTTCTCCCTCCTCTATGTGACATCCTTTTATATACAGTGGTGCCTCGCAAGACGAAAAGAATCCGTTCTGTGATTCTCTTCATCTAGCGGTTTTTTCGTCTTGCGAAGCAAGCCCATTAGCGGATTAGCGCTATTAGCGGCTTTTAGCGGCTTTTAACGGCTTATCTGCTGATCGGATCAGCTGATAAGCAGCTTAGCGGCTTAGAAAAAGGGGGGAGGAAAAAAACCCCGCAGGAACTCACAAGGCATTGTCGTCTTGCGAAGCAAGCCCATAGGAAATTCGTTTTGCGAAGCACCTCCAAAACGGAAAACTCTTTCGTCTAGCGAGTTTTCCGTCTTGCGAGGCATTTGTCTTGCGGGGCACCACTGTATTTGAACATGGCTATCATATCACCCCTTAACCTCCTCTTCTCCAGGCTAAACATGCCCAGCTCCCTTAGCCGTTCCTCATAAGGCATCGTTTCCAGGCCTTTGACCATTTTGGTTGTCCTCCTCTGGACACGTTCCAGTTTGTCAGTGTCCTTCTTGAACTGTGGTGCTCAGAACTGGACACAGTACTCCAGGTGAGGTCTGACCAGAACAGAATACAGTGGCACTATTACTTCCCTTGATCTAGATGCTATACTCCTATTGATGCAGCCCAGAATTGCATTGGTTTTTTTAGCTGCCGCGTCACACTGTTGGCTCATGTCAAGTTTGTGGTCAACCAAGACTCCTAGATCCTTTTCACATGTACTGCAAGATTCTCTTCTGGGGAAGAGAATCAGCGTAGCACCAGTGGAGAAGGGGGGCAGATGGGGGATGCGGCGAGGCGGTCCCATGACTCCTTGCCTGGGACCAGCGGGGAGAGTAGGGGTCCTCCGTTGCCCACACCCTCCTTGTGCAGAGAGGGTAGGCGGAGACTAGGCGTCAAAGAGCTTCTTTGCTGGAAGAAGTTTAAGAAACGCCCACTCACGGATTCTGCCAGCAACTGAGTCAGCCACGGTGGACGTGCCCAAGGATTAAGGCTTTCTGGGAGATCATATACAATGAATTGAAAAAGGTATTTACGGTAAATGCATGTATATACACCCATATTTAGTTATTTTGCAGCATTGCTTTGCTTTAAAAATTCAGGAGATAGCTCCAAAGTCAATTCGGAGGAGAGCTAGCAATCATAGGCAATATGAAAGGGTTTGAACGACTCCTCTCTCTTACACAATTCACTTTCGATCGTATTTATACTACAGACTGAAATTGATTTGGTAGTTATTTCCTCTCCTCAGGGAACTCCGAGTACTGTACTTCTGTGAACAAGGCTAGCAGTCATTAACAGAAAATTCTCAGTGCCCTTGCCAAACCACAACTCCCAGGAATCTCTGGGGGGGCCTCGCCAGAATTAAACTGGCATAAAATTAATATACTGGTGCAGTAATCAGCCCTGGGTTTCCCCCAGGGCTGTCAAGTGACAACAGTAGGGCCGGCTCAGGATCCAGGGTTGCCTTGGTCCCTCCCTGCCCCCAGAATGCCCCCCCAGTTGTACTTCCACCCACCCAAAGGTGCAATGGGCAGTGGCGAAGCTGCATGCTCTGGCACCAGGGGCGGAGAGCAGGCAGGCGTGTGTCCCGGGGGCGTGGCACATCGCCTGCGGGGGCGTGAAGATTGTAGAAATAACATGCCTGTGAACCCTGGAAAAAGGAAAGGTTAATCATGCGTCTCCCTTCAGAACAACTTCCCCCCCAAGGGTACATTTTTGGCAAGTATAATAAATTCTTTGATCAATCAAGTAAAACACATACACTTAATCGACTAACTGTGCAATCCCAGTGAATTCAGCAAGAGACACTCTTGTAAGTGCACGCAGGATTGCACCCTAAAATTTCTTTGAACAAGTGGACTTAGGTAGAAGAAAGGAACTGGTACCCCCTCGTCCATATTAACTGCTTCCAAGTCTATTTACCTTCTGTGAAACAGGTGAATGTCAGGAATAGCGTGAAAAACCTGGTGAGTGTCTTGCTCCAAAAAGCCCACAGTGACCTGGAGAAAGTGTGAGCCATTTGGATGTGGATCTGCCACCATATAGGTAGGTGGGGGTACCACCTTTCTGCATACTTGAGTCCCCTTGCCTCTGACAACTTCCGGTATTAAAAGATCAGCCTTTGTCACTGCCCTGCGCCCAAGAATCCAGCTCTGTAGCAGAGTTCTTTAGCAGACACCCAGTCCAGTGATTGCCAGCCAAGGAAGATGGATACGTAAGGTCATATCAAAGCAAGTTATATTCAGAGTAGACCAGCTGAAATCAAAGGCTGTAAGTAACTCATGGACATTAAATTTAGTGGGTCTACTCCGAGCATGGCTTCTTTGCAGCTGTCTCGGGCATTTTCACCATTTCATAGCCAGTCATGTCAGCTCCATTTGCACAAAGGATTCTGGATTGTAACCTGTGTGGATCAGTGATTTGGTGTTTGGCTCACACAGAGCTTGACTGGGATCTCTGTTCAGCCATGAATCTCAGAAGGGATCAGGAGGTGCTCACTGATAACAGAAATCACTGGGTTAAAGCTCACTGAAAGTGCCGCGGTAGCATCATTATCAATTTACGATGGGGTGGAAGGTTTGCAGGCTATGAAGGACTCGCTCACAAATTTATTGAAAGCTGCACAAATTATGATAGCTAGCAAGTGGAAGGGGCAAGCAGAATATAAAATGGAAAAATGGTATGAAGAGGTGTGGGATATATAGCTATTAATGATAAATGAACATGTGCCATTAAGGTAAGACGGGGAATATGCAGGAGGAATGATTTTGAGGAGATATGGAGGGTGTTTGTAGAATTTGTACTGTTACAACGGAAAGGGGTCAAACCATCGCTAGAGGTGTTGAAATTTTGGGAGGTTGGATAGTTACAATGGAATGGTCTCGCTGGTGGGGTGCACATTTTTATTCTTATTTATTTATTCTTATTACCTTGTCAAAATAAAGTAAAGGTCGCAGCACGGGAGGAGAGGAGGTGTCTCCCGACTCCTAACCCTTGCACCAGTGTGCATTTTTATTTGGCAACAAGACCCTGGGTCTACACAAAGCAGATTTACGAGTGCTTCCAGACTTTCTCTTTCGAGGTGCGATTCAAACACATATGGGCAAATTCATGTTGTGCAATCAAAAGTTCATTTGGAGCTCTTGCAAGACAAGCCACCCCACCCCCCAATCAGATTTTGGCAACCAGGAAAGATATCGAGAAACACGATGGAAAGTGTTGCAAAGTGTTGCCACCCCACAAGCAAATCAGAATGGGTGCTCATTGTCTTTATTTCTACAGAATATGATGTGGAAGGCTGCTATAACCTGGACAAGGTGTCATTTAAACCAGCTGATGTCCTTCAGTCAGGAAAGGCTATTTGCGGTGGATATGCTCGACTCTTTCAAGAAATGTGCAGGTAACTTCTGTTGGCTCCAGCCATCGTGGCAAGTGGTTGTTACTTGGCTGTAGCGATAGGAGATCTCGAGAGCCACAGGTTCCCCACCCCTTGCCCTAGGCAGCTATCTCCATGCTTAGGCGTGATCAACTCGCACGTGACAGCCCTCGGAAATAAGTAAATCAATAGATTCTAAGCAGAAAATGGCGGGAGAGAGCTGGAGAGTCCTCATGGCTCATGAGGAGACCCTCCCCAGAACCCAAAGAGGACTTCAGTGGGAGCGGAGGAAGCCCCAAAGAGAACGGAGGCACAGTGGGGCTTTGTTTAGGCTGCTCAGCCTCCCCACCTAGTAGCTGACACACGTCACAGCATGGCAGCTGCTGTTGCTTTTCCACAGGTCCTCCAGCCAGCTCCAGAGCTTCACCTCTAGTTGAAAAGAGTGTTGTGGGGAGAGAGAGCTGGAGAGCAGGAAAAAATGAGCTTTTTTTAGTGTGTGCTCCCTACTTACACAGGGACACGGGTGGCGCTGTGGTCTAAACCACTGAGCCTCTTGGGCTTGCCGATCAGAAGGTCGGCGGTTCAAATCCCCACGACGGGGTGAGCTCCCGTTGCTCGGTCCCAGCTCCTGCCAACCTAGCAGTTCGAAAACATGCCAAAAAGTGCAAGTAGATAAATAGGTACCGCTCGGGCGGGAAGGTAAACGGCGTTTCCGCACGCTGCTCTGGTTTCGGTGTTCTGTTGCGTCAGGCTGGCCACATGACCCGGAAAAACTGTCTGCGGACAAACGCCGGCTCCCTCGGCCTGTAAAGTGAGATGAGTGCCGCAACCCCAGAGTTTTCTGTGACTGGACTTAACTTTCAGGGGTCTTTTACCTTTACCCTACTTACACAATTTTTGCTTATGTGCATGGGGTTCCGGAACATGACCCACCATGTAAGTGGAGGAATGCCCACAGTGTGAATGATCCTGAAGCAAACTTGCATATATAGGGCTGCATTGAATTGAGTAGGTACACTGGAATCCATAGACTTAAAAATTTCTTGAATTTAATGGGTCTCTTCCCTGTGTGACTTAGTTCCTCATCCATACTTACCTTTGCTCTGTGCTTTATAGGTACAGGTCATGGCTTTCCAGGTCCGTGTCCAAATGTTGTTGTTGTTGTTTCATCCCAGGAAAACTTGTGTTTTCCTGCCAAATTGGAGCAAATGAGAATCTGTGGAGAACCTGATTGCTGTTTTCTCTGATCCAGCAAAATGAAGGACGGCCAATCCAGCCTATCAAAGCGGTGAAAGCAACCACTTGTCCTCTTGGTAGCAACACTGTTCCTGAATACCTTCCTTCCCCTCTCAGTATTGCAGGGATACAGTGCCAGTATTTGATAGGCAGCTGCAGCGTAAAGGGGAAGAGCGACCATGCCTGGAATGCTGTCCGCATTGATGGAAGGTGGCATCTCTTAGACTGCACCTGGGGAAGTGGCTCTGTGAATACTGCTTTTAGCAAGTTCACTTTCAGGTACGCTGTTAGGCAGACCAGGCAGAGCGTGGGACACACTGAGGGGATAGCAGAAGAAGAAGAGTTTGGATTTGATATCCCGCTTTCTCACTACCCTAAGGAGTCTCAAAGCGGCCAACAATCTCCTTTCCCTTCCTCCCCCACAACAGTGGGGCTGAGAGACTTCAGAGAAGTGTGACTAGCCCAAGGTCACCCAGCAGCTGCAGGTGGAGGAGCAGGGAAGCGAACCCAGTTCTCTTAACCACTACACCACACTGGCTCTCACAGTTAACTTCATTTGCTTTCAGGCGGTTTTGTTTTGCTTGGACCACTTGTCAGAGTTTGCAATTTGATGGCCGCAGGGCTGATTAATGTAAGCAAGTGCAATAAGAATGCTGCAGCTAGGTTGGTGACTGGGAGCGGCCGCCGAGACCCTATAACACCGGCCCTGAAAGACCTACATTGGCTCCCAGTACATTTCCAAGCACAATTCAAAGTGTTGGTGCTGACCTCTAAAGCCCTAAATGGCCTCGGCCCAGTATACCTGAAGGAGTGTCTCCACCCCCATCCTTCAGCCTGAGGTCCAGCTCTGAGGGCCTTCTGGCAGTTCCCTCACTGTGAGAAGTGAGGTTACAGGGAACCAGGCCTTCTCAGTAGTGGCGCCCGCCCTGTGGAACGCCCTCCCATCAGATGTCAAGGAAATACAATAACTATCTGACTTTTAGAAGACATCTGAAGGCAGCCCTGTTTAGGGAAGTTTTTCATGTTTGAAGTGTTATTCCGTGCAGAGTGGCTGTGGAGGCCCGGCCAGATGGGCGGGGGTATAAGTAATATTTCATCATTATTATTATTATTATTATTATTATTATTATTATTATTATTATTATTATGCCATGGGCATGGAGTGTCCTGATGGCAGGGATAGATACCATCTATTCATCCTCTTTGAACAGTTCTGGAGTGTTGTGCTTATTCTGGGCTACATGTGTAAAATCTGGGGATTCTGGAGGCTGGATTGTTGCAACACAGCAGCTTCCTCAACCAGATGCCCTCCAGCTGCTCTGGATCACCACTCTGTTTGCCTGTCTGGCCCTGGTGCTGATTTAGGCATTATTATGAAATACTAGACTATTGCGCCTTCTCCTTTTGCAGGTACGATGAGTTTTACTTCCTTACTCGCCCCGCTCTGTTTATTAAGAAGCACTTCCCTGAGGACCCCAAGTGGCAGCTTCTGAAACAGACGGTGACACTGGAGCATCGGCATGATCTGACTTAAATGCAGAAGGACTGACCGTCGCAGTCATAAGAACATCAACCACTGAAAATGGGTAAAGTCAATTAGAAGCATCTGTCTTGTTCCCTTTGATATCACAGTTACATCCACAATCAGCCTCATGTACAAGCTGTTACTGCAGTGTATATAACAGGGATGGAGAACCAGAGGCCCTTTCAGAGGTCCTGCACTACAACTTATCCAGAATGCGGCAGCTAGACTGGTGACTGGGAGCGGCCGCCCAGACCACAGAACTTGAAAGACCTACATTGGCTCCCAGTCCATTTCCGAGCACAATTCAAAGTGTTGGTGCTGACCTTGAAAGCCGCCTAAACGGCCTCGGTCCAGTAGACCTGAAGGAGAGTCTCCACCCCCATCGTTCTGCCCGGACACCGAGGTCCAGCGCCGAGGGCCTTTTGGCGGTTCCCTCACTGCGAGATGCCAAGTTACAGGGAACCAGGCAGAGGGCCTTCTCGGTAGTGGCTCCCGTCCTGTGGAACGCCCTCCCATCAGATGTCAAAGGAATAAACAACTATCTGATGTTTAGGGAAGTTTTTTAATGACTGATGTTTTAATGTATTTTTAAGCTCCTGTTGGAAGCCGTCCAGAGTGGCTGGGGAGACCTGGTTGGGCGGTCGGTCGGGGTATAAGTAATAAATTATGATGATGATGATGATGATGATGATGTCCCATCATCCCTGACTATCATGTGGTTGATGGGACATAAGAATTCAGCAACATCTGGAGGAAATCAGATTGGCGAAGGCTGGTTTAGCACACCACCCCAGACTCTCAGCTGTGGTTAACGTTATAAAGTTATAGAGTTATTATAGAGTTGGAAGGGACCACAAGTGTCATTTTGCCTGACCCCCAGCAATGCAGGATTATTATTTTTGCCCCGTGTGAGGCTCCAACCCACGACCCTGAGATTAAGAGTTTAAACAAGCTAGCTGGATGAGCCGTGGTTTAAAGATGGCTTATCAAACCAATCAACCAGGGTTAACAATAAGCATAGTTCATCAGGTTTGGGTGAGGCAACAAGCTGTGGTTAAGCCTAACGAGGATGTAGTTTCCAAACTCTTCACCGCTTGTGTAGAGGGAGGAGGGGGGGAATGTGTGAGCCCAAGGCTTGCTTTGGCTCATTCCCAGCATACTAAACCATGGTTTCACTTGACATCTGAACTGGGTCTGGAAGTATTCCATGCTCTACCTTAGATACCTTTGTTTGCCCCTATTGCTGATTTAGATAGTGTTGCTAAATACTGCACTATTGACCTCTCTTTTTCAGGTACCATGTGATTTACTTCCTCAACCACCCTGTTCTGATTATTAGCACTTCCCAGATGATCCCAAATGGCAGCTTCTGAAGCAGACTTCTGCACCTGCAGCAGCTTGAATGGAACCCGCCTACCGTGTAATTTGATATCCTTCAAGGACAGTCACTTGTCTCGGGCATCACTGCTAAACTGACCACGGTTTTGATGCACAGGGTTTTTAGCTTGACACAAAGTTTTTAAAAATGGAAAACATATATAATATATATAACATGATACTTGTTTCAATGAGCTAAAATCGATTGCAGTAGCTATTTACAAATTTACAGTATAACAAAGAAATCGGGGAGGTGTTCCAGGATTTCTTTTTAAAGGCCGTATCAAAAAATGAGTAAAGTGGGAAACCCTAGATTGATTTTGAAAAGCAGATAATGAAAGGGTACAATTAATGTTTAGGCATAAACTTGTTCATATAAAAATGTGTTGGATCCCGCCCCCCATCCTTTACAGTACAGCAACACAAATCATTAGCATTTTATCCACCATATTCTTGAGACACCCTAATGTGGTCCTATCCATTCACTTAAAGTAGCAGCAGATGTTTTTTATATATAGCAAACAGTAAATAAAAAGAGTACAATCCATAAATTGGTGCAAGCTTTTGGGGCTTGCCTTTGATTTCCCAGTGTGTTTGTAAATGCAATAAAGTTTCACTGTTCTTCGCCAAATGTGTCCTTGTGGTTTGTTCCTCTTGCTTGATTCAGTTGTTTAATATGTGGCAATCTAATAAATTTACAGTCGTATCTTGGATCCCGAACGCCTTGCAAGTCGAACGTTTTGGTTCCCAAAAGCTGCAAGCCCGAAAGTGAGTGTTCCGGTTTGCGAACGTTATTTGGAACCCGAACGTCCAACGCGGCCTACGAGGCTTCCGATTGGAAGCCACGCCTTGGTTCCCAAACATTTTGGAAGACGAACGGACTTCCAGAACGGATTCCGTTCGACTTCCGAGATACGACTGTACCTACAGCATAATCACATCTTACGCGCAGAGGCATATCTAGGGGTTCTCTATGTAGAGGTGAAGGGGGTAAGGTCCTGAAAACTGCTGCTACTTAGGGGTCTAAAACAGATACATTTTTACTTAGCTTTAACACACTTACAACTGTTATTTTCTAGTGCAGAGCAACAGGGACAGAAGGAACCATGAGAGAAGCGATGACTGGCTTCACGGTTTTTCCCACATAATGGTTTTTTACACGGCACGCGCACACATTGTGATTAATATTATGGCACTGTTACCACGCTGTGGACTTCAAACTTATTTCCTCACCCCAAATGTATTGATACATTGCCCAGCCTTAAAGTATGTGTGTGTGCTCTATGCAAAAATCACCATGCGGGAAAAACTGTGAAGCCAGCTAGTGCCTCAAAATTTAGCTGGTGCTCTATCACAATTTTGAAAAGCAGGTAACATCTAGCCCTCCACTCAACCCTTGTTATGCTTCAAAAAGAATTTGTCTAAGTTTGCATAAGTAAGTGGAAAAGAGACTAAGAAAAAGAGAAATTAAGAAAAGAGGAGAAATGATTCCCTACAACAGGTAACTTATCAGTTTTCGTGAAAGGTGTCAACTTTGAGAGAAAGCAGTATTATTTGTGATGGCTAAAGGGTAAAGGGACCCCTGACCGTTAGGTCCAGTCGCGGACGACTCTGCGGTTGCGCGCTCATCTCGCTCTATAGGCCGAGGGAGCCGGCATTTGTCCGCAGACAGTTTTTCCGGGTCATGTGGCCAGCATGACTAAGCCGCTTCTGGCGAACCAGAGCAGCGCACGGAAATGCCGTTTACCTTCCCGCCGGAGCGGTACCTATTTATCTACTTGCACTTTGACGTGCTTTCGAGCTGCTAGGTTGGCAGGAGCCGGGACTGAGCAACGGGAGCTCACCCCGTCGCGGGGATTCGAACCGCCGACCTTCTGATCAGCAAGCCCAAGAGGCTCAGTGGTTTAGACCACAGCACCACCCGCGTCCCTACACAACACAAAACACTGTTGCTGTCTGTAGGTTTTATCTTTATTTTTTCTACCTTATATTTTGGAAATGTACATCCAGGTTTTATTTCCTTTAAATTTGGGGGGGGGGCAAGAGAGTGGGGCCCTAAACTATAGCGTGTTTAGCATACATGTAAATACGGCACTAGGGGCTGCCTGCCCTGCTCACTCTGCTAAGCCTAGACTAACCGATCCAATAGGAATCCAACCCCTGCGACAATCCAATATTGTGTCCTACATTTCTAAGCAGTGAAAAGTTCTGGAGCAGCAATACAGGGAGAAAGGGTACCAGGGGTAGGGGGGCTTGTAAACTGGCCACATATGGTTGATCTGTCTGGACTGAGATCAAGTCATACTCAAGCCACAAAGCTCTGTTTTGACGCTTCGTTCTTTGCTTGAATTCCCCAGAATATTTTGTTGGAAGCCTCCCAGAGTGGCTGGGGAAACCCAGCCAGATGGACGGGGTATAAGTAATAAATGATGATGATGATGATGAAAATAGTATAGGAATTAATACCAAAAAATACTACACCCCATTCCCTGCAAAAAGAAGGACGCCCTAAAAACAAACTGAGCACACCTCTTATATCAATCGGCAATGAGAACAGGAGATGGACCTTTCCATTAATTATATGTGGGCAGATCCACATAAAACATAGACTATGAACTGCCGAAATCTACCTGGCAGGGGAGGAAATGTGCAATTGGGACTCCAGGGAACTTTGACACACTGCTGTGCTGTTTTGTCCAAACTTGTTCTGCTTTCACTTTTGTTTGGGTGCCGTAAGTGCTGTTCCTGTTTCTCTTATCATAATGCCAAGGTCTCCATCAAAAGCAGAAATTGCGTGCACGAAAGTTGAAGCAACTTCTACGGAACAGAAACACAACGTGGCATTGTCTCATCGGTCTTGATCCATCAAGGGTGCTCTATTGTGTGCACGAAACATACCAGAGCTGCTGGGTGCGATGGCTATCAGGGCTTCAAGTAAAAGTAGTGATTATTTATTTCACCACTGAGGGAGGGTGGCACTCTGCGCATGCTCAGGCACTCACTCGTTTATGATGGCTTGAACATGAGAGGTAAGCGGAACAGCCGTGCACAAAGGCAGCATACCTCTAACGTAAGAACATAAAAAGAGCCTGCTGGATCAGGCCAATGGCCCAACTATTCAAGCATCCTGTTCTCACAGAAGCTGAGCAGATGTGTGTGGAAAACCCATAAAAATAAAATATCAGGGAAGGGCAATCTGTGGCCATACAGATGGTCTCTGCCAGCATGGCTAATGGTCAGGGATGGTGGGCATTGCAGTATATGTTTTAATGTACATATTGTCTCATCCCAAGGATAAGATCAAGGGAAGTAATAGTGCCACTGTATTCTGCTCTGGTCAGACCTCACCTGGAGTACTGTGTCCAGTTCTGGGCACCACAATTCAAGAAGGACACTGACAAACTGGAACGTGTCCAGAGGAGGGCAACCAAAATGGTCAAAGGCCTGGAAACGATGCCTTATGAGGAACGGTTAAGGGAGCTGGGCATGTTTAGCCTGGAGAAGAGGAGGTTAAGGGGTGATATGATAGCCATGTTCAAATATATAAAAGGATGTCACATAGAGGAGGGAGAAAGGTTGTTTTCTGCTGCTCCAGAGAAGCGGACACGGAGCAATGGATCCAAACTACAAGAAAGAAGATTCCACCTAAACATTAGGAAGAACTTCCTGACAGTAAGAGCTGTTCGGCAGTGGAATTTGCTGCCAAGGAGTGTGGTGGAGTCTCCTTCTTTGGAGGTCTTTAAGCAGAGGCTTGACAACCATATGTCAGGAGTGCTCTGATGGTGTTTCCTGCTTGGCAGGGGGTTGGACTCGATGGCCCTTGTGGTCTCTTCCAACTCTATGATTCTATGATTCTATGATTCTATGATTCTATAACCATTTTGTAGCCTTTCAAGAGGAAAGGAGAACAAGGATCAACTCTGTCCCAGAAACAATCTGATGGGATGCCCATGTGTTGAAGGCATGCTGTCTCTTATTGTGATATATACAGTGTGGAATTATAGTCCTGTAAGGAATCTGCTAGAATGCTGAGGGTTTTTTTTCATGTGGATTTGGAATTTGATAGTACAGTGGTACATTGGTTCTCGAATGTAATCCGTTCCGGAAGTCCATTCGACTTCCGAAACACATACATTTAATTGACCAGCTGTGCAACCCTGAGCAGTTTTACTCACTGAGTAGCCCCACTGAGTTCAGCAAGATTGACCCTCTTGTAAGTGCCTGTAAAAATGCACCCCACATTTTCTTTAAACAAGTGTCAGGCTTAGAGAGAAAAAGGTAAAGGTAAAGGTAAAGGGACCCCTGACCTTTAGGTCCAGTCGTGGCCGACTCTGGGGTTGCGACGCTCATCTCGCTTTATTGGCCGAGGGAGGCAGCGTACAGCTTCCAGGTCATGTGGCCAGCATGACTAAGCCGCTTCTGGCGAACCAGAGCAGCAGAACTATTACTTTAGCAAATAATAATTGCTGTTGTGCAAGAAACTGATTTCTGCAGTTATTGCTATACCATCCAATTGTAATCGTGACTGATAGCTTTTCAAATAAAGTTTCTCAAGACAAAAGCAAGAATGTCATGTTTAAATGCATATTGTATTTTTTAAACATAGTTATAGTAAGTTGGGAACCCAAATAAAGCAGAAGCACGAGGGCCAACTTGTGTTTTTGGCAATCTAGTAAGGTAAAGTCAGGGAAGTGATTATGGCAGTCCTAAAAAGAGGTTTAAATGACACACATGACAACACTTTTATGCTAGGTAAGTTGCACATTGTGGTGTTATGTTGATCAAAAGAAATACTGCATGTAAAACACATTTCAAGTAGCATCTCATCATGTTTCTTAACACTAAGAACTCCAAAGAAGAGAATAAAGTTAAAACATATGGCTTTTTCTTTTCATTTGTTGAGTGTGTGTGTGTGTGTGTGTGTGTGTGTGTGTATTTGTGACAAGCATAATATGCTAAACTCTCATGAGTTTATTTTCGTAAGCTCATCTGATTGTGTTCCCCATATTGCTCACATGCAGGGCTCCAAACCCAGAAATAGCCCTAAAACGTCATATAGACGTCACAAAAAGGAGTGAAAAAAGGAGTGAACATGCGGTCCGCCAAGCTGCACAGAGGTCCGGAACTAAACCCTTACGCAAAACGAGGATTGCCTGTACCATACTCTGGACTTCTAAGCCAGTGGTTCCCAAACTTTCTGGGGCTGCTGCCCGCTTGGTTCCATAGACTCATCCCCAGTGCCTCCTACAGTCCCACTCTATAAAAAGCATTACAGGGGAACCTTGGTTGTTGAATACTTCGGAAGCCGAACAATTCAGAACCTGAACGCCGACAACCCGGAAGCGAATGCTTCCATTTTTGAATGCACCTCGGAAGTCGAACGGAACTCCATTTTTAAAAAAGAATTTGCCGATCGGCAATTGATCCTTGGTTGTCAAATGTTTCGGAAGTCGAACGGTCTTCCGGAACGGATTATGTTCGACAACCGAGGTTCCACTGTACAGTCGTACCTTGGAAGTCGAACGGAGTCCGTTCCAGAAGTCCATTTGACTTCTGAAACGTTTGGAAACCAAAGTGCTGAGGCATCAGGCATAAGCCTGCATTTTATTAATGTTTGATCAGGACTTGTATATTAAAGAGGGCTTAGATTTTCAAAAGTTTCATGCCAGGCAAGAAGGCTAGCTGCTTAAGAAAACACTGACAGTGTTTTCCTCTTAGACAAGGGGCCCCTTTTGATTGATAGCAGAAAACAATTCTCAAAGTCGTAAAAGCTGAAATTACAGACTGAGTAAGGACACTGACCCTACATGTTACAGAAGATAACAAAGGCAGAGATAAATATAATTAGGAATGAGTAAATAGTAAAATAATGCCAATGTGCCTCCCAGTAAAATGAGCCAGATCTTCTTTCCAAGGTTAAAGGCCAAATGGAGAAGCATCTAGCTGGCAGAAATTTTGGGAAGTCTTTTAAAGCTGTTTCTTTCTTAAAGAGAGAGAGTTTAAGGGCAATAAATGTTGGGAAGAGCTAATGGAAACAAAGCAACTGGCTGGAGAAGGGGGGGGGAGATGTAAACTAAAGAGGTTTCTTCTGAAACTGTTTTAAACTGAGTTCCTTTTTTACAAAGGCCTTATTCCTTTTAAGAGGCTACTTGTGTTGTGTATTAAATATATTGGCTTAAATATAATTATGCAAAGGATTTAACAAATGCTAGAAGAGTTGTATTTATCCTGGAATTAAGTCAGACACCAGCCTAGCCCTCCAGCCAGACAGGAAGACGCCATCCAAGCTGTCCTGATATATGGCTGTCAGACATTTGTTTAGAAACCTTCAAATGAAGGAGATCTTTCAATGTTGATGTGAAACTCAAGATCCTTGACATATGTTTAAGATAAAAATTTAAGATTAACCATTTGTTTTAGAAGGCAATAGGGCAAGGAGGGCAAGAGGTGAGCTGGTAATTAAGATTCCTTGTTGAGACACATGTAAGATATATTACTACTTATTTGTCATTTATAGATGTAACAATATATAGCTCTTTGTGTTCCATATAAGGACAGGAGGATATGGGTGTATCTTTTAGGATTGGATATAGCAATCAGCCAATAGGAAATCCAACCAGGCTGATTGGACAGAGGCAGCCACAGGAGGAGCAAAGGGGGCTGGATTAAGGGAATATAAGGGCTGGCCATAATGGCAGGAGGCCAGGCCAGAGCTTGGTAACCATATACCACTGTGCCTCTCATTTATTTGTCTGACAAATAAATAATTATTTTAAATTCTCTATTGCTGCGTTGAATATTTCATTCCAGCTAAGCGTTAACCACAAGCAGGGTGCTACAGTGCGGCTTCTGATTGACCTCAGGAAGCTCCTGCAGCCAATCAGAAGCCGTGGAAGCCCCACTGGACGTTCGGCTTCCAAAAGAACGTTTGACTCCTGTCAGGGAACTGCCATCAGTTTCCGAGGGAGAGAGCAAGCTCCAAAGGGATCCCAGAGAGCGTCCCGGGAGTGGGAGAGGCAGCCCATCTTCTGGGGAAGGGAATCAGCGTAGCTCCAGTGGAGAAGGGGGGCAGATGGGGGAATCGGCGAGGCGGTCCCATGACTCCTTGCCGGGGACCAGCGGGGAGAGGAAGAGTCCTCCGCTGCCTACGCCCTCCTTGCGCAGAAGGCTTCCGCGCAGGGAGAGTAGGAGGAGACTGGGTGTCAAAGAGCTTCTTTGCTGGAAGAAGTTTAAGAAACGCCCACTGACAGATTCTGCCAGCGATTGAGACAGCCACGGGTGAGTGGCTGCTCGGACAGGAAAGGTTCACTCAGGCAACCCAGCCAGGTGTTGGGACAAGCTTACGCACGAGCAACCCCTAGAACCATTACAGCAATCCGTCAGTCCCTGATGTTGCTTGTGTGCAGCCCCGGAGAGGCAGCAAGATGAGCCAAACAGAGCCGGCCAGAGGGACAGAGCAAGAAGCCCTGGTGCGAGGTCTGGCCGAGAGGAACCGAGACCTGGAGGCGCATGTAGCTACCCTGACGGCGCGGCTGGAGGAGAGACGGGTTCAGGATGCACAGGTCAGAGCCACCCCGATAGGAAGGAAGGTTCAGGGGCTGGTACACAAGTTTGGTGGAAAGCCCCAAGACTACAATGCCTTCCGAACGGAAATTCAGTACGCTTTGGAATTGCAGAAAAATGACTTTGATGTTGGCGGGGAGAGGGTGGCTTACATTGTGGGACATCTGCAGGATGGGGCGCGTGAATGGATCAGGCCCCTAATGGCGACGCAGAATGATGCATTGAAAGATCTTAAGAAATTCTACCAAGGGATGGACGCGATGTTCTCCGGCGAGGTGGACCAAAGCGTGACGAGACGGGAGCTGATGGGGTGCAAGCAGGGAAGCCTGTCCGTCAGAAACTACTGGTCGCGTTTCGCGATGTTAGTCCACAAGCTCGGGTGGGATCTGGACTCTGAACCAATGCAAATGTTGTTTGAAGCGGGTTTGTCCCCCAAAGTGAAAGACGAGTTGTCCCGAGTGCCCCGCCCGTGGTCGATGGATGAACTCACAAAGACTGTGCTTGCAATCGGTGTACGCCAGGAAGCGCGGGCTCAAAAGAAGCGGGAGATAAGGGCGGAATGTTTCCATGACAACCGCATTCCAGAGATGCCGAGGGAGCCTTCCCAGGCGGCGGAGCTGATGGAAATTGAGGGAGCGCGCGTGTGTGAAGTTTCAAACGCTGGTGAAGGGCGGAAAAGGGAGGGGAAGGAGTGGAAAACTACCAAGAAGTGTTTCCTCTGTCTGCGACTGGGACATTTTGCAAAGGTCTGCCCTCAATGAAAGGCCTGGCAAGGCATGATGGGGGCTGCAGACCACGACGAGAAGGGGGAGGAGGGGCAGGTGCAGGGAAACGACAACGCCTGGCTGCCAACCAGCAGGGGCAGCAGCCAGGCCAGCAACCAATAGAAGTGCCCCAGCCTGACCCCCCCCCAAGGCAGCTATAGCCATAGAGGTGGTGCTAGAACTCCCAAACGGGCACCCCGTCAAAGTGAAGGGACTGCTAGATTCTGGCAGCTCGTGTGATTTCTTCAGCAGAGACTTTGCTCTGGAGCACCAACTCCACCTGTTGCCACTAGATTTTCCCTTGCAGGTGACCACCATCGATGGCAGGGAACTCCTGGGAGGGGAAGTGACACACCAGACACCGCCAATGAGAATGAGGGTCTCCAGGCACACGGAAACCATTGCCTTTCACGTGGCCACGCTGGCAGGACCCCCAATAATACTGGGAATGAGCTGGCTGGCAATGCATGACCCAGTGGTGTCATGGCATCAGCGGTTGGTCACCTTTGGGTCAGCTTACTGCTTAGAGCAGTGTCTGGGAGGGAAGGAACCAAGAATGACTGTGGCCAGGGTGGCTGGGTTGGCCCTGGGGCAAAAAGGGGAGGTGCCACCACAATATGCTGATTTGAAGGAGGTCTTCAGCGAGAGGGAGGCAGATAAGCTGCCCCCCCACAGGCCCTTTGACTGCCAAATCAACCTGCTTCCAGGGGCTCAGTTACCAGTGGGTAAGCTGTATGCCATGTCCGACCGGGAGATGCAGGAGCTGCGGCAGTTTATTGACAAGAACCTGAAGAGAGGTTTCATAAGGGAATCTAAGGCGATGGGGGGCAATCCAGTGTTCTTTGTGGACAAAAAGGAGACTAATCAGCACAGATTAGTTGTGGATTACCGGGCCCTAAACCTGGTATCAGAACCCGTGACTTTCCCAATGCCCAGGATTGACGATATTTTGACACGTGTGAGGCAGGGGAAGATTTTTATCAAGCTGGACCTCAGGGGAGCCTACAATCTGATTAGGATAAGGGAGGGGGACGAATGGAAAACGACCATGTTCACCCCCCTGGGGGCTTTTGAGTACTTAGTCATGCCATTTGGATTACAATCGGGCTCTGCCTGCTTTCAAGCCTTCATGCATCATGTGTTGGGGCCCCTGCTGTACAAGAATTGCATAGCCTTTTTGGACGACGTCTTAATCTATTCGGACAATGAAAAGCAACACGTCAGAGACATCAGGGAGGTGCTACAGAGATTGAAGAAGCATCAGTTGTGGGTCAAGCTGGAAAAATGCCAATTCCACGCCCGGGAGGTCGAGTTCCTGGGGTACAGGCTGTCAGACAAAGGACTAGCCATGGATCCGGGCAAGGTGAAGGCAGTGCTGGAATGGAAAGCCCCCCAAAACAGAAAGGACGTGCAAAGGTTCCTAGGCTTCAGCAACTTCTACAGGAAGTTCATAAAGAACTTCGCTCACTTGACGGCGCCCATAACGGATTGTCTTAGTAGCAAAAAGAAGTTCGCGTGGACAGAGGGTGCGCAGCAATCCTTTGAAAAACTGAAGAGGGCGTTCGCCTCGGAAGAGCAGCTCCTGCACGTGGATCCGGAGAAGCCCATGAGACTGGAGACGGATGTGTCCGACCACGCCATTGGAGCGGTCCTTTTGCAGCCCGGGGCCAAGCAGAACTGGAGGCCGTGTGCCTTTTTCTCTAGGAAGCTGAGCAAGTCAGAGCAAAACTACACAGTGTATGACTGAGAACTGCTTGCGATCTATGCGGCATTTCGGCAATGGAAACATCTGTTGATAGGGGCGCGGCACAAGTTCCAGGTCCGAACTGACCACAAGAACTTGGAATACTGGTGGACCGCGCGAGTGCTCAATCAGAGACAGATCAGGTGGTCCCAGGAGTTCGCCAAGTTTTCCTTCGAGATCCGATACATGCCGGGAGAGGAAAACGTAAGGGCAGACACTCTCTCCCGGAAACCGGAGTACATGGAAGGAGAGGGGCCACCAGAGACCAGGCACGTATTACCCGAGGACCGGTGGGTGTAGGGGGGGGGCGTTGGTTGGCAAACGAGAACTGGCAGGGCTCACCAGAGACGATGAGTTTGCTCAGACAAAAATTAGGGAGCTCAGGGACGGAAAGGAAGTCCATGGAGGGTTTGAGGAAAAGGAAGGGCTACTGTACTATAAGGGGGCGCTGTATGTACCGGGGGAGACTTTGAGGGGGAAGGTACTCAAGCAACTCCATGACAACCCAACAGCTGGGCACTTTGGACAGCACAAGACCATGCTACTTGTCACCAGGCAGTTCTGGTGGCCAAAGGTGAGGGAAGACGTACGAGAATATGTACGAGGGTGCGACCGATGCCAGAGGGCTAAGGGGGAAAGGGCCACCCCCGCGGGGTTACTGCAACCCTTACCCACACCGGGAAGGCCCTGGGAGGTGGTGTCCATTGATTTTATGACAGATCTGCCCAAGTCAAGGGGAAAGACAGCGGTCATGGTAGTAGTCGATCTACTGACTAAAATGTGCCATTTCGTAGCTTGCTCACATGCAGCAACGGCAGAGGAGACCGCCAGGCTGTTTGTGGATCACATTTTCAGACTGCATGGGGCTCCCTTGAGGGTAATCTCGGATCACGGGAAACAATTTACTTCCCGGTTCTTGCGGAAACTCATGAGCTTGCTACAGGTTGAGGTGAGCTTCTCGACGGCGAGGCACCCAGAAACCAACGGACAAGCCGAAAGAGCGAACGGCATACTCCAGCAATACCTACGCTGCTATGTCAGTGAGAGACTGAACGATTGGGTAGTGAAATTAGCTTTGGCTGAATTTGCGTACAATAACGCTGAACACGTGTCCACGGGAATGAGCCCTTTCATGGTGTCACCCCAGGGCATTCCCGGGGGAGGAAGGATGGAGTGTACCTGCGGCTGAGCAATTTGTGGAGGAAATGGAGGCCTTACACCACCAGCAACTAAGGCTGAACTTGGAGCGGGCCAAGGAAGTTTACAAGAGGCAGGCGGACAGGCACCATCAGGAGGGGGAGGCCATACGGGTGGGAGACCGGGTGTGGTTGTCATACCAAGGGTTGCCCCTAAAGGGAGGGTGCAAGAAGATGCAGCCGAGGCGGCTGGGGCCTTTTGAGGTAATACAGCAGGTGAACCCAGTGGCATTTAAACTCAAGTTGCCTGACAGCATGAAGATACATCCGGTGTTCCATAGGTCCCTACTTTCACCTTACAGGAAGGGGCGGGAATTCCCGGGACGGGAGGGAGGGGTTACCACCCACCCGCGGGTAGAGGAGAGGGAACACTGTAACGAAGCCACGGAAATACTCGATTCAAGGTGGCGAGGTCGCCAGGTAGAGTACTCGGTAGCCTGGGAGGGGGAACCTAGGTCGGAAAACACTTGGGTCCCTGCTGAATCAATCACTGACGGGTATCTGGTGGAAGAATTCCACAGTTTGTTCCCGGATAAGCCCAAACCATTAGTGAGATTCTGGGAGGAGGAATTTGGACCCATGGATGACGAAGGGGATTTTGTGGGTTTTCCTGCCTCCGAAGAGGAGGGAGAGGAGGTGTCCAAGGGAGAAGAATCAGACTGGGAGGTTCAACCAGCGGGAAGAGATCCGAGCGGATGGGAGGCTGGTTTTGAATCCTCAGAAGATGATGCCAGCTCTTTCAGGGAATTCCCCGCATCGTCGGCCGAGGAGAGGGAGGAGGTTGTGCCGGAAAATCGCGCCCGGGGTGGGAGGGGTCCTGAGGAGGAGGTGGATGTCAGGGAACTGCCATCAGGGTCCGAGGGAAAGAGCAAGCTCCAAAGGGATCCCAGAGAGCGTCCCGGGAGTGGGAGAGGCAGCCCATCTTCTGGGGAAGGGAATCAGCGTAGCTCCAGTGGAGAAGGGGGGCAGATGGGGGAATCGGCGAGGCGGTCCCATGACTCCTTGCCGGGGACCAGCGGGGAGAGGAAGAGTCCTCCGCTGCCTACGCCCTCCTTGCGCAGAAGGCTTCCGCGCAGGGAGAGTAGGAGGAGATTGGGCGTCAAAGAGCTTCTTTGCTGGAAGAAGTTTAAGAAACGCCCACTGACAGATTCTGCCAGCGATTGAGACAGCCACGGGTGAGTGGCTGCTCGGACAGGAAAGGTTCACTCAGGCAACCCAGCCAGGTGTTGGGACAAGCTTACGCACGAGCAACCCCTAGAACCATTACAACTCCCAAGGCATTCGGGAGCAGAGGTACAACGGTATCCAGAATAGTGGTTTGCATGACCAACTAAGGAAGATAATAACGCAATAAAATTCAAAACAGCAACGATCAATTGCACATTTATTCCAAATCCAGTTAAAACTATTTAGTTCAATTAAATCAGTAAAATCGATGAGCTTGATCGAGTGATACCAGTTTTTCAAATTCTGATAGTTATACCCCCAATGCCCCTCTTGCCTCCTAGCACCCTCTGGTTAATCCCACAGCCTGTGCCCACTCTGGGAACCCCTGTTCTAAGCAGTGAAAAATTATGGGGCGACAATACAGAAAGAAAGTGCTTTTTTAAAAAGCCAGTCCTTTAAAAAAAAAAATGTTTAGGGGTACTCTCATTTTCCTAGGCATATTGAAATACTGCCCCGCAATGAGGCCAAACGTAGATTCACAAGATGTTTAGGGGTATGCGTATGCCCCTCGCGTCCCCTCAGGAAAAAAAGCACTGGGTAGGACAATACGCAGGCCACATCTGGGTGATCTTTCCTCCTGACGGAGTTCAAGCCACCTTAATCCCTCACTCCTCCCCTTTGGGACTTTATTCCTTGATTACACAAATGCAGAGTTCCCCGTTACTCTCCAAATTCACACTGCTATGCCGTTGTGATGGTGACACACCTTGGCTGTATAAATTTCTTTCCCTAAGCAACCTCTATAAATGATATGATTGCTTGCATTTGCATTGTGTGAGAGAGATAAAGTTCAGCCTTTCTCCAGCAAGGAAATGAAACAACTTACCTGTTTCTCCTAGGTGCACTGAGAAGTCTTCTCCAAGGGAGAAGAATCATTACCTGGATGTCCCTGCTGAGCATCTATGCCGAAAAGGTAAC
The DNA here is from genome assembly GCF_964188305.1 of Podarcis bocagei. Classification (NCBI taxonomy): domain Eukaryota; kingdom Metazoa; phylum Chordata; class Lepidosauria; order Squamata; family Lacertidae; genus Podarcis; species Podarcis bocagei. Next base: position 72,290,103 of record NC_138131.1, read on the forward strand.
CAGAGCATCTTGATTTGTTTGGGCCTCTTACAAAAGCAGGGTTTGTGAAATGAAGCAACTGACTGGTCCATGGAGTGTCTATTTACCAGGAACTGGTAAGCCTGGCAGACCGGAATCCTAGGATAGTTAGGAAGCAGAAGCTCATTCCAGGCACAGCCCCTGGAGGGAACTTTTCAGGTCACAGAATAACAGTTCAGTGAATTCTCCAGAGTGTTTCTCTCCAGTTTTATACAAATGAACGGTGAGGGATGGATGGGAATGGCAAGAAAAGCAGGTAAGGGCAGTGGTGAGTTTATGCTCTCGGGCCCTTTTGGCAGGCCCTATTCATTCACCTTAATAAACCTGACTATGTCTGAAAATACAATGGATTTAAAAGCTGGTTTGGCCTCATTGAGGGGCCGTGTTTAAATATGAGTAAGAAAATGAGAGTACCCCTAAACATTGAATAGATAGATAGATAGATAGATAGATAGATAGATAGATAGATAGATAGATAGACAGATAGTCTCCAGAACCAGACTCTGGGACAGACTACAGGGTACCAATATAGATAGAAAGCTTCTGCTCTTAATTCAGGCACTCCACACAAACACGGCTCTTAGAGTCAGGTGTAGCCGCCTAGGACACCTAACAGACCCCATTAAAACCTTCAAAGGAGTCAGGCAAGGGTGCCTATTGGCCCCTCTACTATTCAATTTCTATTTAAATAATTTAGTATCTGCACCCAATGACTCAGAACTCCACCCTCCGAAGCTCGCAAATCAGCATATTTCGGTCCTGCTATATGCCAATGAGGCAGTAATTCTATCTAGAACCCCCATTGGACTCAAAAGAGCGCTAAGGAAGCTCGCAGCATACTGTGAAACTGAATGTCTCAAAATCAACTATCAAAAGACCAAGATACTTGCTTTTGGGGCAAAACCAAAGCTTAGAAGCTGGGAACTCTAAGGCCATAAATTAGAACAAGTCACAAATTATAAGTATCTAGGAATGGTGGTACAGGCCTCAGGAACCAACAAACTTCACATAAACTCCATCGGGAACTCAGCAGGAAAAACCGCAAACTGTATCCTTAAATTTTTCAGAGCACAAGGGGGCTCCGTCATCCCCGCGGCTCTAAAATTATACAAGGCCAAAACTTTGGCACAGCTCCTTTATGGATCCTTTCTGGGCCCGCCTTCCTCTGCTTTCTCCCCACTTGAGAGAGTGCAATCCAAACTTCTTAGAGCTCTCCTACAAGTCCCCAGATGTGTTTCAAACGCATGGGTTAGACTCGAAACGGGGATGATGAGAGTGGAGGCTTATATCTGCCTAACATCAATCTACAAATGGCTGACATTGAATCTGCTCCCCCGAGGGATAGCCCCATTGATCCTCTGCGATCAATTCCAGTCAGGCTGGCAGACTGCAGACCTGAACACCCTTCAGAAACTGGGTTTTGCCCCTCAAGCCCTTCTGAGCCTGGGGTTGGGCCAGGCAAAAGCCACGGTCAGGCAAAGAATCTTAGACACCGAGAGACAACAGGACTGCGCAAGGTGCCCCGACTATAAAATTTGAGAAATCGAGAGATATATAGCTGCACCGGCAGCATATCTCTTCTTTCTCGTATCTAAAAATGCAAGAAGAGCCTTTACACTCGCCAGAAGCTCGGCTCTGCCCTCGCAGGTCCTGGAAGGAGCCTTTAAGAAGTCCCATATGCTCAGAGTCTTTGCGCCTGCCCATTGGGAGAGATAGGAAGCCCAGAGCACTTGTTCTTTAGATGTCTCTTTTATGAAGAGGCACGTAGTAAGACCATTGATCCCCTGCTGGTGAGGCTCGCCAACCTCCCGGAAAAGCAAAAACTTGACCTTTTCCTGTTAGGCAAAGATCAGAAGACGACCTGGATGGTCGCCAGATTCTGTGTACAGATCTGTAGGCACAGACCATCTCCCAACTCAAACTAGTTTGTTATGAAAATCCCCAAACTCGGTTCCATGGGTGACTCTGGGTCAACTCCCTGCGATAGTTTATTGTTGTACATTGTTTTTAAATTTATTGTTGTACATTTTTAATTCTCTGTTTTTCTTCTGTGACTGTACCCCCAAGTGCGTTTTATGAGTTGGTCTCCAACCGTAATAAATTAGATAGATAGATAGATAGATAGATAGATAGATAGATAGATAGATAGATAGATAGAAAGAAAACATGGACATGGGTACCTAAAGGAAGTCAGTGTGAGCAAGTGAAATGTTGAGGACTAGTAACTTGTGGCAGAGGCAGATCTAGGGCAGTGCAGCCAGTTCTGCCAAACTGGGCATCAAGCCAAGGGGGGGCACTGCAGGGTGTCGCAACTATGATGTAGGGAATTGAGCAGAGCAGGTGGTGAGGCAGGGAGCTGCTGGATTTTGACCTTGCGCAGAGCGCCTCTGAAATCTGAAAGATCAAAGTTCCCCCCACCTCACTTGTGGGCTGATTTGCAAAGCTACAATAGGCCCCACTGCATTTTCAGGACAGTGGCCTTTTTTTAACCTATAACCACAATAATCAAGAATTATTGTTCCAGTTGCTAGAACTGAGCTGAGGGGGTCTCCTTGTACCTCTTTCCTAAAGCAAAGACATGAAGGATCTCGCTCCATGAGAACCTACCCGGACCCTGAAATAAACATCAGAGGCCCTTCTTTGTGTGCCTCCCCCACGAGAGGGCCAAAGGGTGGCAACACAACAGCGGCGTAGCGTGAGTTGTCAGCACCCGGGGCAACACAAGTAATTTGCGCCCCCTAACCCGGGGCAAGGCACGTAATTTGCGCCCCCCCTAACCTGCGAGTTGCCGCTGGCGCTGCTGCCCAAACGACGCCGCTTGCCCGGAGGAGGAGGGGGGCAGAGAGGCGAGGAAAATGCAACGGCCCAGCAGCAGCAGCAGCAGCGGCGGAGGCGGGGCTGTGAGGAGGGGTTGCCTGGCGCGTCCTCCGCGGTGAGCGCTGAGAGCCGCTGCCTGCCGGGCGCCTTCAGCCGGGCGCCGCGAGACATGCGGCTCTGCTACAGCCTGCGCCCAAGGCTCTTCGGCGACTCCGGAGGCAGCGAGCGCCCCCCCCCCAGATGTTGCGCCCGGTGCGGCTTGCACCCCTTGCACCCCCCACGCTACGCCACTGCAACACAAGAACGGGCCTTATCTGCAGTGGCTCCCTGTTTGTGGAATGCTTGCCTGGCACCTTCATCATACACCTTTAGGCACCAGGCCAAAAAGGGAAATAGATTCAGGAGCAGTTGAGACGAATAAGGAGTACCCAGTTCCCTTTTTCTCTCTAAGCCTGACATTGTTTAAAGAAAATGTGGGGTGCATTTTACAGGCACTTACAAGAGTGATCTTGCTGAACTCAGTGGGGCTACTCAGTGAGTAAAACTGCTCAGGGTTGCACAGCTGGTCAATTAAATGTATGTGTTTTAGCTGATTGACCACTTAATTTCTTAAATTTGGCAAAAACTTGCCCCTGGGTAAAAAGTATTCTGAAAGATGCTTAAGCTTTCCTTTTTCTTGGGTACACAGGTGTACACCTGTAAACAGGTGCCCTATTGTGTTAGAGCATGTGCAAGACAGGAGCATGGTCTTGTGTGACCCACATTGTTCCCCATTGGGACCTTCAATGTGAACAGAAGAAGTTGCCTCCTATCCGGAGAGGACACTTGAAGGCACAGTGGAACCTTGGGTCTCAAATGGCTCAGTTGACGAACAAATCGGAACCCGAACGCCGCAAACCCAGAAGTTAAATGCTTTGGTTTGCAAACTTTTTTCGAAAGCCGAATGCCCGATGTGGCTGTCGGCTATTGTTTCCAGGGCGCCGGCGCCAATTGGAAGCCGCACCTTGGTTTTAGAACGTTTCGGAAGTCGAATGGACTTCCGGAACGGATTACATTCGAGAACCAATGTACCACTGTACTATCAAATTCCAAATCCACATGGGAAAAAACCCTCAGCATTCTAGCAGATTCCTTACAGGACTATAATTCCACACTGTATATATCACAATAAGAGACAGCATGCCTTCAACACATGGGCATCCCATCAGATTGTTTCTGGGACAGAGTTGATCCTTGTTCTCCTTTCCTCTTGAAAGGCTACAAAATGGTTATCCTTGGGATGAGACAATATGTACATTAAAACATATACTGCAATGCCCACCATCCCTGACCATTAGCCATGCTGGCAGAGACCATCTGTATGGCCACAGATTGCCCGTCCCTGGTATTTTATTTTTATGGGTTTTCCACACACATCTGCTCAGCTTCTGTGAGAACAGGATGCTTGAATAGTTGGGCCATTGGCCTGATCCAGCAGGCTCTTTTTATGTTCTTACGTTAGAGGTATGCTGCCTTTGTGCACGGCTGTTCCGCTTACCTCTCATGTTCAAGCCATCATAAACGAGTGAGTGCCTGAGCATGCGCAGAGTGCCACCCTCCCTCAGTGGTGAAATAAATAATCACTACTTTTACTTGAAGCCCTGATAGCCATCGCACCCAGCAGCTCTGGTATGTTTCGTGCACACAATAGAGCACCCTTGATGGATCAAGACCGATGAGACAATGCCACGTTGTGTTTCTGTTCCGTAGAAGTTGCTTCAACTTTCGTGCACGCAATTTCTGCTTTTGATGGAGACCTTGGCATTATGATAAGAGAAACAGGAACAGCACTTACGGCGCCCAAACAAAAGTGAAAGCAGAACAAGTTTGGACAAAACAGCACAGCAGTGTGTCAAAGTTCCCTGGAGTCCCAATTGCACATTTCCTCCCCTGCCAGGTAGATTTCTTCTTTTTTTTAAAGAAATAAATTTTTATTAATTTTCCAAACACATAATAAAAACAAACTATAAATAAGACAATAACAATAACATACAAACAAATAAACACGTATAATTTCTTAGCCTTATTTTCATACACCTTGCTTCCCGGACTTCCCCATACCTTCCCTTTTCTGCATCCTTGTTTCACATTTCTTCAGCAACTTCTTAAATCTAATTTAAACCAATCACTTTCATTAGATTTTTTTTCTTTAACTTATTGGTTTCAGCTGCAATTCTCTATTTCTTTGTTCCTTAACATCTTAACACTCCTCAATTTTACAACAGTTTTTAAGATATGTTTTAAATTTCTTCCAATCTTCTTCCACTGTCTCTTTCCCCTGGTCACGGATTCTGCCGGTCATCTCTGCCAGACCCATGTAGTCGATCACCTTCGTCTGCCATTCTTCCAGAGTGGGTAGTTCTTGTGTCTTCCAATACTTTGCCAGAAGAATTCTCGCTGCTGTAGTAGCGTACATAAAAAACGTCCTATCCTTCCTTGGCACCAATTGGCCGACCATGCCCAAGAGGAAAGCCTCAGGTTTTTTAGAAAAAGTCCACTTAAGGACTTTCTTGATTTCATTATAGATCATTTCCCAAAAGGCTTTGATCTTCGGGCAGGTCCACCAAAGGTGATAAAAAGTACCTTCAGTCTCATTACATTTCCAACATTTATTATTGGGCGAATGGTAAATTTTTGCAAGCTTGACTGGGGTCATGTACCACCTGTAGGTCATTTTCATTATGTTTTCTCTTAAGGCGTTACATGCCAGGTAGATTTCGGCAGTTCATAGTCTATGTTTTATGTGGATCTGCCCACATATAATTAATGGAAAGGTCCATCTCCTGTTCCCATTGCCGATTGATATAAGAGGTGTGCTCAGTTTGTTTTTAGGGCGTCCTTCTTTTTGCAGGGAATGGGGTGTAGTATTTTTTGGTATTAATTCCTATACTATTTTCATCATCATCATCATCATCATCATCATCATCATCATTTATTACTTATACCCCGTCCATCTGGCTGGGTTTCCCCAGCCACTCTGGGAGGCTTCCAACAAAATATTCTGGGGAATTCAAGCAAAGAACGAAGCGTCAAAACAGAGCTTTGTGGCTTGAGTATGACTTGATCTCAGTCCAGACAGATCAACCATATGTGGCCAGTTTACAAGCCCCCCTACCCCTGGTACCCTTTCTCCCTGCATTGCTGCTCCAGAACTTTTCACTGCTTAGAAATGTAGGACACAATACTGGATTGTCGCAGGGGTTGGATTCCTATTGGATCGGTTAGTCTAGGCTTAGCAGAGTGAGCAGGGCAGGCAGCCCCTAGTGCCGTATTTACATGTAAGCTAAACACGCTATAGTTTAGGGCTATAGTGCTCGGTCCCGGCTCCTGCCAAGCTAGCAGTTCGAAAGCACGTCAAAGTGCAAGTAGATAAATAGGTACCGCTCCGGCGGGAAGGTAAACGGCATTTCCGTGCGCTGCTCTGGTTCGCCAGAAGCGGCTTAGTCATGCTGGCCACATGACCCGGAAAAACTGTCTGCGGACAAATGCCGGCTCCCTCGGCCTATAGAGCGTGATGAGTGCACAACCACAGAGTTGTCCGCGACTGGACCTAACGGTCAGGGGTCCCTTTACCTTTTAGCCATCACAAATAATACTGCTTTCTCTCAAAGTTGACACCTTTCACGAAAACTGATAAGTTACCTGTTGTAGGGAATCATTTCTCCTCTTTTCTTAATCCAAACCCACACTTTTAAGCCACTTACTTAAGCAAACTTAGACAAATTCTTTTCGAAGAATAACAAGGGTTGAGAGGAGGACTAGATGTTACCTGGTTTTCAAAATCGTGATAGAGCACCAGCTAAATTTTGAGGCACTAGCTGGCTTCACAGTTTTTCCTGCATGGTGATTTTTGCATAGAGCACACACACATACTTTAAGGCTGGGCAATGTATCAATACATTTGGGGTGAGGAAATAAGTTTGAAGTCCACAGCGTGGTAACAGTGCCATAATATTAATCACAATGTGTGCGCGTGCCGTGTAAAAAACCATTATGTGGGAAAAACCGTGAAGCCAGTCATCGCTTCTCTCATGGTTCCTTCTGTCCCTGTTGCTCTGCACTAGAAAATAACAGTTGTAAGTGTGTTAAAGCTAAGTAAAAATGTATCTGTTTTAGACCCCTAAGTAGCAGCAGTTTTCAGGACCTTACCCCCTTCACCTCTACATAGAGAACCCCTAGATATGCCTCTGCGCGTAAGATGTGATTATGCTGTAGGTACAGTCGTACCTCGGAAGTCGAACGGAATCTGTTCTGGAAGTCCGTTCGTCTTCCAAAATGTTTGGGAACCAAGGCGTGGCTTCCAATCGGAAGCCTCGTAGGCCGCGTTGGACGTTCGGGTTCCAAATAACGTTCGCAAACCGGAACACTCACTTCCGGGCTTGCAGCTTTTGGGAGCCAAAACGTTCGACTTGCAAGGCGTTCGGGAGCCAAGATACGACTGTAAATTTATTAGATTGCCACATATTAAACAACTGAATCAAGCAAGAGGAACAAACCACAAGGACACATTTGGCGAAGAACAGTGAAACTTTATTGCATTTACAAACACACTGGGAAATCAAAGGCAAGCCCCAAAAGCTTGCACCAATTTATGGATTGTACTCTTTTTATTTACTGTTTGCTATATATAAAAAACATCTGCTGCTACTTTAAGTGAATGGATAGGACCACATTAGGGTGTCTCAAGAATATGGTGGATAAAATGCTAATGATTTGTGTTGCTGTACTGTAAAGGATGGGGGGCGGGATCCAACACATTTTTATATGAACAAGTTTATGCCTAAACATTAATTGTACCCTTTCATTATCTGCTTTTCAAAATCAATCTAGGGTTTCCCACTTTACTCATTTTTTGATACGGCCTTTAAAAAGAAATCCTGGAACACCTCCCCGATTTCTTTGTTATACTGTAAATTTGTAAATAGCTACTGCAATCGATTTTAGCTCATTGAAACAAGTATCATGTTATATATATTATATATGTTTTCCATTTTTAAAAACTTTGTGTCAAGCTAAAAACCCTGTGCATCAAAACCGTGGTCAGTTTAGCAGTGATACCCGAGACAAGTGACTGTCCTTGAAGGATATCAAATTACACAGTAGGCGGGTTCCATTCAAGCTGCAGCAGGTGCAGAAGTCTGCTTCAGAAGCTGCCATTTGGGATCATCTGGGAAGTGCTAATAATCAGAACAGGGTGGTTGAGGAAGTAAATCACATGGTACCTGAAAAAGAGAGGTCAATAGTGCAGTATTTAGCAACACTATCTAAATCAGCAATAGGGGCAAACAAAGGTATCTAAGGTAGAGCATGGAATACTTCCAGACCCAGTTCAGATGTCAAGTGAAACCATGGTTTAGTATGCTGGGAATGAGCCAAAGCAAGCCTTGGGCTCACACATTCCCCCCCTCCTCCCTCTACACAAGCGGTGAAGAGTTTGGAAACTACATCCTCGTTAGGCTTAACCACAGCTTGTTGCCTCACCCAAATCTGATGAACTATGCTTATTGTTAACCCTGGTTGATTGGTTTGATAAGCCATCTTTAAACCACGGCTCATCCAGCTAGCTTGTTTAAACTCTTAATCTCAGGGTCGTGGGTTGGAGCCTCACACGGGGCAAAAATAATAATCCTGCATTGCTGGGGGTCAGGCAAAATGACACTTGTGGTCCCTTCCAACTCTATAATAACTCTATAACTTTATAACGTTAACCACAGCTGAGAGTCTGGGGTGGTGTGCTAAACCAGCCTTCGCCAATCTGATTTCCTCCAGATGTTGCTGAATTCTTATGTCCCATCAACCACATGATAGTCAGGGATGATGGGACATCATCATCATCATCATCATCATCATCATAATTTATTACTTATACCCCGACCGACCGCCCAACCAGGTCTCCCCAGCCACTCTGGACGGCTTCCAACAGGAGCTTAAAAATACATTAAAACATCAGTCATTAAAAAACTTCCCTAAACATCAGATAGTTGTTTATTCCTTTGACATCTGATGGGAAGGCATTCCACAGGACGGGAGCCACTACCGAGAAGGCCCTCTGCCTGGTTCCCTGTAACTTGGCATCTCGCAGTGAGGGAACCGCCAAAAGGTCCTCGGCGCTGGACCTCGGTGTCCGGGCAGAACGATGGGGGTGGAGACTCTCCTTCAGGTCTACTGGACCGAGGCCGTTTAGGTGGCTTTCAAGGTCAGCACCAACACTTTGAATTGTGCTCGGAAATGGACTGGGAGCCAATGTAGGTCTTTCAAGTTCTGTGGTCTGGGCGGCCGCTCCCAGTCACCAGTCTAGCTGCCGCATTCTGGATAAGTTGTAGTGCAGGACCTCTGAAAGGGCCTCTGGTTCTCCATCCCTGTTATATACACTGCAGTAACAGCTTGTACATGAGGCTGATTGTGGATGTAACTGTGATATCAAAGGGAACAAGACAGATGCTTCTAATTGACTTTACCCATTTTCAGTGGTTGATGTTCTTATGACTGCGACGGTCAGTCCTTCTGCATTTAAGTCAGATCATGCCGATGCTCCAGTGTCACCGTCTGTTTCAGAAGCTGCCACTTGGGGTCCTCAGGGAAGTGCTTCTTAATAAACAGAGCGGGGCGAGTAAGGAAGTAAAACTCATCGTACCTGCAAAAGGAGAAGGCGCAATAGTCTAGTATTTCATAATAATGCCTAAATCAGCACCAGGGCCAGACAGGCAAACAGAGTGGTGATCCAGAGCAGCTGGAGGGCATCTGGTTGAGGAAGCTGCTGTGTTGCAACAATCCAGCCTCCAGAATCCCCAGATTTTACACATGTAGCCCAGAATAAGCACAACACTCCAGAACTGTTCAAAGAGGATGAATAGATGGTATCTATCCCTGCCATCAGGACACTCCATGCCCATGGCATAATAATAATAATAATAATAATAATAATAATAATAATAATAATAATAATAATAATAATGATGAAATATTACTTATACCCCCGCCCATCTGGCCGGGCCTCCACAGCCACTCTGCACGGAATAACACTTCAAACATGAAAAACTTCCCTAAACAGGGCTGCCTTCAGATGTCTTCTAAAAGTCAGATAGTTATTGTATTTCCTTGACATCTGATGGGAGGGCGTTCCACAGGGCGGGCGCCACTACTGAGAAGGCCTGGTTCCCTGTAACCTCACTTCTCACAGTGAGGGAACTGCCAGAAGGCCCTCAGAGCTGGACCTCAGGCTGAAGGATGGGGGTGGAGACACTCCTTCAGGTATACTGGGCCGAGGCCATTTAGGGCTTTAGAGGTCAGCACCAACACTTTGAATTGTGCTTGGAAATGTACTGGGAGCCAATGTAGGTCTTTCAGGGCCGGTGTTATATGGTCTTGGCGGCCGCTCCCAGTCACCAACCTAGCTGCAGCATTCTTATTGCACTTGCTTACATTAATCAGCCCTGCGACCATCAAATTGCAAACTCTGACAAGTGGTTCAAGCAAAACAAAACCACCTGAAAGCAAATGAAGTTAACTGTGAGAGCCAGTGTGGTGTAGTGGTTAAGAGCGGTGGACTTGTAATCTGGGGAACCGGGTTCGCTTCCATGCTCCTCCACCTGCAGCTGCTGGGTGACCTTGGGCTAGTCACACTTCTCTGAAGTCTCTCAGCCCCACTCACCTCACAGAGTGTTTGTTGTGGGGGAGGAAGGGAAAGGAGATTGTTGGCCGCTTTGAGACTCCTTAGGGTAGTGAGAAAGCGGGATATCAAATCCAAACTCTTCTTCTTCTGCTATCCCCTCAGTGTGTCCCACGCTCTGCCTGGTCTGCCTAACAGCGTACCTGAAAGTGAACTTGCTAAAAGCAGTATTCACAGAGCCACTTCCCCAGGTGCAGTCTAAGAGATGCCACCTTCCATCAATGCGGACAGCATTCCAGGCATGGTCGCTCTTCCCCTTTACGCTGCAGCTGCCTATCAAATACTGGCACTGTATCCCTGCAATACTGAGAGGGGAAGGAAGGTATTCAGGAACAGTGTTGCTACCAAGAGGACAAGTGGTTGCTTTCACCGCTTTGATAGGCTGGATTGGCCGTCCTTCATTTTGCTGGATCAGAGAAAACAGCAATCAGGTTCTCCACAGATTCTCATTTGCTCCAATTTGGCAGGAAAACACAAGTTTTCCTGGGATGAAACAACAACAACAACATTTGGACACGGACCTGGAAAGCCAGGAACTGTGCCTATAAAGCACAGAGCAAAGCTAAGTATGGATGAGGAACTAAGTCACACAGGGAAGAGACCCATTAAATTCAAGTAATTTTTAAGTCTATGGATTCCAGTGGACCTACTCAATTCAATGCAGCCCTATATATGCAAGTTTGCTTCAGGATCATTCACAGTGTGGGCATTCCTCCACTTACATGGTGGGTCATGTTCCGGAACCCCATGCACATAAGCAAAAATTGTGTAAGTAGGGTAAAGGTAAAGGACCCCTGAAAGTTAAGTCCAGTCACAGAAAACTCTGGGGTTGCGGCACTCATCTCACTTTACAGGCCGAGGGAGCCGGCGTTTGTCCGCAGACAGTTTTTCCGGGTCATGTGGCCAGCCTGACGCAACAGAACACCGAAACCAGAGCAGCGTGCGGAAACGCCGTTTACCTTCCCGCCCGAGCGGTACCTATTTATCTACTTGCACTTTTTGGCATGTTTTCGAACTGCTAGGTTGGCAGGAGCTGGGACCGAGCAACGGGAGCTCACCCCGTCATGGGGATTTGAACCGCCGACCTTCTGATCGGCAAGCCCAAGAGGCTCAGTGGTTTAGACCACAGCGCCACCCGTGTCCCTGTGTAAGTAGGGAGCACACACTAAAAAAAGCTCATTTTTTCCTGCTCTCCAGCTCTCTCTCCCCACAACACTCTTTTCAACTAGAGGTGAAGCTCTGGAGCTGGCTGGAGGACCTGTGGAAAAGCAACAGCAGCTGCCATGCTGTGACGTGTGTCAGCTACTAGGTGGGGAGGCTGAGCAGCCTAAACAAAGCCCCACTGTGCCTCCGTTCTCTTTGGGGCTTCCTCCGCTCCCACTGAAGTCCTCTTTGGGTTCTGGGGAGGGTCTCCTCATGAGCCATGAGGACTCTCCAGCTCTCTCCCGCCATTTTCTGCTTAGAATCTATTGATTTACTTATTTCCGAGGGCTGTCACGTGCGAGTTGATCACGCCTAAGCATGGAGATAGCTGCCTAGGGTAAGGGGTGGGGAACCTGTGGCTCTCCAGATCTCCTATCGCTACAGCCAAGTAACAACCACTTGCCACGATGGCTGGAGCCAACAGAAGTTACCTGCACATTTCTTGAAAGAGTCGAGCATATCCACCGCAAATAGCCTTTCCTGACTGAAGGACATCAGCTGGTTTAAATGACACCTTGTCCAGGTTATAGCAGCCTTCCACATCATATTCTGTAGAAATAAAGACAATGAGCACCCATTCTGATTTGCTTGTGGGGTGGCAACACTTTGCAACACTTTCCATCGTGTTTCTCGATATCTTTCCTGGTTGCCAAAATCTGATTGGGGGGTGGGGTGGCTTGTCTTGCAAGAGCTCCAAATGAACTTTTGATTGCACAACATGAATTTGCCCATATGTGTTTGAATCGCACCTCGAAAGAGAAAGTCTGGAAGCACTCGTAAATCTGCTTTGTGTAGACCCAGGGTCTTGTTGCCAAATAAAAATGCACACTGGTGCAAGGGTTAGGAGTCGGGAGACACCTCCTCTCCTCCCGTGCTGCGACCTTTACTTTATTTTGACAAGGTAATAAGAATAAATAAATAAGAATAAAAATGTGCACCCCACCAGCGAGACCATTCCATTGTAACTATCCAACCTCCCAAAATTTCAACACCTCTAGCGATGGTTTGACCCCTTTCCGTTGTAACAGTACAAATTCTACAGACACCCTCCATATCTCCTCAAAATCATTCCTCCTGCATATTCCCCGTCTTACCTTAATGGCACATGTTCATTTATCATTAATAGCTATATCTCCCACACCTCTTCATACCATTTTTCCATTTTATATTCTGCTTGCCCTTCCACTTGCTAGCTATCATAATTCGTGCAGCTTTCAATAAATTTGTGAGCGAGTCCTTCATAGCCTGCAAACCTTCAACCCCATCGTAAATTGATAATAATGCTACCGCGGCACTTTCAGTGAGCTTTAACCCAGTGATTTCTGTTATCAGTGAGCACCTCCTGATCCCTTCTGAGATTCATGGCTGAACAGAGATCCCAGTCAAGTTCTGTGTGAGCCAAACACCAAATCACTGATCCACACAGGTTACAATCCAGAATCCTTTGTGCAAATGGAGCTGACGTGACTGGCTATGAAATGGTGAAAATGCCCGAGACAGCTGCAAAGAAGCCATGCTCGGAGTAGACCCACTAAATTTAATGTCCATGAGTTACTTACATCCTTTGATTTCAGCCGGTCTACTCTGAATATAACTTGCTTTGATATGACCTTACGTATCCATCTTCCTTGGCTGGCAATCACTGGACTGGGTGTCTGCTAAAGAACTCTGCTACAGAGCTGGATTCATGGGCGCAGGGCAGTGACAAAGGCTGATCTTTTAATACCGGAAGTTGTCAGAGGCAAGGGGACTCAAGTATGCAGAAAGGTGGTACCCCCACCTACCTATATGGTGGCAGATCCACATCCAAATGGCTCACACTTTCTCCAGGTCACTGTGGGCTTTTTGGAGCAAGACACTCACCAGGTTTTTCACGCTATTCCTGACATTCACCTGTTTCACAGAAGGTAAATAGACTTGGAAGCAGTTAATATGGACGAGGGGGTACCAGTTCCTTTCTTCTACCTAAGTCCACTTGTTTAAAGAAATTTTAGGGTGCAATCCTGCGTGCACTTACAAGAGTGTCCCTTGCTGAATTCACTGCGATTGCACAGTTAGTCGATTAAGTGTATGTGTTTTACTTGATTGATCAAAGAATTTATTATACTTGTCAAAAATGTACCCTTGGGGGGGAAGTTGTTCTGAAGGGAGACGCATGATTAACCTTTCCTTTTTCCAGGGTTCACAGGCATGTTATTTCTACAATCTTCAGCTGAAACCCAAATCCTCTTTGCTACTGTCTCCCCACAAGTGCAGAGTTCCCCCATTGCTACTGGCAGAGGAACGGGGGGGGGAGCGCACTGCCCCCGGCACCATCGGGGAGGGGGTACCATTGCGGCTGCACCCGCGGCTGCACCCGCGCCCCCCGACCGTGCCGCACGCCACGCCCTCAGGGTGCATGTCACGCTCCCACAGGCGATGTGCCACGCCCCCAGGACACACGCCAGCCACGCCAGAGCTTCGCCACTGCCCATTGCACCTTTGGGTGGGTGGAAGTACAACTGGGGGGGCATTATGGGGGCAGGGAGGGACCAAGGCAACCCTGGATCCTGAGCCGGCCCTACTGTTGTCACTTGACAGCACTGGGGGAAACCCAGGGCTGATTACTGCACCAGTATATTAATTTTATGCCAGTTTAATTCTGGCGAGGCCCCCCAGAGATTCCTGGGAGTTGTGGTTTGGCAAGGGCACTGAGAATTTTCTGTTAATGACTGCTAGCCTTGTTCACAGAAGTACAGTACTCGGAGTTCCCTGAGGAGAGGAAATAACTACCAAATCAATTTCAGTCTGTAGTATAAATACGATCGAAAGTGAATTGTGAAAGAGAGAGGAGTCGTTCAAACCCTTTCATATTGCCTATGATTGCTAGCTCTCCTCCGAACTGACTTTGGAGCTGTCTCCTGAATTTTTAAAGCAAAGCAATGCTGCAAAATAACTAAATATGGGTGTATATACATGCATTTAATTCACGCACGCACACAGAGAGAAAGAGAATCCTGTGGTTTGTTAAGGGTTCTAGGTGCTCCACCGTGTTAGTTTTCTGGAAATCAGGAGGAGGGTCTTGTGACTCATGATGTTCCCAGTTCGGACCTTCCATCTGAACAGAAGTAATTGCCTCCTATCAGGAGAGGGCACTTGAAAGCACTCTCAAATTCCAAATGCACCTTAAAAACCTCAGCATCCTAGCAAATTCCTTGCTGCATATATCACAATAAGAGACAGCATACCTTCTGTGCATAGGCATCCAGTTCCTTAAACTTTGCCAAGTCTATTTGTATTGATTTCTGATTGGATTTATCCCATGGATAATCTAGGAACAAAAATGGAAAAGTCATTCTTGAAACAGTGGGGAAAGGGAGGGGGAGCAAAGGATGACCTATGATGTGATTTAAAGGGTTGGAATACAGGGAACCAATAGGGAATAGAGATAGGGAGCCTTTTCTGCTTCTCCCCAAGGGAAATACAGCAGCAGGGAGTAGACCAACGTTGCTCTGCTTAAAAGGACACAGACAGAAGGAAGGAGAGGGAGAATGCTGAACCAGGTAGGATTTTGATCTGATCTTGCAAGACCATTTTGAGTACAGTACACAAGGCGTATGGCATGGTTTGCACTTCCCACTGGAAGAGCCGGTACCTCCTTAGAGAAGCCCTCTTCGCACCAAACATCTGGCTTTGATAGGAATCCCTTAACCCCGGCTGCAAATTTCACTGCATCCGCCTGCAATATGCATTCAACAGAACGCCAACTGCCAGCTCATTTCAGGAACTATAATGGTAGCATAACAAGAACACAAACAGGGCTGCTTGAGGTGAGGGAGAAAATGTACCCACCCACCCACATGCCACATATTGAAGCTCCAGCCTTAGAGGAAAAAAATATAGTGCAGCTTTTCCCCCCAGCCAGAACTCACTGGAACTGAGTTCTGGCGCCTCTCAGGTTGGTGCCATTGCCATTGTAAAAGAACAAGGGAAGCGTTCGTGGTGAGTTCTGGCACCTCTTTTTCTAGAAAAATAACACTGAGCGCAGTTAATTTTTACCATTCAAGCCTTGTTCCCAGGATATCCCAAGAGGTGGGTGCAGAGATGTAGCTGGGGGGGGAGGGGGGCACTGGGTGCCACACCACAGGGGGCAGCACTTCCCGCGGGGCCAGAAGCGCGCCCGAGCCACGCATCTCTCCTGGGAGTGACGTGGTGGCTTGGGCCCCTGAGCGGCTAGCTACGCCACTGGGTGGTTGAGTGACGGGCTCATAAAATGATTTCCTAAGATACGCAGCACTACTAAGTAGTATTAATATATACAGCAGGTGTAGGGGATCTTTGGCCCTCCAGATGCTGGGGAACTACAGCTCCCATAATCCCTGGCCATGCTTGCTGGGACTAACAGGTGTTGTCACCCAACAACATCTGGAGGGCCAAAGGTTCCCTGCAGCTGACACAGAGGATCCAGATCAATAGCCATACATAAGCTTCTATTTACCATACAGATCTTCTTCCTGAGGCAGCATTGATGCTTGTACTCCTCCCATCTTGAAAGCCTACTTGAAAGGCGCTCCTTGGAGGAACAGTTAAGTGCTTCGAGCCAGGAATGAAATGCCCAACTGGATGGATGAGGGAAGAGCATGGCTTGATCTGGGTTTATCAAACCCTTGCTTGGAGACCTTGGCATTAGGAGACGAGTAGCAGGAAGAGCATCCATGAAGTCAAAACAAAGGGGGAAAGCATAAGCTGTTTGAGCAAACCAGCGCTGGAGTGTGTCAAAGTTCCCTGCATGGGGAAGCGCAGATACAGAAGGTGTCCCCATTGCTCATTTCCTCTCCCCTCCTGTGGTTTCCAGCAACTGGTATTCAGAAGCATTTCTGCCTCCAGCTGTGAAGGCAGAGCATAGCCATCAATGCTAGTAGCCATTGATAGCCCTCTCCTCCAAGGACGTGTCTAATGCTCTTTTAAAGCCATCGATGTTTCGAGGCCTTCACTGTCTCTTGTGGGAACAAGTTCCATAGTTTAACTATGTGCTCCATGAAAAAGAATATATATTTAGTAATTAGATGCTTTTTTTAGGTTAGCTATCAGGCGCATCAGCCTTGTTAGAATTTCTCTTTCGCTGCCAGGCCCCCACCCTATTTCTTGAAGCATCTAGATAGAAGCTTGTGCCAGCTTCCTCAGGTTGGCTCTCTCCAGCTAGGCTGAATAGGTGGGAAACTTTTGGACTCCGTGTGCCAGATCCTTATTGGGATCTGTATCTTGGGTCAAAACCCCTTTCACTACCAACAAAGAGGCATCAGGCCTAAAAGGGAGGAGGGAAAGAGCCTAATATCACTACAGTCTTGGAGAGTCTCCCCCTTTTAGGACTGCAGTGAGATCAGGCTTAAAGGAAGGAGGGGAAGCCTTTGGGAGCCCCCACCTCTCTCTTGGAGAGCTCAGCAAGCTTGGGCTTCACAGGGAAGGGAAGAAACCTCTCCCTCCTTTTTTAGTGCTCAGAAGGATCTGAAGGGATGGGCAATTCTACTTAGTACTGAGTATTGGCTCACCAAAGAGCTCTCTGCCAGGAGTGCCATGGCTCAGCCCAACTGAATGGGATGTTCTGCGCTGATATGAAGGGGGAGCCATCCTGCTTAGCAATGGGTCCCTGGTTTCTGCATTTCTTCAGAGGATCCTGACAACTAGTCCCATGCTTTGAGGGCTGTGCAAAGAAAGCAGCTTTGGAAAGCCATGTCCTATCAGTCAAGCCTCACCCCTTACCTGCATGTGAGAATGGCCTCATGGACCAAATGGGGAAGACTTGGGGAGGGGGCAAGATGTGCTCAGAGGTCAGACGTTCCCCACCCCAAAATTTCACCTCAGGAACTGATGGACTCTTACTTTGCCTCACAATCGTTTTGAAATGTGCCGGGTTTTCAACGTTCGGGAGCCGAAACGTTCCAAAACGCAGGCGTTCGGGAGCTGAGGTTTGACTGTAATATATTGGCGTCCGCATGAAATCCGCCCCATCCCATTGTTGTCCTGTGTCTTTAAATGCAGGGTTTCCCCATCCTTTGGAAGTCCAAAAGGGGCATGATCTTTGTACTTAGCACACGACTGAGTGCTAGCAGTAGGAGGAAGTGCAGGGGCTGAGCCCCAGAACAAAATTTCCCCCATCACTGATTCTTGTTTCTTTTCTTATCAAGGCAAAATCCTACGTGTCTTTGCTTTTCGAAAGATCTCCAAGGGTACAAGGGGATCCCTCAGCTCAATTCTAGCAGGCGGGACAGTTCTTGAGTTTTGTGGTTACACATCAATAGTCAGCCAGTCTCCTGAAAATGCCATGGGGCCTGTTATGTATTCAGTGGTCTCGAGTCTGGACTAAGGATTCTGAGCTCCTGTGTTCTGATTCGATACATGATATCCAATCACAGAACATTTCTGGATTTGGGCTCGGCCATTGGCCCTTAAACTCTGAGTCCTGATTCACAGCTTGGAAGTTTAGACAGCCAATCACGTGGGGAGTGGGAGTGGCCCAGGCCTTCAGAAATGTCTATAAGCAGTTGCTTCGACCCTGTTGTCCAGTTCAGTTACCAATCAACTCCTGTTTTTGCTTATCTTTAATCTTTTCCGAGAGACTATCTATCACACAGGATCTTAGAAAGTTGTCCCAAAACAAAGTTTGTCCTCAATACTGTCCTCTTCACATATATGGGGACATTCACCACCTGCACAGGCTCAATGTTTCCACATATTAAAGTGGCAAAAGTCCACATTAGCGGTGAATGTGAATTGCCACAAGCAATCTTGATTGCTTCTTAGCCCTCTCTAAGCAACAGGATGAGAACAGAAATCGCGCGGCGGCAGGAGACCCCATTAGCTAACGTGGTACCTCAGGTTAAGAACAGTTTCAGGGTAAGAACAGACCTCCAGAACAAATTAAGTTCTTAACCCGAGGTACCACTGTAAAAAACGTGGGCTGTCTAGTGACAAAGATGTAGACTGTCTCACCAGAGTGCTGCATGCTCTGGTTATCTCCTGCTTGGACTACTGCAATGTGCTCTATGTGGGGCTACCTTTGAAGGTGACCCGGAAACTACAACTAATCCAGAATGCGGCAGCTAGACTGGTGACTGGGAGTGGCTGCCGGGACCACATAACGCCGGTCCTGAAGGACCTACATTGGTTCCCAGTACGTTTCCGAGCACAATTCAAAGTGTTGCGTGGCTATTCCCTCCCCCCCCACAGGTGGAATAAATAAAGACAACGGACACAGCGATTTAGGTTTAATGGGCGAAATTGGCCACAACTTTATTGATTACAGGAAAGAAGGGTATTGGCTTTAGGCATTGGCCCCTAACCGACTATCCGGTCTAACCGGGAAGGGTTAAACACCAACAGGGGGAGCCACCCGAGATGCGTATCCCTAGGCGCTCCCCGAGGGGTTACCGCTCGGGGGCGCGCTTTAGGCCCTAGCCTCCGTAGGTTTCGGACGAGGCGTCGCCCCTCGGAGTCCTTTAACGAACTACCCTTCAAGCATTGGGGGAGGTGATGGCGTTCCTCCCCCCCAACCTCATCTGCATGACAATACCCCGGCCAATGCCTACCGCCAAAACCAAGGGAGTTGTGACGATTTGCTACGAGGTAGGCGAAAAAACCAAGTGGCTCACAAAACCAGCCAATTAGCCAAATGGAAAAACTCCTACCAGGCCCCTTGCGGCGACCAGCCGAAGCCCATAGCAAGATCGGTGGCAAACCTAAAGGGCGGGTGGGTGGGAAACCGCGTCGTCTCCCGGGCGAAAAGGGGCGAGCCGAGGGCTGCCCCGACCTTAAGTGGCCTTTCTAAGGCCCGCCCCTGCCGCCAGCCGATTGGCTGGCGCCAAGGGGATGTTAGTTGGGGGAATCCCGGCGGCCTCCCGCGAGGCTGGCACCAGCCTCGCGAGGGCGAGTGTGGGTGGTGTCGCGATCCCGCAACCCCCCCTCCTCCTGACGATCGGAAGGGGCATTGCGTGGCTATTCCCTCCCCCCCCACAGGTGGAATAAATAAAGACAACGGACACAGCGTTTTAGGTTAATGGGCGAAAATGGCCACAACTTTATTGATTACAGGAAAGAAGGGTATTGGCTTTAGGCATTGGCCCCTAACCGACTATCCGGTCTAACCGGGAAGGGTTAAACACCAACAGGGGGAGCCACCCGAGATGCGTATCCCTAGGCGCTCCCCGAGGGGTTACCGCTCGGGGGCGCGCTTTAGGCCCTAGCCTCCGTAGGTTTCGGACGAGGCGTCGCCCCTCGGAGTCCTTTAACGAACTACCCTTCAAGCATTGGGGGAGGTGATGGCGTTCCTCCCCCCCAACCTCATCTGCATGGCAATACCCCGGCCAATGCCTACCGCCACCGAGCCGCAAGCCGGCTCGCCGCCAATACCCTTAGACCTGTAACCAATCCCTCACACCTTGAAAAATATCCGCCAACCAAATATCATTTCCCGCATCAGATAGATGCACGCCATCCCAGCGATAAAGCATTTCCTTGTCAAACCGTATACCTGGGTGCTGAATGACCCGACCTCCCAGTGCAACCACTCTGCGCGCCACCGTGCGCTCCACAATCCTTCTAGCCTTATTCACCGCCACAGGCTTCTCTGTGTCCCGCCAGCATCGCCTTTCCAGCAAAGATGACCAAATGATTGTAATGCTTTCATGGGATGCCCTCAACAGTTCCAAGTCATTAATAATGTTCCACATCAAGTTTACCCCTTTCCTATATGCCAAGTCGTTCTCGCCCAGCTGGATGACCAAGGCATCGGGAGGGCCCTCGGCAGCGATTCTTTTGGATACCACTGGGAAAAACTCTTCCCAGCGCATACCCCGCCTAGTGATCCAAGATAATTTGACCCTGCTGGGTAGCTGAAGCTCTTTAACCCAGCCCCTTCGTTCAGCGCGCCGCTTTGCCCAATAAACGATGCTGTGGCCGAGGATCCACAGTCGAACCACACCAGTACCTGAAAAGAGAGAATCGGAGAACCGGATCAGGAGGAGTGCCCGGGGGGAAAGCTGAGGGGAATTTAGAAGGTCTACCGTATATAACCCTGGAATGCGTTGGATTTCCAGCGCCCCATGTCCATAATTCTTTCAGCCGGTAAGCCCATATGGGTGGCGGTGGTCACCGCCCCAATGCAAAAGGAGTGCGCGGCGTACTCCTCTTGGGGAAGCCCGATGGCGGCAATTGCTTTGCGCATGACCCTCGTGAACTGCTGCTTTGAGAGGGAGGAACCGTCGGAATGCAAGAAAAAGGGGCCACTAGATTCTGGTCTTACACACAGGTATTTTCTAGCATCCTTTACAGGGCAAGGGCCCGCCTTTTGAGTCGCCTGGAGGTGAACCAAGGCTCCCTTGCCAAGCTGATCAGTCTTTGAACTACGGATTCTTAACATTACATGCGCACTGCCCACAGTTACGTCCTCAAGTAGTAGCCCCCTGGACGCTGCGCGGTCCTCACAAACCACTTTGCCTATGCGTAGGGCGCCAAAAAATGCGAAAGAAAACGCTGCTGAAAATAATCTGGCTTCATATCTTGACCAACACAGGGCCCTCAGCTTCCTACGGATTTGGGTGAGTATATCTAAAGTTATTGGCCTTCTCCTGTCCCGGCCGTGAGGCCTGGACCTGCGCCAGCCCTCAAGCATCTTACACACAACGAAATGCGAACAGGGATCCACAGAAAATAAAGTTTTAGAAAAGAAGGATATAGCTGCTGAATGAATATTGAGGGTTTTGGGGGCCCGGCCAAGATCTCTAAGGTGGACCAAGTACTCTATGACTTCAGACTTGGACGGTGGCCTGCCTGGCTTGGACCGTCCCTTTTTGATGCGGAAGGATGTGAAGTCTAGCCACGCCTTATTATACGATCTCAGGGTAGAAGGCGCTAGCGCAGACAATACTCCTTTATTGCTTCTTGTTGCCAATATTCCAGAGGTGCTCCGGGAATGGTTGAGGCTGCTGCTACGCATCCAGCGCCAATGAGCGAAAGCGTTCCATCTGGAAACGAGATAGAGCATCCGCGATGTTATTATCAATACCAGGGACGAACTGGGCTGAAGCGTGAAGGTTCAACCGCAGGCAGGAGAGGACAAAGTACCGTAAAAGGGACGCTACTCTGGGTGAGCGTGACGATTGTTTATTCAAAACTGACACGACCGCTAGATTGTCCGTCCAGAAACAGACCCTATGGTTCTTGAACTGGTCTTCCCATAAGTGAATTGCAACCACGATGGGAAAGAATTCTAAGAATGTCAAGTCACGTAGTATTGGTTTACCTTGCCAGGAGGGAGGCCAGTGCTGGGCACACCACTGGCCCCTGAAGTAGACCCCAAAACCTAAGGACCCGGCCGCATCCGAATGTACTTGGAAATCAGACTGCAGCACCAAACTATCCTGCCAAAGCGATATGCCGTTGAAACCATCCAGGAATTGCAACCAAACAAGGAGGTCCGCCTTTACTGCCTTGGATAAGCGTACCCTATGATGGGGTGACCGTAAGCCCGTGGACAGCTTTGCTAGGCGGCCACAGAACGGACGACCGGGGGAAATTACACGGCAGGCGAAGTTGAGGTGCCCCAGGAGGGATTGAATTTGCCTCAAGGTGACCTTCTTTAGGGGCAGTATTTGGCCGATAAGCTCTCTTAAGGCAACCAATTTTTTAGCCGGTAATCGCGAGGTTTCGGCAACGGTGTCAAGTTCAATGCCCAGGTAGGTCATGGTAGTGACCGGGCCCTCGGTCTTCTCGCTTGCCAGAGGGACACCCAGTTCCCTAGCTAAGGACTCGAAGGCCAGGAGGAGGGACCTGCACTCCCCAGCGTCACTTGCCACCAAAATAAAATCATCGAGATAATGACCCACCCCCAGAGAGCCAGTTCTAAACTTTAGGGCCCATTCCAAGAATGTGCTGAAGGTCTCGAACGCAGCACAGGCAACAGAACAACCCATGGGCATAGCTTTGTCAATGAAGTAAGCTCCCTGGAATTTGAAACCCAACCAGCGGTAGTCTTCCGGATGAACCGGGAGTAGGCGAAATGCTGACTCGATGTCGCATTTTGCCAAAAAGGCGCCCCTGCCAAAGCTCCGCACCAACCGCACAGCTTGATCGAAAGACGAATACTTCACCGTGCACATCTCTTGGGGAATGGCGTCATTAACCGAGGATCCTTTGGGATAGGACAGGTTGTGTATCATTCTAAATTCACCGGGGGCCTTCTTTGGGACAATACCAAGGGGGGAGATATGAAGCCCTTCGATAGGCGGAGTTGCGAATGGACCGGCCACCCTGCCGGCTGTAATCTCCTTCTGTATCTTTTTAAACGCGATGTCGGGCCTTTCTAATACTGATTTCTGGTTAGGGGGGCAACTGGAATTGGGTGTGAAGGCAACCGGAATTCTAAAACCTTCAGAAAACCCTTCATCCAGTAGGT
Source organism: Podarcis bocagei (assembly GCF_964188305.1). Taxonomy (NCBI): domain Eukaryota; kingdom Metazoa; phylum Chordata; class Lepidosauria; order Squamata; family Lacertidae; genus Podarcis; species Podarcis bocagei. The sequence goes on from NC_138131.1 coordinate 72,313,277, forward strand.
GGGCTGCACGTCTATTTGGATAGAACTTTAACAATGCTCTCAAGGGCTCCAATTTTATCGGAGAGCACGCAAGGCCTAGGGAGATGTTAGTAACGAGCCCCAGTTGGCCCTTGGGAGGGGGCTGCAGGTCCGGCGGGGCCACCCCTGTTTCCCCGGGAGAGGTGACCCCTGCCTCCCCGAAAGGGCTGCTGCCTCCCTTTGAAGCAGTTGACTGCTGGGTGGCTGCCTAGGCACCTATCGCATTCGTGCAAGTACTTTCAAGTAACGCGCTGACAGGTACCCTTGTTGAAGTCCCAGCACTGCCTACGGCGTTGGGTCTCCACCTTACCAGATTTTGGCTGTTGAGCGGCTTTCTTCTCAATATTGGGCCCCACATGTTCAAACCAGCAATTGTTGTCCTTTTGGTCCCAGCGCGTTGAAGACAGCAGCGAGGCATTCCTCCGAAAGTCTTCATCATACGCCAAAGCAGCTTCATCTCCTGCCATCTCCCGTGCCCTCCTGACGTGTGCCAGGTAGGACACGAGGTGCGCGCCCCTCTTGGGATAGCAACTTGACACCACAGCCATAAACACTTGATAGCCATTAAGCCAATTCTCGAACGTTCGCTCTACCCGGGGTACCCTGTACCTCCTTTTCCCATAGTACTTAATTTTTTTCCCTTTTCCCTTGACCTGAGCTGGGGGCAGCAAGGAAAACATATCTACATAATTGCCATTCAATATCTTATTCCTCTTCCTCTTAGAGAGGTGGTTCCCCAGAATAAAGTCAGTGGCAGCGTTGGTTGAGACTTTAACGTCTGGAACCAGAGCCCCATCCTTCCAATCAAGCGTGCCGTTAAATGTCTTCCTGTGTGAGTTTGCCCTCCGCTCATGCACCCACTGGGGTGCTCCAGTGTCCTCCCCCTCCCCCCAATATGCCTCCATTGGGGCGTCACTATCCCCATCTGATGAAGAGGTACCTGTTTCCTCCTCGGAGTCCGAAGTGTCCCTCTTCTTGCTTTTCTTCGACCGGTGTTTCTTCTTCGCCTTCCGCTTTCCGCCCCGTGGAGCGTCGTCACGGGGGGCCGGGTCGCTGGCAGCAGCCACCTGCTGAGGGGGCAGCTCCTCCTCAGAAGATGACTCCTCCGATGTGCTTGGTTGCCTAGGGTTATCCTGGAAAACACTGGGAACATCAATCACCTCCTGGCGCGGGGCTGATGTAGAGGCCACCGCCGGCCTGGCCTTTTGTCCGCTCGCCCTAGGTTTTTTAGCTGGTGCCTTGCTTTTCAGTGGACCTGACTTAGATTTTTGAGTTCTAGCAGCTTGTAGGCGCGTCCGTGGCCTGCTGGGGGCCTGCTCAACCACATTAGCTGCACTAGTGGAGGGACCATCCTGACCCTGCTGACTGGGCGGGGGGGTGTCTGGTATGCAATCTTGTGACACCTCGACAATGTTCGGAGAGGGAGTGATAGGTGCCCTGCACTGCGCGTAGAATGATTGCAGCGCGGAAAAAAGCTGGGCCAAGGCCTGAGGGTTACAAGGGCCTGTTGGCATTAGGGCATTGCCACGCTGAGATTGTTGGGGGTTGCTGCTGCCCTCCATGACCAAGCTGAAAGCAGTGCCTCGGGGGGGTGGGCGCAAGTCAAGTCAAGTTAGTAAGCAAATCGAGTGTCTATTTTATTTATTTATTGTTTACCTATTTGTTTATTTATATGTTTGCTTGTTTTTTAATTTAATTTTATTTATTTTATTATTATTATTATTATTATTATTTATTTATTTATTATTTATTTATTTATACTTGTTTTTCTATTTATTTATTTATTTATTTATGTATATATATATGTGATTACTTATTTATAATTATTTATGTAACTGGGGCTATATCACTATCAGTCTAACCTGCTAAATGAATTTCCAGGCAGAGGCGGCCTGGATAAGCAACGAAACACAGCAGGAATTGCGGTCAATGGGGTCAGGTAGCCCTTGTCAACCAAGCAAGATATTCTGTATTAATATATTAGCAACCAGTACAATTGACAACCACTTTGGGAATAGCCTTAGCATTCTAGGATCCTACTTGCCTATTTTTCTAGGATCCAAGGTTAGTACATAACAGATTGCTTCATTTCTAGGTTTTTGGGGGTTTGCACCTTTGAGTATATTAATTTTTATGAGATCTGATAATCCCCCCAAGAAAGGAAAACCACCAGAAATGAAGCAAAACCACCAGAAATGTCTAATGACCATTCCAACAATGAAGTCAACCACTAAAAACACAAGAACCTATTGAAAAGAAGCAGAAGAAACATGTAAAAGCAACATCAATGGAAACTGACAAAGAAGCCAACCAACCCCAAGCAAAGCAGATTCACCAGAAACCCCCAAAGCATTCAAAAGTATTACCACCAGAATGCAAAAACAAGAAAACTTCTCAAAGGAAGCAATAAAGCAAAAGTCCAAAAAACAAGCCAAACCAATGGAAAAGAAATGAAGCCAGCCGCAAATGAAGCACATTCACCAGAAACCCAAGACTAAGTGAAAACTACCGTATTTTTGGCCCTATAGGACGCACTTTTTCCCTTTCAAAAATGAAGGGGAAATGCGTGTGCGTCCTCTGGGGCGAATGCAGGCTTTCGCTGAAGCCTGGAGAGCGAGAGGGACGAACTGGCCGCCACAGGAGACAGGAAAGTGTTTTCTCCTCGTGTATCTTGTCGTGCCAGAAATGGGGTGGCCATGTTACACGGAAACCAAATTCCCTGCTGGGTCTGAGCCCACCCAGGGGCAGCAGCCTGTGCAGCACTAAAATCCAGCACCCTCTGCTTTGAGCATGTCCTGCTTTACAACGTCACAGAATGATAGCATTGTAGAGCTGGATGGCACACCCAGGGTCATCTACCCTGCAGGTGGGTGCTGGGAGTCAAGGAACGGCTCCAGATCCCACCAGCCCTTGTCCTTTCCTAGGAGCTGGCCCCACCAGGTGGGCGTGGCGGGGTGGCACCTTGGAACAAGGTCTGCTTGACGACCACACCCTGGGCACACCGGAGGGTGAGTGGTGCCTTGCGGCAGGTTGGACTGGATGACCCCCAGGGTTTCCAATCCAGAAGAAGATCTAACTGGAACACATCTCTTCCCTTCCCCATGGCACTACATGGTTGCCGACACCAGCACTGGCTCTCTGGTGTCAGGTCAAGCAGCGGCACTGTGGATGGGGATATACCCGCTGCTTGGGGGCACCCAATGCATCGGCTTCTGGTACTACCTGAGCTCAGGGTGGGCTGGACGGCCCACAGAGTTCCCTCTTGCCTCCAAGCTAGAGGACCCCAGTGACTTCCACCGCCCCAAGTCCTTCATCCATTCAGCTGAGAGTCCCAAATGCATTGCTGTGCTGGTGGCCCCAATCCGAAAGGAGTTGGCCGCGAATTCAGCTGGGGGTAAACCACAGGCAGCAATCGCCCTTCGCATAGCGCGCATGAACTGATGCCGTGCAAGGTAGGAGCCATCCAAATGTATGAGGAATGGGCCTGAGACGGTTGGTCTCACGTACATGAAATGTCTAGTACTCTTTACTGGGCATGGCCCATTGTGACTAGTTGCTCGGAGCCGAATAAGGGCCCCCTTTCCCTGCTGATCAGTTTTGGAACATCGGACATGCAGGACTAAATTGGATCTGGACAAGGTCAGGTCTCTCAAACTTCCCCAAGCAGCGGAATCTTGTTGGCCCTCACAAACCACTTCGCCAATGCGCAGAGCGCCAAAGGAGGCAATGGTGTAGCCTTATTAGACTTTACTGATTGGTGGGCTCTGCGTTGCTCCCGGACAGGAGGAAGGAAGTCAAATGACACCAAGGTTGGTTCAAAGAAAGAGTTTATTCTGCTCTCCAGATAGCAGAAGGCACTTGTGTGGTGAGTCCACAGCAAGTCCAAAGAAATGAGAAATTTCATGCAGTATATATATCCTCCAGGCACCCTCTCCCTCCTTCCCCAGGAATCCAACCACATCAGCCTATACACGCAGGTTGACATCACATGTGTTCCTGCTCCGGTATTCTTAACCATAAAAGGATATTCGTTCCTGTACTTCTGACCATAAAAGGGTATTCCTGTTCCTACTCTTATCTTGGAGCAAGAGGTCACCAACTCCAAGAACACACTCTGGCACTGTTCCCGGACTAGGTCTATGCGTCAGGACGTAAGATAAGACCTAGACATTGTTGGGATACTGCCAGGGAGAAAAAGGCCATGATGACCCCACGTCGATTCCGGACGATCCATCGATCTCCTGTAGACATGCAGTATCATTCAATTAGTGACACGAGTTCCAGAAATAGCTTGCCACATTCCAGAGCTGGTGCACGCTCTATCAGCAGAATTTGCACAGCGAAAGATGCACGCAGGAGAGCATTATTTACAACTTTATTCAGTGTTGGTCAGAACAAAGAAAACATGACTGCCTGTGTTGATGTCTCGGGCACATAGAGAGAAACGAAAGCAATAGACAAACAGAAACTTCCTGTGAGCAGGAAATACATAGGCTGTGACTCACAACAGCCTGTCCCCTTCTTAAGGTGGAACGGAAATATCCTAACACCCTCCCCCTTTCCGTGTAACCTGTAGTACCTGTGGTTCAACCCAACTGCAACCTCTGTACATAAACCTTAGGTTGTTCTCTGTTAACAACCTTAGACAACAGATCAGCAGGAATTTCATTTCCTGGCATGTAGGACACCTAAAGGAGTCCTTTCTGAATACACTCTCTTGCACGATGTAGCTTAATCTGCAAGTACCATATTTTTTGCTCTATAGGACGCACTTTTTCCCCTTCAAAAATGAAGGGGAAATGTGTGTGCGTCCTATGGAGCGAAGACGCCATAGCCCCGCGACCCTCTCCCGGCTGGAGAGGTGATGCGCGGCTATGGCAGGAACCTCTACAGCCCCGTGTCACCTCTCCAGCCGGGAGAGCACGCGCGGGCGGGGCTAAAGAAGCACCCCGCGACCCGCTCCCGGCTGGAGAGGTGACACGCGGCTATGGCAGGAGCCTCTATAGCCACGCGTCACCTCTCCAGCCGGGAGAGCACGCGCGGGACTAAAGCAGCCCCCCGTGACCCTCTCCCGGCTGGAGAGGTGACGCGCAGCTATGGCAGGAGCCTCTATAGCCGCGCGTCAACTCTGCAGCCGGGAGAGCACTCGCAGGGCTAAAGAAGCCATAGCCCTGCGACCCTCTCCCGGCTGGAGAGGTGACGCGCGGCTATGACAGGAGCCTCTCCCTGCGCCTTTCCGTTGCTCCCTGACCTGCTCTTTGGGACTGGTGGTGGGCTTCCCCGCACCAGCCCCAAAGAGCAGGTCAAAAGGAACCTGAAGCCTGGAGAGCGAGAGGGGTCAGTGCACACCGACCCCTCTCCCTCTCCAGGCTTCCAAGGTAGCCGCCTGAACGCACCTTAAATGGCACCTTGTTTTAGAGCGGGAAAACAAGAGGGGGAAAGTTCTCCCCCTCTCTGTGCAGCGCCTCCTGCCGCTTCACTGAAGGGGCGCTGGGCAGAGAGGGGGAGAATTTTTTTTTCTTGTTCTCCCCCCTCTAAAACAAAGTGCGTCCTATTGTCCGGTGTGTCCTATGGTGAGAAAAATACGGTACTTGGTTCTTTGCTTGCAACTCTGAGTTCACCAAAACCAAACAGGATCTATTGTCTTGATACACTTGTATAGGACATTTCACAGAAACTCTGATGTCCTTAAACAGTTGCATCAACCATTCACAATCCATGAGTGAAAATGACAGAGCATTGAGTTCTGCTTCACAGGAACTTAGGCTCACTGTTGTCTGCTGCTTGCACAGCCAGTCAAACAGACAGTGGTTGTACATGTAGCATACTCCAGAAGTGCTTGTACCATCTGTGGTGTCACTTCCAAAACTAGCATCTGCAAAGATTTCAAGACCTCCAGTCTTCTGACTGGTGAACCTCAGCCTGTAGTGCAAAGTCCCTTTCAAATAGCAGGCTATGCGTTTCAGAGCTTTCCAATCCTGAACAGTAGGATTGTTGGCATGTCTGCTAAGCAGGTTACAGCTTACAGCTATGTCAGGTCTTGAACATCTAGCAATGAAATTCAGCTTGCCTAGAATGCATCTGTACAGCGTAGTGTCAGAAAACGCTTCAGCAGTACTATCTACCTGGTAACCTGTCACCATCGGTGTGCCTGCTGGGTTTGCATCAACCAAATTCAACCTAGTTAATACATCAGCAATTTTCTGTGTTTGGTGTACCAGAAAATTACCTGCTTGGTCCCTCTCCACCTGCAGAGAAAGATAGTTGGATACCTCACCAAGATCCTTCATGTCAAAGTGCTCCTTCAGCTGAGCTAGGGTGCTTTGGTACAAAGCCTGATTCTTCCAAAACATCAGAAGATCATCAACAAAACATAAACAATACAGTTTGTTTTGCCCCTCCTCCTTGACAAACACACATGGATCAGCTTTGCCCTGGTGAAAACCTAGAGAAAGCAATGTCTCAGTGAGTTTTGTGTTCCAACACCTGGCACTCTGCTTGAGACCATATAAGGATTTCCGAAGTTTACAGACCATTCCCTTCTGTATCTGCATCCTGTCAGGTGGAAGCATAAACAGCTCCTCCCCCAAAACCCCGTACAAAAAAGCTGTATTAATGTCGTGATGGGAAACATGCAGTTTCTCCTCTGCAGCAATCTTGAGCATTAGCCGAATGCTCTCATACGTGACGGTGGGTGAGTAGGTCTCGTGGTAATCCTGTCCTGGTACCTGTGAAAAACCTCTGGCGACCAGTCTGGCTTTGTGTCTGACAACCTTGCCATTCTGGTCTGTCTTGGCCTTGAAGACCCATTTGCTGCCAACCAGTCTCATTCCTGGGACTACTGGTACCAGCTCCCAAGTTTGGTTCCTGTTCAAGGAATCAACTTCAGCCTTCATGGCATTAAGCCAAGGCTCAGCATCTTTAGAGGTTAACTCCTGAACCTCTTTGAAGCTTGAAGGTTCCCACACCTTCTCTGAGCTACTAAGAATAGCAGTTGCTATCTTAGCAAACTCATCAGCAAATCTCTTTGGAGCTTTGCCTTTCGTGGCCCTTTCAGATCTGCGTACTAGACGCAAGTCTTCTGCACTCACCTCCTCCTTCTTAGGAGAAAAGTGACCAATGGTGAACAGTGGTTCTTCCAGTTCATTGTCAGACGCATCAGATGGCCTGACTGAGGCCTTTGCGCTCTTGTAGTCTGCTGTGTCATCACTGTCGCTGACATCAGCAGCAGCGCTGCCCACTGAGCTGGAATCCGAACTCTGATCATCATCATCATCCTCAGCTTCCTCTTCTACCTCAACATTATCTGCTTTTTTCACATCACCTTCATCTTCCTCTGGGTAACTCTGGAAAATCCCCACATTCCCCCCCCCACTTAGGATTGTACGCAACACTCTTTGTGAACTTAATGGACTTAGAATCAGTCATCCATACCCTGTATGCACCTTTTTCTTACCCCATGAACAAACCATGTGCCCCACGCTTCCCAAGCTTGTTGCTCTGTGGGGTGTGTACCCACATGTCAGAACCAAAGATTCTCATGTGTTTGACGTAAGGTTTCTTACCAAACATCTTTTCATAGGGAGTACAACCAATAGGTGATGACAGTCTCCTGTTATAGGAATAAACCAACGTTGATAAAGCCTCCCCCCAATACTTCCCAGGGAGATTGGCATCATGCAACAAGGTTTTTAGGCCTTGAAGCAATGTCTGGTTTGCTCGCTCCACAAGTCCATTCATCCATGGCGATCTAAACATTTACAAGTCATGCTGTATTCCCTTCTCAGTCAGGAAAGCTTCAAACTGCTGAGAAGTGAATTCCCCGCCCTGATCAGTAAAGAGACAGCCAATACGTTTACTGTGAACATTCTCCAACCAAGCACAGAATGCCTTGAACCTAGGAAACGCTTCCGATTTCTGCTGCAGCATAAACACATGAATGTACCTGGAAAAAGAATCAATTAGAACCATGAAGTACCTTGCTCCACCCAAAGAGGGCGCAAGTGGACCAACCAGGTCTGCGTGGACTAGCTGGTAGGGTTTGGAAGCCTGCCTGCTAGACTCCTTGCCTTTTGGAGCAACCTTCACCTTGTTCTCTGCACAAGATACACATTTCATGTGATACTTACAGGGCTTGATGTTCAAACCCTGAACCAACTCCGGCATCTTGGCCAGTGCCTGCCAAGACATGTGAGCAAACCTTCTGTGTGCCTTGTGAATGCATCCTGCATGAAGAACTTTGTTAGTTTGTGCAACACAACAAGAATCAACATTTGACACAGCAGCACCATTGTCATCATAAGTTATACAGAATAAGCCATCCATAAACTTTGCATGCAAAATGTCCTATTTGCCTTTCCTGATGACACAGATGCTCCTCTTGAAGGAAATCTCAAAGCCACACCCAGTCAGCTGTGGGACACTGAGCAAATTGTCTGCAGCACCTGGAACATAAAGTACATCTTTGATGGTAGTGTGCAGACTTGCAAGTCTCACAGTCCCTTCTCCTGCGATTCACAACGTCTTTCCATCAGCCTGGTGGATCTCTCCGTCTTGAGGTGTGAAGGAGATAAACAGATGCTTATCTTTTGCCAGATGGTGGGTGCATCCCGAATCAACAATAAATCTGGCTTTGGCCTTTGGAGCAGCTTTTACAGCAAGCAAAACCTTGTTTTCCACCGGCGTGGGCTTTTGCTGCTTGCCCCCCTGCTCCTGGCCATCAAACAGGCATCTGTCTCTGTTTACTTCTGGCCTTCTGGCCTCTGCAAAGACGATGACCTTGGCTCTCATGGGAATCAGAGCTCTCAGCTGCCGACTCCTTGGCTCCCCCTGGAGGCTGGAATGCTGCCTGGGATGACATCACAGTCAGCTCCCCTTGCAGCTTGCAACCGGTGCCCTCAGCATCCCTGCATTCACTCGCATTCTGGGAAACAGCCAGGACCTCCGATGCAGTCAAACTCTGGGCTGGGATGACTGGCAGATGAGCTACTTTCAAAGCATTCCACATCTGACGTGCTGTCGTATTGCCAGCTAGCGTAGCAATTTCCTCCAGAGAGACGGACAAGACAATTACGTCTATGGCCCTTGAATCTTGGGCCCTCCATCTATCTGTCAGAGGAACTAGTGGGGCTTCACACACAGTATGCCACACTCCAAACTGACGAAGTAGACTCTCACAGCAACTTGCCCAAGTCTCATAATTGTGCCTGTAACTTTGGGCACTCAGTGCCTTCAGAGGCTTGGAAAAACTCCATTCCAGGCTTTTACTTGAGCCGTGAGCCTTTATGCCTTCAAAAACTTCTTATCTCGGCAGCTCATAAATCACGAAGCGCGGCTCCCAGGTCAATTAAGCCAGCCGGACATCAAAGTCACTCTGCCTCGGCAATTTTTCCACATAACTCACAGCAGTCTGTCGCAGTCTTACTCTCCTGTAAGTGCTGTGAATCTGGGACCATAACCTGTTGTTGAGATACTGCCAGGGAGACAAAGGCCATCATGACCCAACGTCGATTCCGGACGATCCATCGATCTCCCGTAGACACGCAGTATCATTCAATTAGCAACACGAGCTCCAGAAATAGCTTGCCACATTCCAGAGCTGGTGCACGCTCTATCAGCAGAATTTGCACAGCGAAAGATGCACGCAGGAGAGCATTATTTACAACTTTATTCAGCATTGGTCAGAACAAAGAAAACATGACTGCCTGCGTTGATGTCTCGGGCACATAGAGAGAAACGAAAGCAATAGACAAACAGAAACTTCCTGTGAGCAGGAAATACGTAGGTTGTGAATCACAACAGCCTGTCCCCTTTTTAAGGTGGAACGGAAATATCCTAACAGACATCGTCAGGCAATACCAATGAGACGGAAACATGGAAGGTGCCTAAAGAAGCCAGGGTGGCTATCTAAAGAACTTTTAACTGAATTAAGATTAAAAAAGGATGTGTACAAAAAATGGAAAAGGGGGGAAACCACCAAAGAGGAATTCAAACAAATAGCCAGCACGTGTAGACACAAAGTCAGAAAAGCTAAAGCACAGAATGAACTCAGGCTTGCTAGAGAGGTTAAAAGCAACAAAAAAGGCTTTTATGGGTATGTTCGTAGCAAAAGGAAGAACAAAGAAACAGTGGGGTCACTCAGAGGAGAAGATGGTGAAATGCAAACAGGGGACACAGAAAGGGCTGAACTCCTCAATGCCTTCTTTGCCTCAGTCTTCTCCGATAAAGAAAACAATGCCCGACCTGAAGAATTTGGAGCAAATGATTCAGCAAAGGAAACACAGCCCAGAATAACTAAGGAGACAGTACAAGAATATTTGGCTAGTTTAGATGTATTCAAGTCTCCAGGGCCAGATGAACTGCATCCAAGAGTATTAAAAGAACTGGCAGATGTGATCTCAGAACCACTGGCAGTCATCTTCGAGAAATCCTGGAGAACAGGCGAAGTCCCGGCAGACTGGAGGAGGGCAAATGTTGTCCCTATTTTCAAAAAGGGGAAAAGAGAGGACCCAAATAATTACCGCCCAGTCAGTCTGACATCAATAGCAGGGAAGATTCTGGAGCAGATCATTAAGCAAACAGTCTGTGAGCACCTAGAAAGGAATGCTGTGATCACCAATAGTCAGCATGGATTTCTGAAAAATAAGTCATGTCAGACTAACCTGATCTCATTTTTTGACAGAATTACAAGCCTGGTAGATGAAGGGAACTCAGTGGATATAGCCTACCTTGATTTCAGTAAGGCATTTGACAAGGTGCCCCATGATATTCTTGTAAAGAAGCTGGTAAAATGCGGTCTTGACTCTGCTACCACTCAGTGGATTTGTAACTGGCTGACTGACCGAACCCAAAGGGTGCTCATCAATGGTTCCTCTTCATCCTGGAGAAGAGTGACTAGTGGGGTGCCACAGGGTTCTGTCTTGGGCCCGGTCTTATTTAACATCTTTATCAACGACTTGGATGATGGACTCAAGGGCATCCTGATCAAATTTGCAGATGACACCAAACTGGGAGGGGTGGCTAACACCCCAGAGGACAGGATCACACTTCAAAACGACCTTGACAGATTAGAGAACTGGGCAAAAACAAACAAAATGAATTTTAACAGGGAGAAATGTAAAGTATTGCACTTGGGCAAAAAAAATGAGAGGCACAAATACAAGATGGGGGACACCTGGCTTGAGAGCAGTACATGTGAAAAGGATCTAGGAGTCTTGGTTGACCACAAACTTGACATGAGCCAACAGTGTGACGCGGCAGCTAAAAAAGCCAATGCAATTCTGGGCTGCATCAATAGGAGTATAGCATCTAGATCAAGGGAAGTAATAGTGCCACTGTATTCTGCTCTGGTCAGACCACACCTGGAGTACTGTGTCCAGTTCTGGGCACCACAATTCAAGAAGGACACTGACAAACTGGAACGTGTCCAGAGGAGGGCAACCAAAATGGTCAAAGGCCTGGAAACGATGCCTTATGAGGAACGGCTAAGGGAGCTGGGCATGTTTAGCCTGGAGAAGAGGAGGTTAAGGGGTGATATGATAGCCATGTTCAAATATATAAAAGGATGTCACATAGAGGAGGGAGAAAGGTTGTTTTCTGCTGCTCCAGAGAAGCGGACACGGAGCAATGGATCCAAACTACAAGAAAGAAGATTCCACCTAAACATTAGGAAGAACTTCCTGACAGTAAGAGCTGTTCGACAGTGGAATTTGCTGCCAAGGAGTGTGGTGGAGTCTCCTACTTTGGAGGTCTTTAAACAGAGGCTTGACAACCATATGTCAGGAGTGCTCTGATGGTGTTTCCTGCTTGGCAGGGGGTTGGACTCGATGGCCCTGGTGGTCTCTTCCAACTCTATGATTCTATGATTCTATGACATGTCATCCCTACTCCACTAGAACAGCCATGGTCATCCTTGCCGTCACAAACTGATAAAGGAGAGGGCTCTGAGCACTTGTTTATACAGCTGGGTTTTGGCTCAAGAGCTCAAGTTAAAGCATTCTAGAAATGCTCCCTTGGAAACAGAAAAAAGTGGATTTTGGGTCCCTGCACAGAAACCCATTCCTTCAATGGCGTATGCAGCCGAAAAATAACCGGGCCTTGTACTTGGACCAACAGATACTTCTTAACTTTTATTTTTGTTGTTGTTGTTGTTTGGATTTGGCATAGAATGTCATATGTTATGGGCCTTCTACCATCACTGCTGGGAGGCAGCAGCCTGCGCCAGCCCCCCAGTGCCCTTCACACTAAGAAATCTGCACAAGGGTCTATGGAGTAAATAGCCTTACAGAAGGAGGAGATTGCAGCTGACTGGATGTTATAGAGTCTTTGCTGCGCGACCCAGCTCCCTAAAATGTACCAAGTATTGCAGAACCTCAGCCTTGGTAGGGGGTGTGTCAAGCCTAGCATTTTTTAATTTGCCTTGAAACTCCATAAAGTCCAACCAAGCCTTTTTATGATGTCTAAGCGTGGATGGGACTACTAAAGCCAATACTCACTTCAGGACATCATGTTCCAAAGGTGCTCCAGGAATGGCTGTGGCAATTGCTGCGCCTCTGGTGCTAATGAGCGGAAACAGTCCATCTGAAAACGAGACAGAGCATGCGCGATGTCATTGTTAACCCTAGGTGTAAATTTGGCAGAGAAATAGGTGATTAATTCTAAGCACAAAAGGACAAAGCACCGGAGCACGTTTGCCACCCTAGGAGAGTGTGATGATTGTTTAGACAGGACACTGACAACCGCTTGATTGTCAGTCCAGAAGCATACCTGGTGATTCCTGAACTCATCAGCCCACAAGTGCACCAGAACTACGATAGGAAAATTCTAAGAAGGTGAGGTCACGCGTGATAGGTTTTCCTTGCCAGCTGGTAGGCCAACGCTGAGCACACCAGCATCCCCTAAAGTAGACACCAAACCCCAGGGAACCAACTGCATCAGACTGTACCTGAAAGTCTGAACGCAGCATCAAATTGTCCTGCCACAAAGAATTCCCCTGTACTTATCCAGGAACTTTAACCAAACCTCCAGGCCTTACTTGATCACTTTAGAGAGGCGCACTCTGTGTTGAGGAGCATGCAGTCCCGCTGACAGCTAGCCAATTTCCTACAAAAGGGGCAGCCAGGGGGCACTACCCGGCATGCAAAGTTGAGGTGACCCAAGAGTGATCGACTCTGCCTAAGGGTGACCTTCTTGAGAGGAAGAAGTTACAGAATTAATTCCTTAAGTGCTGCTAGCTTCTCCCTTGGTAGGCTGATGTCTGTGCGATTGTGTCCAATTCAATACCCAAAATAGGTTATGGTCGAAACTGGACCCTCTGTTTTGTCTGCCACCAAAGGTACCCCAAGCTCCTCAGCCAGGGAGGTGAAAGCCTCTAAAGAGAAGCGCAATCAGGGCTATTACGAGTGATGAGAGAAAAGTTATCGAGGTAATGGGTCACCCTTTCAGAACCAGTTCTAAAGCAAAGGGCCCAGTCTAAAATTGTACTAAATGACTCAAAAGCTGCACAAGCTACTGAGCACCCTATTGGCATAAATTTGTCTATGAATAAGCCCTAAACCTAAAACCTAGGCACAGAAAGTCCTCTGGGTGAATTGGCAGGAGGCAAAAGGCTGACTCAATGACACACTTAGCCAAGAGTGCTCCCCTGCTGAACCTGCGAATAAGCTTTTATAGCCTGATCAAAGGAGGCATATTTCACAGAACAAGGCTCCTGTGGTATTGCATCATTGACTGAGCCACCTCTAGGGTAGGATGGGTTGTGGCTCATACGATACTCTCCTGGAGACTTTTTAGGGACGATGCCTAAAGGTGAAATGTGTAAAGCCAGTATAGGCGGCTCCCTGAAGGGGCCAGCCACCCTCCCAGCCAGAATTTATTTGTTTATTTTCTTTTTGCAATAGCTAGCATTTCCCTAACTGGTTTGTTTGTTTTTTGTTTGTTTGGTTTAGGGGGTCCCCTGAGTTAGGAGGGATCTAAGAGGTGAGAGCTTAACAGAAGAGAACGCCCAAACCATGGGCCAAATTAATACCGGTTTGCGGCTGAATTAATACCGGTTTGTGGCTGTTCTTTGGGCTGGTCTGTGAGCATTTCAAGACCCCTGGTGGAAATGCCCCCTACCGCCCAGAAAGGGCTGTTTACCTTTAAAACATGAGGACGCCGGGTAGTTACCTAGGCACTTTTCACATTCATGTGCATACTTACAATTTGGCCCCTGGCACACACCCAGCAAACCTCACGGTGAGGGACTCGCTTAGCTTTGGAATTTCCAAACTTAGAGGGATCTGGCTGCTTCTTTTCCACATAGGGACCCACGTGCTCCATCCTGTAATTCTGGTAGCTCAGGTCCCAGCAGGTGGTGGGCAGCAGGGAAGCATTTCTGAATTGTCCTCGGAATCAGAAGGCTTACTTCTCTTGCTCTTCTTGGCCGAATGCTTCTTCTTACTTAGACTTCTTTCTCCCTTGCCCATCATTGGAGACTGGTGCTGTTCTGCAGCCGCTGACACTTCCTGTTGCCCCTGCATCTCTTCCTCCGATGATGTTTCGGAGCCCCCTTCCGTAGTAAGGTTGTGAATCCTGTAGAATACTGGGAAAGTCTGGGGTATAATGAGAGGCAGAAAGGTTATAATTGGTGGGTTTCTGGATGAAAAATCGGCTCTGGATCCATTCCAGTCCGGCTTCCGCGCTGGTCATGGGACCGAGACGCCTCTGGTCGCCCTAACAGATGATCTCCGCAGGCAGCTGGATCGAGGCGGCTCGGGGCTGCTGATTCTTCTAGACCTGTCAGCAGCCTTCGACATGGTCGATCACGAACTTCTGGACCACCGCCTTGCCGACGTGGGGGTCCAGGGCACAGTCCTTCAATGGCTGCGCTCATTTCCCTCCGGTCGGGGACAGAGGGTGGCGCTTGGGGGGGAATTGTCATCGCGCCACTCCTTGGTGTGTGGAGTGCCTCAGGGTGCGATTCTCTCCCCGATGCTTTTAAACATCTTTATGCGCCCCCTCGCCCAGCTTGTCCGGAGTTTTGGGCTGGGCTGCCATCAGTATGCTGATGACACCCAACTCTATCTGTTGATGGATGGCCATCCTGACTCGGCCCCAGACACACTGATCAGATGTTTGGAAGCTGTGGCTGGATGGTTACGTGGGAGCCGGTTGAAGTTAAATCCTTCGAAGACAGAGGTCCTCTGGCTGGGACGGAGCGATATGGGATTGAGGGGGCAACTCCCATCTCTTGCGGGGGTGCAATTAGTGCCAGCACCGTCCGTTAAGAGTTTGGGTGTAATCTTTGACACCTCCCTTTCCATGGAGGTCAGATTGCATAACAAAGGCGGCATTTTTTCATCTCCGGCAAGCTAAGCAGTTGGCTCCTTACCTCTCTCGCCCTGACCTAGCCACTGTGATCCACACAACGGTCACCTCCAGACTGGATTATTGTAACTCACTCTACATGGGGCTCTGGTCCATGGGGTCACGAAGAGTCGGACACGACTAAACGACTAAACAACAACAAGCACAACTGGGAAAGGAAACATCTATGCTCCTATCATGTACTAAGGAAGAGGAAAATAAAAGTACCCAACTTTACACAGAACCCTTTTAGCAGATCTTGAGATAGTTTGAGTGAGTTTGCTTCCTTAGACTAAAGAATGCAAGTTCCTAGAGAAATGATCTTTAAAGGAAAATTGAAGTGAACAGTTTTTTCCTAAGATAGGGAGAGGATCTTTTATTAAGCATAGTTAATTCAATTGACATAATCACTCACAAATGATTAAAAGAGCCATAGAATTAATCAATTAAAATAAAATTAAAATTAAAAGGAATACAAAAGTGAACATTTTTTCTGAACTTGCCTAGGAACAGTAAGCCTAATTAAGATTTTTTAAAACAACCACACATAGGAAAGTGAGATTCAAGGTACCTTTAGAAAAGATTGCCCCCCCTCCCCGTAGTTTCCTTTTAAAGGAATCTTACTCAGGAGTAAATTTACCTGGCACAGAAGTAAGAAGGGGGAAAAAACTGAAAGAGACTGATACAAGGGGGGGGGGCATTTTCCAAGAAAAGAGGCCAGGAAGTCTTATAGAGGCTGGTATCAGGGCTCAGATAGACAATTGCTGGCTATGGAAGCTTCTCCCTTTTAATAACAATTTTCTTAGAAGGAACACCATATTTTCATAGGCATATGCTTAATGAAATACGTACACTGCATATTAGCTTGAGAGAGCAGTTGGCTCAACTAGGCTTTTGCAGCAGAAACATTAGTTTCTTCACAGCACATTTCAAAATACTGGAAAAAAAGACTGGAACACGGATGTAGGCTCACAAACTCAAAAGTTGCAACAAAACATCATTTACCGTCAACTTAAAATCATAATCCTCACTTAAGCTACTCGGAGGAAGACTCTTTGGAGCCTCTCTCAAATAACAAACATTTGCACGCTTCATTCTCATTTTTGTCCTGTTTAAGATTGCTAAGGCCCTTATATTTAAAAATTTTGAAGCAAGCTTGCAATTTTAAAACTATGTGCATTTAAGAACAGTCTGTGGATGCCAAAGCCAATGTAAACACAAACCCTTTAAATATTTCTAAATCTTTGAGTACATCTCTTATTCATTTTTTTTAGAGAAACTAAGATCTCTAATGCGTGGGCTCTCAGGCTGGGCTGTTATTATATCTACTGCCTTCTGAGCACCATTAAGTTTACGGTTTCACATTCTAGCTTTAGGTTATAGTTTATAGTTTAACAACACAAATTTGATGTGTTCAGCTCTCCCTAAGGGTTCACACCCTGATTTTGTTGAAGGATCTCTGAGGTGGCCGCTGTGCCCTGGGTTCCAGGTGGTGGGCCTAAGCCACCCACTAAAAGTTACAACGGTCTCGCAATTTGTACTTGGAAAGACCATTTTGCCCCTTTATTTTATTTCATTTTATTTTTCCCAGTTGCAGATGACAAACTGGAGGGGCGTATCAGAATCCTCTCTGGGGCAAAAAGGCTTCATGGAAGCTTTGTTGCCAGGAGGAGTCCAGCTAGGGTGTTTAGAAGAGTGAGCTCCCATTTTCCCTCTAATACTGAGGGGGGGTTGCTCAGTAGATTACACTAGGAGATAGAAAAACAAGCACAAGAAAGGGACAGAGAAGGGGGGGGTAGAGAGAAGAATATTCTATCAGTACTTGATTTTTTTTTCTTCAACTAAAAGGCAATCCCTGCCTACCAGAAAACCACAGGCACTAGCCTGGAAACCACGGGTCTCTCTAACCCGGTAAAAACCACGGATTCGGAATTTATTCAGCGCTGCTTACAAGACTAATACTCCGAGGGAAGACGTGGGGGAAAGAGGAAAGGAGACTTTCCACGGTTTCCCCGGTCAGGCTCCGAGAGGGAAATCGGGAAAGAGAAAAGGAGAGAAAGAGTTTAGGACGTTTCTGGGCGACTCCGAGGAAAAACGTCAGAAAAACAGTAAAAGTTCCGCGGTTTCCCCGGTCCGAGAGGGAAATCGGGGGAGGGAAGGATAGAGTTTAGGACGCTTCCAGGCGACTCCGAGGGAAGACGTCAGAGATGGAAAGAAGAAAAGCCCAGCTGTCGTGGAGACGTTACTTTCCCACCCCCTCCCAATGTATTAACTTCAAACCATACTCACATTCGTAGATGTCCCTCGTGGATCCCGGGATCCTTTCTCTTTAGCCAGCTTGACCTTGCCTTTGCTCCCCCTGGCTGGGCTTTTGGTGACGATTGATTACCGCCCGCAAAGAGGAGGTAGGGAGAGGAAAAAGGGATCCCTGGGCTAAGGTTGCCCAGTGGCACCCGATCCCCTCCATCTCCCCCCTCACCTTCACAGGAGGACCAAGTGTCCCTGAGCATGGTCGCCAAACTGTTACCGGAAAAATCTGAGGGCTCCCTTGGACAAAACAAAGACACCAACCAGGATAACTTGGAGCAAAACAGCAGCCTGTAGGGTTGGCCTTTATTGAACTGTTGCAACAGGGTGTTCCCCTAACTTGCAAGAGAGAGAAAAGACACAGAAAAATGGTGTGCAAGGCCTTATAAAAACTTTTGAAATTCTCATCCTGTAGGTCAAGCCCACCCCCAGAAACATCATGCATACATCACAGAAAGGAGGGGTTGAGGGAGGGGTGGTGGTGGTAACCTGAGTGTCCTGTCACCTGGCTGGTTCCCTTCTCCCCCTCCCCATGAGTCATTTTCCAGGTGACAGAGGGGACTTTGCAGTTTCCTGCCCCCAGAGGGAAGAGCTGATTATTGTCCTTTGTTCCAGTCTGTGCCAAATCCACTCCCATATGCAAGTTCTTGTGATCCTGATTGTCTTCTGTCTGGGACCATCAGGTTTATAGAATCATAGAATCATAGAGCTGGAAGAGACCACAAGGGCCATCGAGTCCAACCCCCTGCCAAGCAGGAAACACCATCAGAGCACTCCTGACATATGGTTGTCAAGCCTCTGCTTAAAGACCTCCAAAGAAGGAGACTCCACCACACTCCTTGGAAGCAAATTCCACTGTCGAACAGCTCTTACTGTCAGGAAGTTCTTCCTAATGTTTAGGTGGAATCTTCTTTCTTGTAGTTTGGATCCATTGCTCTGTATCCGCTTCTCTGGAGCAGCAGAAAACAACCTTTCTCCCTCCTCTATGTGACATCCTTTTATATATTTGAATATGGCTATCATATCACCCCTTTACCTCCTCTTCTCCAGGCTAAACATGCCCAGCTCCCTTAGCCGTTCCTCATAAGGCATCGTTTCCAGGCCTTTGACCATTTTGGTTGCCCTCCTCTGGACACGTTCCAGTTTGTCAGTGTCCTTCTTGAATTGTGGTGCCCAGAACTGGACACAGTACTCCAGGTGAGGTCTGACCAGAGCAGAATACAGTGGCACTATTACTTCCCTTGATCTAGATGCTATACTCCTATTGATGCAGCCCAGAACTGCATTGGCTTTTTTAGCTGCCGCGTCACACTGTTGGCTCTTGTCAAGTTTGTGGTCAACCAAGACTCCTAGATCCTTTTCACATGTACTGCTCTCAAGCCAGGTGTCCCTCATCTTGTATTTGTGCCTCTCATTTTTTTTGCCCAAGTGCAATACTTTACATTTCTCCCTGTTAAAATTCATTTTGTTTGTTTTTGCCCAGTTCTCTAATCTGTCAAGATCGTTTTGAAGTGTGATCCTGTCCTCTGGGGTGTTAGCCACCCCTCCCACTTTGGTGTCATCTGCAAATTTGATCAGGATGCCCTTGAGTCCATCATCCAAGTCGTTGATAAAGATGTTGAATAAGACCAGGCCCAAGACAGAACCCTGTGGCACCCCACTAGTCACTCTTCTCCAGGATGAAGAGGAACCATTGATGAGCACCCTTTGGGTTCGGTCAGTCAGCCAGTTACAAATCCACTGAGTGGTAGCATAGTCAAGACCGCATTTTACCAGCTTCTTTACAAGAATATCATGGGGCACCTTGTCGAATGCCTTGCTGAAATCAAGGTAGGCTACATCCACTGCGTTCCCTTCATCTACCAGGCTTGTAATTCTGTCAAAAAACGAGATCAGGTTAGTCTGACATGACTTATTTTTCAGAAATCCATGCTGACGATTGGTGATCACAGCATTCCTTTCTAGGTGCTCACAGACTGTTTGCTTCATGATCTGCTCCAGAATCTTCCCAGGTATTGATGTCAGACTGACTGGGCGGTAATTATTTGGGTCCTCTCTTTTCCCCTTTTTGAAAACAGGGACAACATTTGCCCTCCTCCAGTCTGCCGGGACTTCGCCTGTTCTCCAGGAATTCTCAAAGATGACTGCCAGTGGTTCTGAGATCACATCTGCCAGTTCTTTTAATACTCTTGGATGCAGTTCATCTGGCCCTGGAGACTTGAATACATCTAAACTAGCCAAGTATTCTTGTACTATCTCCTTAGTTATTCTGGGCTGTGTTTCCTTTGCTGAATCATTTGCTCCAAATTCTTCAGGTCGGGCATTGTTTTCTTTATCGGAGAAGACTGAGGCAAAGAAGGCATTGAGGAGTTCAGCCCTTTCTGTGTCCCCTGTTTGCATTTCACCATCTTCTCCTCTGAGTGGCCCCACTGTTTCTTTGTTCTTCCTTTTGCTACGAACATACCCATAAAAGCCTTTTTTGTTGCTTTTAACCTCTCTAGCCAGCCTGAGTTCATTCTGTGCTTTAGCTTTTCTGACTTTGTGTCTACACGTGCTGGCTATTTGTTTGAATTCCTCTTTGGTGGTTTCCCCCCTTTTCCATTTTTTGTACACATCCTTTTTTAATCTTAACTCAGTTAAAAGTTCTTTAGATAGCCACCCTGGCTTCTTTAGGCACCTTCCATGTTTCCGTCTCATTGGTATTGCCTGACGTTGTGCTTTTACTATCTCCCTCTTAACAAACTCCCAGCCATCATGAACTCCCTTTCCTTTTAGTATTGTTGTCCATGGGATCTCACCCAGCACTTCCCTAAGTTTTATGAAGTCGGCTTTCTTAAAGTCAAGAAATTGAGTCCTAGTATGCTTGGCTGCTCCTTTCCGCTGTATAGTAAACTTCAGAAGAGCATGATCACTCGCGCCTAATGATCCTTCCACTTCTACCCCACTAACCAGGTCATCAACATTGGTTAGGACCAGATCTAAAATGGTTGTTCCTCTTGTTGCTTCTCCCACTTTCTGGACAATGAAGTTGTCTGCAAGGCCAGTGAGGAATCTGTTGACCTTATGCTCTTGGCTGAGTTTGACATCCAACAAATATCCGGGTAATTGAAGTCCCCCATTACTACTATCTCCCTTCCTTTTGCATGCTTGGCCATCTGTTCCAGGAAGGCATCATCTATGTCCTCCGTTTGGCTTGGGGATCTATAGTAAACTCCCACAATGAGATCTCTGTTATTCTTCTCTCCCTTAATTTTGACCCAAATGCTCTCACTTTGGCTTTGAGGTTCTAAATCTTGGATCTCTTCACAGGTATACACATCCCTGACATATAACGCCACTCCTCCTCCCTTCTTGTCTGGTCTGTTTCTCTGAAATAGATTGTATCCCCCCATTATTACATTCCAATCGTGGGACTTATCCCACCAGGTTTCAGTGATGCCTATTATGTCATATTTAGTTTGCTGTACCAAGAGCTCAAGCTCATCTTGTTTATTTCCCATGCTTTGCGCATTAGTGTACAGACATTGAAGTCCATTAATCATTCCCCCGTGTCTCTTATTTAAGGATTTTTTCCTCCCACCACTAGGTCTGCATGCTGTTTGCTCCATTTGGTCTATGACATTTGGATGATCATCTTCATCAATTGATAGACTCCTACCTTCAGGAGCACTGTCTCCCTCCCCCACATTAGTCAGTTTAAAGCCCTCCTGATGAGGTTTCTGAGATTTTTGGCAAAAACATTTCTCCCAACCGTTGTGAGGTGCAGCCCATCGCTTGCCAGAAGTCCATCTTCAAGAAACTGCAGTCCGTGATCTAAGAATCCAAACCGTTCCTGTTTTCACCATTTGCGAAGCCAGCTGTTCACTTCCACGATTTTTCCCTCTCTCCCTGGGCCACGTCGTTCAACTGGGAGGACAGATGAGATGACAATTTGTGCATTTAGTTGCTTCAATTTCCTGCCGAGAGCCTCGTAGTCTCTTTTGATCTTCTGGAGGCTATTGCTTGCAGTGTCATTGGTTCCCACATGAACCAAGAGGAAGGGGTATTCGTCAGTGGGTTTTATAATTCCTTGCAGTCGTTCAGTTACATCTTGGATCTTAGCCCCGGGGAGACAGCACACTTCCCGAGACATCTTGTCAGGCCCACAGATCACTGCTTCTGTTCCCCTCAGTAGGGAATCCCCTATCACCACTACACGCCTCCTCTTAGGTTTGGTCGTGGTTCTTCCGTGAGCTGTCCGTTCCAAGGTCGCCTGCACATTCCCTGAGGACTGACTTTGCTGCTCGTCTTCATATACCTGATCGACTGTAATGAGGGAGAGATCCTCAAATGGAGTCTGCTCTTCGTCTTCCATGCTAGGGGAGAGGACTAGGGGAGAAATATGCCTCGATGCCGGAATTGGAGGCTTCCATTATTCTAAGCCCAATACGCAATCAAGATCCACAGCTTTTGTCAAATTTTGACCCGCTAGCAGTACCGACGCAAGATGCAGCTGTTGACCTGCTACCTGTACAGCCTATACGGGTCTGCAAAACCCTTGCTCTGCAAAAACCAGCTGAACATCATGATACATCAGCTGAACAACATGATATTTGTAACAGTGTCATCAAAGATCCTCTGGGCCAAATCAACCTATTGGCCCCTTAGTTAAAGCTATCACACCTACCTAGGGACCAGCGACCTCAAACCTGGAACCACCAAGCAGGGCAGAAAGAGGAGGAGCCCAGCTCAGGAGCCTCAAACCACCGGAAAAGAGATTGACTGCCACTATTTCCACCATCACCCTATTTCCACATCCTTTCTTGGAATGTGGCGGGATGGCTATCTAAGCAGGGTGATGTCGACCTTCTGGATTTCCTTACAAAATTTCAGATTATATGTCTACAGGAGACATGGTGTCTAGATCTCCATGTCCCTTCTTTACAGGGATACGAAGCCTTTGCTACCCCTGCGATAAAACCAAATTCCCGAGGCCGACCTAGTGGTGGTTTAGTCACTTTTGTTTCTACCAAGCTAAAGTGCAAGGGCCGGCAACAGCAGTGGGTGAAGAGCAACAATTTACAAATCTTACTTATTTCTAGCAGTGAAGGAGGAGATTTCCTTTGCTTTAATATATATATCCCTCCCATAGGCACCCCTCCCCAGTCGTTACAAATCTGGGAAGATTTAGAGCTATGTTTGGAGAAGGCTGAATTAGAATTCCCTGGTGTCAGGGGTTCAGAGACAGAGGCACAGGTGAGGGGGGAGACGGAGAGCGATGGGAAAGAATCCCAGGACAGTGAGGAAGAGGATGACAATGACTTGAGGTCTTCCATGAGTCTCTCAAGTGAATCGGAGGATTCCCAGAAGGGGGCGCCCCTAGTCAGGCCAAGGGGGGTCACAGGGGGGACCTGCCAGGAGCAGGGAAGCAGCAGGGAAACCCCGAGTGGGAGTGGGAGATCGGGGCCGGCTTCCCAGCAGGAACGAAGTGAAGAGAGTGGAGTTCCCAGTGTGACACACGGAGCGGAGCAGGAAGGAGACAGGGGAAGGAGATCGGGGCAGGACGTCCTGCCGGAAGAGGCGGAGAGTAGTACAGGGAGTAGTGTAAGTGTCAAGAGGAAGGTCAGGGGTAGCGAACGCACGCCAAGTTCAAATGTGGAGGCGCGCGGAAATGGAGAGAGCCCGGAGGAGGAGCCTGGCCCCAAAGCATGAAGGAGGGGGGAACAGGCATCTGAGGAATCCGCTTCAGGAGAGAGCAGGAGGGAAGGAACCCAGGGGGGCAGAAAGACCCTGCGGAAAAGGAAAGACAGGAAGAGGTGGACTAGCACAAGCCTCTTAAGCTGGTGTAGAGGCGGGACCGATTCAGAGGGGACTTCAAACGTCTAGGCTAAGAGACGCGGGGCTGCGCGCCTCGGTTGTGGAACCAATAATGAACTGCAATAAACATCCTTGTATATAAGAAGAACCTGGCGTTGGTCTTTTGTGAGCTGAGACCTGAGGCAGCCCTGACAGTAAGTCCCCTCCCAAAGATACGCAAAATTTTTTTTTGCAAAGCTCACGAAGTTTGGCAGCCATGAGTATGGAGCAGCAGATAGCTGAGCTACGCAACGCAGTCTCCCAGCTTACCACTGAGGTAGCGATCTCCCAGAAGAGGGGGGAAGAGGCGGAAAAGCGGTGCCAAGATCTGCAAGCCAGGTGGGATCATGCATGCCAGGTGGGGTTCCCGGCGGCCAAAGCTGCTGGAGTAGCACTGGGCAGAAGAGGAGGCAACTTGGTAGCCCACTTCGATGGGAACCTGAAGCAGTACCCCAGTTTTAGAGCAGACGTAGAATATGCGTTGCATTTGCTTCGCGACGACTTTAAAGATGAGGAGGAGAAAGTGGGTTTCATTGTGTCCCACTTGCATGGGGAAGCGAGGGCTTGGCTGCGCAATCTGTGGCGCGAGGATTGCCCTGCTCGAAGGGACTCTGATGAATTTATCAAATGCATGGACGCTTGCTTCCAGTCTAGCGTGGATGTGGATGTAGCACGCCAGCAGATGCATGGTTTAAGGCAAGGCAAGGCTTCAGTACGTCAGTACCATGCTCGCTTTTTCGCCTTGCTGAATGTGCTGCGATGGGAGAAAGATTCTCTGGCAGTCAGAGACTTGTTTTGGGAGGGGCTCTCTGGCCCTGTGAAAGACGAACTGGCAAGGGGGGACAGACCTAAAACCCTGGCAGACGTGGTGCAGCGGGCGCTTGCCATTGGAGTACGCCATGAAGAACGCCCTTGGCGCAATGAGGGGGGTAGCCAGCTTCACACACCGTCTAGAGTGCCTCCTTTCTTTCCCAGAGATCCAGGACGTACGCGTCCCTCACCTCAGCTGCAGGCAGGGGAGGAACCGATGGAACTGGGGAGTGCAAAGGCTCAGTCAGCGGCCGGAGACCCAGCGTCCGGAGCAGTCAAGACAAAGCCTCCTAGAGGGAACAGGAAGTGTTACATCTGTGACAGTGGGACGCACATGGCCAAAGAGGCTCCGGCAGCACACTGCAGCCTTAGCAACAGTAACTGCAGCAGCACAACATGAAGAGCAGTTTCAGGGAAACGACAATGCCTGGCTGGAAGCAGAAATGCTGGGGCACAGCCAGGCGAGCCAGTAGGGCAGTCCCCAGCGCTTTTGCAGCCTACAGACCCCCTGCCACCTAAGCCAGTGGTGCAGCTCACTGCAACTCTCCAACTACCTAATGGACGCACCCTAGAAGTCCCCATTACAATTGACAGTGGGAGCAACGCAGACTTCGTGGGGGTGCACTTCGTCAAGCAGCATTGCATAGAGCTCCTACCAGCCACGCTGCCTTTGAACGTCGTCACGGTGGATGGCAGGAAGTTGCTGGGTGGGCAGGTGGTGCAACAGACGCCACCCATGGTGATGCAGATTGGCAATCACCGAGAAATCATCAGTTTCAACGTCACCCGCCTGTCAGACACGCCTATAGTGTTAGGCGTGAGTTGGCTGGATAGGCACAGCCCAACCATGGCGTGGTACCAGCGGCAGCTCACCTTCGGCTCGTCCTACTGCGCGCAGCATTGCATCCAGACCTGTCAAGAGGAGGAGGGCCCAGAGGAAGGGCAGCAGCTGAGGCTCAGCATGGCGCAAGCTGTACCCCTCAAGTACAAGGGGTTTTTGGAGGTTTTCTGCGAGAAGGAGGCTGACCAGTTGCCACCCCACCGGCCCTACGACTGCGCAATTGACCTCTTGCCAGGGACAATGCTACCGACTGCGAAGCTGTATTCCATGTCCGAGGACGAGCTGCAGGAGCTCAAGGAGTTCATAGCTCACAACCTGCAGCGGGGATTCATCCGAGAATCGAAGGCTGTAGGGGGCAGTCCTGTGTTTTTCGTGAAGAAGAAGGACACGCCCCAAAAAAGGCTGATCGTGGACTATCGCTTCATAAACTCGAAAACAAAGCCTGCAGCCTTCCCCATGCCCAAGATTGACGACCTGCTCGGGACGGTGCGGAAAGGAAAGATCTTCACCAAGTTGGATCTCCGCGGCGCATACAATCTCATACGCGTGCGAGAGGGTGATGAGTGGAAGACGGCCATGTTCACACCGTTGGGCACCTACGAATACAGAGTTATGCCGTTTGGTCTCCAAAATGGCTCCCACTTCTTCCAAGCTTTTATGCATCACGTGCTAGCGGGACTCCTCTACAAGAAGTGCGTATGTTTCCTCGACGACATTCTTATCTTCTCGGAATCGCCGGAGGCTCACGAGAGCGACGTTAAGGAAGTCCTGCAGAGGCTACGGGAGCACAGGCTCTACGCCAAACTGGAGAAGTGCCAATTCGACGTGACGGAGGTGGATTTTCTGGGCTATAGGCTGTCCGACAGGGGACTAGCCATGGACAGCGCCAAGGTCCGCGCGGTGTTGGACTGGAAGAGCCCGCGAACGCGGAAGGAGGTCCAGAGGTTCGTCGGTTTCGCCAACCTTTACCGCAAGTTCATCAGGGGTTTCGCCAGGGAGACGGCAGCTATCACGGACACTCTCAGCTCCAAGAAGAAGAAGTTCACCTGGACGGACCAGGCGGAGCAGTCCTTCAGAAGACTTAAGAGTCTCTTTGCGTCCGAAGAACAGCTGTTACACGTGAATCCCGGCAGGCCCATGAGGGTGGAGACTGACGCATCTGACAGAGCGGTGGGGGCCGTCCTCTTGCAGGAAGACCCGCAGGGGTACTGGAGGCCCTGTGCTTTCTACTCCCGGAAGCTCAGCAAGTCGGAACAGAACTACACCATCTGGGACAGGGAGCTGCTGGCCATCCACGCAGCTTTCAAGGCATGGAGGCACTTTCTCATCGGAGCCAAGCACACCGTGCAGGTCTGCACGGACCACAAGAACCTAGAGTACTGGCGCACGGCGAAGCTACAGAGCCAGAGGCACATACGCTGGGCGGAGTTCTTTGCGGATTTCGATTTCAGGATAGAGTACATCCCAGGCGACAACAATGTCATAGCAGATGCGCTCTCCAGGAAACCGCAGTATCTCGAGGAAGCGGCACCGGCGGCAGCCAGGCACATTTTTGCACCACAGGCGTGGGCGTGCGCTTCAGCCGCCGTGGACCTGGAGGCGGTGCGGCGCGCGTTGCAGGCGGATCCGTTCGCACAGTCCAAAATGGAAGAGGTGCGGAGAGGCACGGCGAAGGACGACGAGTTCCAGATACGCGACGGCCTGCTGACCCGTAAAGGTGCTCTCTACGTTCCGGGAGATGATCTCCGCGCGAAGGTTCTGCAGCAGTTGCACGACGCACCCAGCGCTGGCCACTTCGGCAAGGAAAAGACGACGGAATTAGTGGCCAGAGACTTTTGGTGGCCCCAGATGCGAGGGGAGGTCGCGGAGTACGTCGCCAGGTGTGACACATGCCAAAGGTCCAAGCCAGTGCACCAGAAGCCAGCGGGACTGCTGGAACCGCTGGAGACGCCACTGCAACCGTGGGAGAGGGTGGCGCTGGACTTTGTCACTGATCTGCCCAGTTCGCGAGGCAAGACGGCGGTGCTTGTGGTTGTAGACCTGTTCACCAAGATGGCGCATTTCATTCCTTGCGCGAAGGTGGCGACAGCGGAGCAGACCGCCAAACTGTTCATCGACCACGTGTTCAAGGTGCATGGCTTGCCACGGTCCATTCTGTCCGACAGGGGGCGCCAGTTTGTGTCCAGCTTCTGGCAGAAGCTCCTAGGGATTCTGCACGTCAAAATCAACCTGTCGTCGGCGAGACATCCGCAGACCAACGGCCAAGCGGAGAGGGTCAACGCGATCATGCAGCAGTACCTGAGATGTTACGCCAATCAGCGACCCGCGGCTTGGGTGGATTACCTGCCGATGGCTGAGTTTGCCTACAACAACACGAAGCACGCGTCGACGGGGGTGACGCCGTTCTTCGCTAACAATGGACGGCATCCCAGAACCTTCCCGGGGCTCGTAACGACGGGGGAGGGGGCGCCACAGGAAGCCGACCATTTCGCAGCAGAATTGCAAGAGGTCCACGACGAGCTACGGAGACATTTGGAACTAGCCAAACAGGCCTATAAGGTGCAGGCAGACAAACACAGGAGGGAGGGGGAAGACATCCAGGTGGGAGACTGGGTATGGTTAGCGGCCCAAGCAATGCCGGCCAAGTCGTTAGCTAAAAAGAAGCTAGGACACAGGCAACTAGGGCCGTATCAAGTTGAGGCCAGGATCAATCCCGTAGCGTTTCGACTGGCCCTCCCCGAAGGTTCCAGAATGCACCCGGTCTTTCATAGGTCGGTGCTCACCCCTTACAGGGCCCCACACAGATTTCAGGAGTCAGGGACGGCACCAGAACCGAGCAGAGAGTCGCCCAAGAGGGGGAGGTCACCTAGGGACAAACCAATCAACGAGGTCACAGAGATTCTGGACTCGAGATGGGGGGAAGAGGGAGTAGAATATTTTCTCGCCAGGGAGGGCGCCCCGGCCAGCGCCAACAGTTGGGTGCCGGACTACGCTTTGGACGAACCCCTCCTCAAGGACGAGTTCCATGCCCTTTTCCCACACAGGCCCATGCCAGCACAGTTTTTCGACGATTGGCTTTTTACGCCCACACTTTCCGCCAGCACCTTCCGAGGGTTCTCCTCCGCAGAGGAGACGACGCCAGAGTCGAGCCCTCCAAGGGGATCGTGTTCGGGGGTGGACACCGACCCTTCTTACTGGTGGGACGACCAACCAGAAGAAGACTGGCGCACGAGGTGGCGGATGGGTCCTTGGCAAGCAGACCCCACCCAGGCAACAGGGGGAGGGGAGGACATGAACATGTTGGGAGAGGACCATGGGTTCGAGCACACAAACAATGAACTGGAAGCAGAGGAGATCGACGTCGACGACCTGTGTCCGGCAGCGACCTCCGCAACGACGGAGCCCCCGGAACCTGCGCCCGAGCAGCGGGAGGGGGGAAGGGGGGCTTCGAGGGGGGATGGATGTCAGGGGTTCAGGGACAGAGGCACAGGTGAGGGGGGAGACGGAGAGCGATGGGGAAGAATCCCAGGACAGTGAGGAAGAGGATGACAATGACTTGAGGTCTTCCATGAGTCTCTCAAGTGAATCGGAGGATTCCCAGAAGGGGGCGCCCCTAGTCAGGCCAAGGGGGGTCACAGGGGGGACCTGCCAGGAGCAGGGAAGCAGCAGGGAAACCCCGAGTGGGAGTGGGAGATCGGGGCCGGCTTCCCAGCAGGAACGAAGTGAAGAGAGTGGAGTTCCCAGTGTGACACACGGAGCGGAGCAGGAAGGAGACAGGGGAAGGAGATCGGGGCAGGACGTCCTGCCGGAAGAGGCGGAGAGTAGTACAGGGAGTAGTGTAAGTGTCAAGAGGAAGGTCAGGGGTAGCGAACGCGCGCCAAGTTCAAATGTGGAGGCGCGCGGAAATGGAGAGAGCCCGGAGGAGGAGCCTGGCCCCAAAGCACGAAGGAGGGGGGAACAGGCATCTGAGGAATCCGCTTCAGGAGAGAGCAGGAGGGAAGGAACCCAGGGGGGCAGAAAGACCCTGCGGAAAAGGAAAGACAGGAAGAGGTGGACTAGCACAAGCCTCTTAAGCTGGTGTAGGGGCGGGACCGATTCAGAGGGGACTTCAAACGTCTAGGCTAAGAGACGCGGGGCTGCGCGCCTCGGTTGTGGAACCAATAATGAACTGCAATAAACATCCTTGTATATAAGAAGAACCTGGCGTTGGTCTTTTGTGAGCTGAGACCTGAGGCAGCCCTGACACCTGGCATGGATATCCTGCTGGCAGGTGATTTCAACGCCAGGATAGGAAATGACATTAATACGTACTGCTCTAAATCCCAGTTCCTGCCAGAGGCAGATTGGTTTATTCCCTGGTCCTCTGTCAATAAGGTCTTGAATAAGGCAGGCATTACATTAATGGAGACTGCCTTCAAACATAATTTGTATAATTTGCATGGTACCCATATGGACAGGTCAGGGGGTTTCTTTTCTTTTCTTGGACCTAGAGGTGCGAGCGTTATTGATTATATCCTAGTCTCCCCAAAACTCTTGGAGAGGTCACAGGGCTTCAGGACTTTCAATAGAATTGAGAGTGATCATCTTCCTATATCAGTTTCACTAATTCCCCGTGGTTTGGAGGATCCGCAATACCGCAATCACTGTGCAGACCCACCTCCAACTCTGGCCCTTCGTAGGCGTAAATGGAACAGCGACCTGGAATCTAAAATCAAACTACACCTGCATTCATCAGACTTACTGGCCTTGAGAGACCAGTGTATCTCATCTAATTCTGACCCCTTTTCAACATTTCAGCAGGTCTCAGAGTCGCTCTTCCCACTACTCACGAATTCCAACCCTCCCAAACAACAAAACAACTCGAGGGCCTGGTTCAACAAAGACTGTAGGAATCTAAGATCTTTGCTTAGGAAATTACAAAATAAGGTAAAACAGGAAGGGACCCTGTCCTCAGTGGAAAACCTGCACAGGTGGCGTTCTCATTATAAAAATACTCTAAAATTTAAGAAATCCCTCTACAGAAAGGAACAATGGGAGGCACTTGACAAAGCGATCAAATTGTGGGACGACAAAAAGTTCTGGGAAATAATTGCTCAGGGAGTTTCACCCAAAGGGAAAATTGTAACCAACAGTATTTCATCTAACTTATGGTACTGTCAGGGAACTGCCATCAGAGCATCAGGTGGTGGAGGGACTCAGGCAGGATGAAAGAGACTCAACTGCTGA
Source organism: Podarcis bocagei (assembly GCF_964188305.1). Lineage (NCBI taxonomy): Eukaryota > Metazoa > Chordata > Lepidosauria > Squamata > Lacertidae > Podarcis > Podarcis bocagei. Next base: position 72,343,659 of record NC_138131.1, read on the forward strand.
AGCAGGGACCAGCAGGGGGAGGAGTGGGTCTCTGAGGGAATGCGAGCAGGGGGGAGGGCTCAGGGAGGCTTCCAGCGAGAACAGTGGTGAGGTATCGGAGTCTCCCATAGGGAGACCCATACCTCGCAGGAAACTGTCACGCCGTGAGTCCAGGAGACGCGTTTCCGTTAAGGAACTTCTTTGCTGGAAACGCTTCCGCAGACAGCCACTGTCGGACTCTACTAGTGACTAGAGCAGACATGTCTGAGGAGCTCCGTCACACACGGAGGTTTGTGGGGGCGCACAAACTCTGAGGGAGCACGTTTTCACGCACAAGCAGCTAATCAAACCCTCACAGCAGTCCGACAGTCTTTGTACGCTGCCTGTGCAAGAGAAGGCATCATGAGCGAACCAACCGGAACCGGAGGAGCAGGGGCTGGAGCTGGTCCAAGCTTGGAAGATAGATACCGAGCGTTGGAGGTTCAACTGGCCCTGCAGACGGCGAGGCTGGAGGAGAGAAGGGCTCAGGATGCAGACAAGAAGGGGAGAGCCACTCAATTCCCCAGAAAGGTACCAGGATTGGTGCAGAAATTTGGGGGGGACCCCAAGGACTACCATGCTTTTAGGACAGAGATGCAATATGCCCTTAATGTGCAGTTCGATGAGTTCCCTGATGAGGAATCGCGAGTTGCTTTTGTAATTGGGCATCTTGAGAAAGGGGCTAGAGACTGGGTTCGACCCCTAATGGCAACGCACAATGACATACTAAAGGACACAATGAAGTTCTTTCGTGCAATGGATATCATGTTTTCCAGCGATATTGAGGAAGGGGTGGTGCGCAGACAGCTAATGGCTTGTAAGCAGGGGAGTCGATCTGTCCGTGAATATTGGACTGAGTTTACCATGCTGATTCACAGACTGAGTTGGGATTTATCGGCGGCACCCGTTCAAATGCTATTTGAAGAAGGTCTTTCTTCGGGGGTGAAAGACGAGCTGGCACGGAGCCCCAGGGCGGAGTCTATGGATCAGCTGACCAAATCTGCGCTGACCATAGGAGCGCGGCAGGAGGCAAGAGCCTTGGAGAGGCGGGAAGGGAGAGGGGAACGTTGGAAGGAGTTCCGCATTCCAGACATTCCTGAGCCAGCTTTCCCGCCGGCAGAGCCGATGGAAATCGGAACAGCGCGCGCGCGCGCATTTTCAAAAACCAGCGAGGGAGCTAAGAAGGAGGGAAAGGGCCCCCGGAAATGCTATCTCTGCCAACAGCCAGGCCACTTTGCCAGAGTCTGCCCCCAGAGGAAGGAATGGCAAGGGATGGTGGGAGCTGTTGAGGGGGGAGAAGAAGGGGGAGCGGAGCAGGTAAAAGCCAACGCCTGGTTGCCACAATTGGGGCACTGCAGCCAGGCCAAAGAGCAGTGAAAGTGCCCGTGCCAGAAGCTCCTCGACCTGCTCTAGTGATTGAAGTGTCGCTAGAGCTGCAGAATGGGCATCCCCTAAAAATAAAGGCGCTATTGGACTCAGGCAGCTCCTGCAATTTTATGAGCAAGGAGTTTGCTGCTGAACACCAGATACAGACCATCCCTTTAAGCAACCCCCTGCAGGTGACCACGATTGATGGCAGGGAGTTGTTGGGAGGAGGAGTCCGCTTGCAGACTGTCCCAATGATAATGAGGGTGGCAAGGCACACAGAACTGATAGCGTTTAATGTGGCCACCCTGGGAGGCGCTCCCATTATTTTGGGAATGAGCTGGCTAGCTCTACATGATCCGCTGGTTGGCTGGCATCAAAGAGTGGTGTCCTTTGGTTCAGCACATTGCCTAGAACACTGCAAAGGGGAGAAGGGTTCAGTAGGGGCCCAAGCCACCCTAGCAGGGACTGAAGTAATGGGGAAGGTGAAGGTACCACCACAGTATGCAGATCTCAGCGACGTGTTCAGCGAGAAGGAAGCTGACCAACTACCACCTCATAGACCCTTTGATTGTCAGATCAATTTACTCCCTGGAGCACAGCTTCCCGTGGGCAAGTTGTATGCCATGTCAGACAGGGAAATGCAGGAGTTGCGAGGGTTCATTGACAAGAACCTGAAGAGAGGCTTCATCAGAGAGTCCAAAGCAGCAGGGGGGAGCCCAGTGTTCTTTGTGGACAAAAAAAATGCGGACAAGCCGAGACTTGTATGTGATTTTAGGCGGCTGAATGCAGTGACTGAACCGGTGGCGTTCCCTATGCCCAGAATTGATGATATTTTGACCATGGTGAGGAAGGGAAAGATTTTCACAAAGCTGGATCTAAGGGGGGCGTACAACCTGATACGCATAAGGAAAGGGGATGAATGGAAAACCACCATGTTTACCCCTTTGGGGGCGTTTGAATACCTCGTTATGCCATTTGGATTACAAGCAGGCTCCGCGTGTTTTCAATCTTTTATGAACCACGTGCTGGGCCCTTTGCTCTACAAGAATTGCGTTGCCTTTCTAGATGATGTGTTGGTGTATTCTGAGAATGAGGAGCAACATGTGAGAGACGTCAGAGAAGTGTTGAGCAGACTGCAAGCCAACAGGCTGTGGGTCAAACTGGAGAAGTGTCGGTTCCATACCAAGGAGGTGGAATTCCTGGGGTACCGCCTGTCAGACAAGGGATTGGCCATGGATCCCGGCAAGGTACAGGCAGTGCTGGAATGGAAAACACCCAAAACCAAGAAGGATGTGCAGAGGTTCCTAGGGTTTGGAAACTTTTATCGTAAGTTCATCCGCAACTTCGCCCATCTGACGGCGCCCATCACTGACTGTCTCAGCAGTAAGAAGAAGTTTGTATGGACGGCGGAGGCGGAGCGAGCGTTTGAGGAACTGAAAAGGGCCTTCGCCTCTGAAGAACAACTTCTGCATGTGGATTTACGAAAGAAGCTAAGGGTTGAAACAGACGCATCTGACAGAGCCATAGGGGCGGTGCTTCTTCTGCAGCCGGGGAAGGAGGAGTCGGAGTGGCGTCCGTGTGCCTTCTTCTCGCGGAAGCTGAACAAATCCGAGAGGAACTACACGGTGTACGACCGAGAACTGCTTGCTATTCATGAGGCGTTCCGGAGATGGAGGCATCTGCTAGTTGGTGCACAACATAAAGTGCAAGTGTGCACGGACCATAAAAATCTAGAGTACTGGAGAACGGCGCGAGTGCTCAACCAAAGGCAGTTGAGATGGGCCCAAGAGTTCTCCAAATTTAACTTTGAGATTTGTTATGTGCCAGGCCCAGAGAATGTTAGGGCGGACGCTCTCTCACGCAAACCTGAATATTTGGAGGGGGAGGGAGCACCCGAAGAAACCCATATCATTCCAGAGGACCGCTGGGTGTGTGGGGCGACTTTGGTGGGGCAAAGGGAATTGGTAGAGGGTACGGTGCAGGATGCATACGCCCAGGGGAAACTCAGGGATCTCAGAGGGGAGGAAGACAAACCCGGTGGTTTTGAGGAGAGAAATGGGGCATTGTATTATAAGGGAGCGTTATATATACCTGAAGGGGAATTGAGGGAGAAAGTACTCAAGCAGCTGCACGATAGCCCCACAGCAGGGCACTTTGGGCAACACAAAACCATGTGGCTGGTTACCAGGGAATTTTGGTGGCCCAAGGTCAGGGAAGATGTGCGGGAGTATGTGAGAGGGTGTGAACAATGCCAAAGAGCCAAGGGGGAGAGGCAGGCGCCGGCTGGTTTATTAGAACCACTGCCCACACCTGAGAGACCGTGGGAAGCAGTGGCAATAGATTTCATGACTGATCTGCCAAGGTCTAGAGGGAAAACAGCCATCATGGTTGTAGTAGACCTGTTAACTAAAATGGCCCACTTCATAGCCTGCTCACATGCGGTTACAGCAGAAGAAACCGCCAAATTGTTTGTAGAGAATGTGTTTAGGTTGCATGGCGCCCCCTTGAGGGTGGTTTCAGACCGAGGGAAACAATTTACTTCCAGGTTCTGGAGGAAGCTCATGAGCTTACTGCATGTAGAGGTTAATTTCTCGACGGCCCGTCATCCTGAAACCAACGGGCAGGCGGAAAGAGCAAATGGGGTTCTCCAACAATATTTGAGGTGTTATGTTAATGACAGAGAGAATGATTGGGTGGAGAAGCTGGCGTTGGCAGAATTTGCCTACAACAATGCAGAGAACGTGTCCACGGGGATGAGCCCCTTTTTGGCTAATCACGGGTGCCATCCCAGAGCCTTCCCAGGGGGGGAGGGGGAGAACTGGAGCGTTCCAGCTGCGGAACAGTTCGTGGAAGAAATGGAAGCGATCCATCGCCAGCTCCAACTCAACTTAAACAGGGCTAAGGAGGAATATAAGAGGCAAGCAGACAAAAACAGAAGGGAAGGTGAAAGCATCAGGGTGGGGGACCAGGTGTGGCTGTCAACCCAAGGGTTGCCATTCAAAGGAGGTTGTAAGAAATTAAGACCCAAAAGGCTGGGTCCGTTTGAAGTCATACAGCAGGTCAATCCAGTGGCTTTCAGGCTCCGGTTACCGAACCACATGAAGCTGCACCCAGTTTTTCACAGGTCGTTGTTGTCACCGTATAGAGGAGACAGTGAGGGGAGGGTCACTAGGGGACCAGCAATGGAGGAGAAGGAACACAGCTACCATGTAGCGGAGATCCTCGATTCCAGGTGGAAGGGAGATCAAGTAGAGTATTTGGTAATGTGGGAAGGGGAACCGGAGTCGGAAAACACCTGGGTTAGGGCAGAGGATGTCAATGACGAGGTTTTAATAGAGACTTTTCATCAGAGGTTCCCACGTAAACCTCAGCCTGTAGCGAGGTTCCGAAGGGAATACTTTGCCACCACCGACGAGGAAGAGGAGTTGGAGGGGTTCCCAGATTCTGAAGAGGAGGAGGATTCAGCTGGCCAGGACGACGATCGATGGAGAGAATTGTTCGAGACGTCAGAAGATGAGGAAGATTCGTTTCGGGGTTTTAGCCCTTCACCTCCCAGGGGGGAGGAATTGGGAGGGGGTGAGGGGGGCCCTGGAGGGGAGGTGGATGTCAGGGAACTGCCATCAGAGCATCAGGTGGTGGAGGGACTCAGGCAGGATGAAAGAGACTCAACTGCTGAAGCAGGGACCAGCAGGGGGAGGAGTGGGTCTCTGAGGGAATGCGAGCAGGAGGGAGGGCTCAGGGAGGCTTCCAGCGAGAACAGTGGTGAGGTATCGGAGTCTCCCATAGGGAGACCCATACCTCGCAGGAAACTGTCACGCCGTGAGTCCAGGAGACGCGTTTCCGTTAAGGAACTTCTTTGCTGGAAACGCTTCCGCAGACAGCCACTGTCGGACTCTACTAGTGACTAGAGCAGACATGTCTGAGGAGCTCCGTCACACACGGAGGTTTGTGGGGGCGCACAAACTCTGAGGGAGCACGTTTTCACGCACAAGCAGCTAATCAAACCCTCACAGGTACCAACATTTTTCCCGGCTATATACAGCTCCAAACATTGCTAAACCGAGCCAGTTTCCTCCTCTTAAAAACGATCTATTAATGGGCTGGGATCCTGTTACCAAATCAGAATGTTTACAGCTAATTAAAGCACTCAAGAATGGCAAAGCTCCCGGTGAAGATATGATTCCTCCTGAGGTGCTTAAATTAAATGCCTAGTGGTGGGCTGCTATTTTGGCCCAACTTTTTACAGCAATAAATGATACATGCAAAATCCCAGAAAACTGGAAACTGAGCCTGGTAGCCCCCATCTATAAGAAGGGAGACCCCCAAGACCCCTCAAACTATCGCCCCATAAGTCTCCCGGACATTGTGTATAAACTTTATACTCGATACCTGCTAAATAAACTGGTTGACTGGGCTGACCACTCTAACTTGCTTAATCCGGAACAGGCAGGGTTTAGAAAGGGCCATAGTACAACAGGCCATTGTTTGGTACTACAGACAATGATAGATAAGTATACAAAGGTACATAAGAGCAAACTTTTTGTGGCTTTTGTAGATCTCACATCCGCTTTAGATTCAATCTGTAGGGACAAATTATGGCAAAAACTATATGAAACAGATATTGATAGACGACTTCTTATCAGAGTTTGCAGGGCAGCGGCGCGCGAAGTTATACGCATCTTTTAGAATTAGGGGAGCTAGTCTCAAACGTTTGTTGGGGGAGACCTAGGGTTTTTTTGTGGGGGAAGTTATTTGTCCTGTCTTCAAGCTTTTTATGATGGAGGACCTCTGTAGCCACCCCCAACGACACGATCTCAAGATGGAAGGGGAGGGAACAGCTGCAGTCACCTGCGATTCCTGCGCAATGTTTGCCATCTTGCCAAAGGTTGCAGAGGACAGGGTCACACTTCAAAACGACCTTGACAGATTAGAGAACTGGGCAAAAACAAACAAAATGAATTTTAACAGGGAGAAATGTAAAGTATTGCACTTGGGCAAAAAAAATGAGAGGCACAAATACAAGATGGGTGACACCTGGCTTGAGAGCAGTACATGTGAAAAGGATCTAGGAGTCTTGGTTGACCACAAACTTGACATGAGCCAACAGTGTGACGCGGCAGCTAAAAAAGCCAATGCAATTCTGGGCTGCATCAATAGGAGTATAGCATCTAGATCAAGGGAAGTAATAGTGCCACTGTATTCTGCTCTGGTCAGACCACACCTGGAGTACTGTGTCCAGTTCTGGGCACCACAATTCAAGAAGGACACTGACAAACTGGAACGTGTCCAGAGGAGGGCAACCAAAATGGTCAAAGGCCTGGAAACGATGCCTTATGAGGAACGGCTAAGGGAGCTGGGCATGTTTAGCCTGGAGAAGAGGAGGTTAAGGGGTGATATGATAGCCATGTTCAAATATATAAAAGGATGTCACATAGAGGAGGGAGAAAGGTTGTTTACTGCTGCTCCGAGAAGCGGACACGGAGCAATGGATCCAAACTACAAGAAAGAAGATTCCACCTAAACATTAGGAAGAACTTCCTGACAGTAAGAGCTGTTCGACAGTGGAATTTGCTGCCAAGGAGTGTGGTGGAGTCTCCTACTTTGGAGGTCTTTAAGCAGAGGCTTGACAACCATATGTCAGGAGTGCTCTGATGGTGTTTCCTGCTTGGCAGGGGGTTGGACTCGATGGCCCTTGTGGTCTCTTCCAACTCTATGATTCTATGATTCTATGATTCTATGATTCTATGATTCTATGATTCTCAAAATACTTAGAGAGTTACATTCAGACACCACAGTTAAAATCAGAACTGGGATGTCAGGCAACTATACTGACCCATGTGGTAGCGGTTTTTGTGATGAAGGCCATGAAAGCCAGGGAAAGATTTATGGATGACAATGTAAAGACCCCTTCATCGTCTGTTTAACTCATTGCTGGTTTTCCCTCTCTTTCTATTTTGTGGGATGAAGGTTTTGTTGGCATAGTATGTAATGAATTTTAATATTTTTAACTATTGTTGTGTTGATGTTTGTGTACAGGCATGGTCCTCACAATAAACGGATTTGTTGTTGTTGTTGTTGGTTTAGGGTTACGGTTAGGATTATGGTTAGGGTTAGGGTTTGGGTTGGGGTTAGCATTAGGGTTAGGGTTAGGGTTGGGGTTGGGGTGAATGACCACCGAAAGAACAATCCAAGCTTATTCGTCCTCTTCCTATTCAGATGGAACCCAAACACCTATGCTTGATTTGGGCTGATAAAAAACATTTCACTCTGCGATTTTTGAGTGAATGTGCATTCTAACCCCCAAAACAGCAATTTGAAATAAGCCCAATCAGGCCTTTCTCATCTTCTTTTTATGCAGATGGAACCCAAAGCACCTTTTTGCTGTGGTTGGGGGTGATTCTGGTCCACACCCCAAAAACACCATGCGAATTGAAATAAGACCAATCAAAGCTTATTCGTCTTCTGTATACACATATGGAAGCCAGGAGACTGTGTTGTTTTATTTTGGTCTCATTACACACACTTTGCGATTTCAGGGTCAATGTGCATTAACACCAAAGAACACGACATGAAATAAGCAAAATCCAAGATTCTTCTTTCTATGTAGCTGGAACCCAAAACAACCTGTTTGGCATTGTTTAGGCTTATTTTACTTCGCTTTGCTATTGTTAGTGTTAGTGTTAGTGTTAGGGTTAGGGTTAGGGTTAGGGTTAGGGTTAGGGTTAGGGTTAGGGTTAGGGTTAGGGTTAGGGTTAGGGTTAGGGTTAGGGTTAGGGTCAGGGTGAATGACCACTGAAAGAACAATCCAAGCTTATTTGTCCTCCTTCAATAGAGATGGAACCAAAACACCTATCCTTGATTTCCGCTGATAAGAAACATGTCATTCTGCGATCTTTGGGTGAATGTGCATTCTAAACCAAAAAAAACCCCAATTTGAAATAACCCAATCACAGCTTTATCATCTTCTTTTTATGTAGATGGAACCCAAAGGACCTTTTTGTTTTGGTTGGGGGTGATTCTGGTGCACACCCAAAAAACACCATGCGAATTGAAATAAGACCAATCAAAGCTTATTCGTCTTCTCTCTACGCATATTGAAGCAAAAAGACGGTGTTGTGTTATTTTGGTTTCATTACACACACTTTGCGATTTCTGGGTCAATGTGCATTAACACCAAAGAAAACGACTTGAAATAAGCGAAATCCAAGATTCTTCTTTCTATGTAGTTGGAACACAAAACAACCTGTTTGGCTTTGTTTAGGCTTATTACACTTCGCTTTGCTAGGGTTAATGTTAGTGTTAGTGTTAGGGTTACGTTTAGGTTTAGGGTTGGGGTTGGGGTTGGGGTTGGGGTTGGGGTTGGGGTTGGGGTTGGGGTTGGGGTTGGGGTTAGGGTTAGGGTTAGGGTTAGGGTTAGGGTTAGGGTTAGGGTTAGGGTTAGGGTTAGGGTTAGGGTTAGGGTTAGGGTTAGGGTTAGGGTGAATGACCACCGAAAGAACAATCCAAGTTTATTCGTCCTCCTTCTATTGAGATAGAACCGAAACACCTATGGTTGATTTCGGCTGATAACAAACATGTCACTCTGCGATTTTTGAGTGAATGTGCATTCTAACCCTAAAAACACCAATTTGAAATAAGCCCAATAAGGACTTTATCATCTTCTTTTTATGTAGGTGGAACCCAAAACACCTTTTTGCTTTGGTTGGGGGTGATTCTGGTGCACACCCAAAAAACACCATGTGAATTGTAATAAGCCCAATCAAAGCTTATTCGTCTTCTCTCTACGCATAGTGAAGCAAAAAGACGGTGTTGTGTTATTTTGGGCTCATTACACGCACTTTGCGATTTCTAGGTAAATGTGCAGTAACACCAAAGAAAACGCCTTGAAATAAGCGAAATCCAAGATTCTTCTTTCTATGTAGGTGTAACACACAACAACCTGTTTCGCTTTGTTTAGGCTTATTACACTTCGCTTTGCTAGGGTTAGTGTTAGTGTTAGTGTTAGGGTTACGTTTAGGTTTAGGGTTGGGGTTGGGGTTGGGGTTGGGGTTGGGGTTGGGGTTGGGGTTGGGGTTGGGGTTGGGGTTAGGGTTAGGGTTAGGGTTAGGGTTAGGGTTAGGGTTAGGGTTAGGGTTAGGGTTAGGGTTAGGTTCGGGGTGAATGACCACCGAAAGAACAATCCAAGCTTATTCGTCCTCTTTCTGTTCAGATGGAACCAAAACACCTATACTTGATTTGGGCTGATAAAAAACATGTCACTCTGCAATTTTTGGGTGAATGTGCATTCCAACCCCAAAAACACCAATTTGAAATAAGCCCAATCAGAGCTATATCATCTTCTTTTTATGTAGATTGAACCCAAAACACCTTTTAGCTTTGGTCGGGGGTGATTCTGGTACACACCCAAAAAACACCATGCGAATTGAAATAAGCCCAATCAAAGCTTATTCGTCTTCTTAATACGCATATGGAAGCGGAAAGACGGTGTTGTGTTATTTTGGTCTCATTACACACACTTTGCGATTTCTGGGTCAATGTGCATTAACACCAAAGAACACGACTCGAAATAACCGAATTCCAATATTATTCTTTCTATGTAGCTGGAACCCAAAACAACCTGTTTGGCTTTTTTTGCCTTATTGATAAAGCTCTGATTGGGCTAATTTCAAATCCAAGATTCTTCTTTCTATGTAGCTGGAACCCAAAACAACCTGTTTGGCTTTGTTTAGCCTTATTACATTTCTCTTTGCTAGGGTTGGGGTTATGCTTAGGGTTAGGGTTACTGTTAGGGTTAGGGTTAAGGTTAAGGTTAAGGTTAAGGTTAAGGTTAAGGTTAAGGTTAAGGTTAAGGTTAAGGTTAAGGTTAAGGTTCGGGTTCGGGTTCGGGTTCGGGTGAATAACCACCGAAAGAACAATCCAAGTTTATTCGTCCTCCTTCTTTTTTATATATATAAATTTTTTATTGGTTTTACAAAATTTTTCAAACAATACAAACAAATAAAAAGACATACAAACATGTATAATTTCATAGCCCTTTTTTCATATCCCTTACTTCTGGGACTCCCCCATACCTCCCCTTCGTGCATCCCAATGTCCAAATTTCTTTCAGCAACTTCTAAATAATTTTATCAAATATATGTCTTGCTAATCTTTTCTTCAACTTAATCTTATGTCGCTGTAAAGAAAGGAGGAGGTGTGGCGTTATATGTCAGGGATGTGTATACCTGTGAAGAGATCCAAGATTTAGAACCTCAAAGCCAAAGTGAGAGCATTTGGGTCAAAATTAAGGGAGAGAAGAATAACAGAGACCTCATTGTGGGAGTTTACTATAGATCCCCAAGCCAAACGGAGGACATAGATGATGCCTTCCTGGAACAGATGGCCAAGCATGCAAAAGGAAGGGAGATAGTAGTAATGGGGGACTTCAATTACCCGGATATTTGTTGGACGTCAAACTCAGCCAAGAGCATAAGGTCAAACAGATTCCTCACTGGCCTTGCAGACAACTTCATTGTCCAGAAAGTGGGAGAAGCAACAAGAGGAACAGTCATTTTAGATCTGGTCCTAACCAATGTTGATGACCTGGTTAGTGGGGTAGATGTGGATGGATCATTAGGCGCGAGTGATCATGCTCTTCTGAAGTTTACTATACAGCGGAAAGGAGCAGCCAACCATACTAGGACTCAATTTCTTGACTTTAAGAAAGCCGACTTCATAAAACTTAGGGAAGTGCTGAGTGAGATCCCATGGACAGCAATACTAAAAAGAAAGGGAGTTCATGGTGGCTGGGAGTTTGTTAAGAGGGAGATAGTAAAAGCACAACGTCAGGCAATACCAATGAGACGGAAACATGGAAGGTGCCTAAAGAAGCCAGGGTGGCTATCTAAAGAACTTTTAACTGAATTAAGATTAAAAAAGGATGTGTACAAAAAATGGAAAAGGGGGGAAACCACCAAAGAGGAATTCAAACAAATAGCCAGCACGTGTAGACACAAAGTCAGAAAAGCTAAAGCACAGAATGAACTCAGGCTTGCTAGAGAGGTTAAAAGCAACAAAAAAGGCTTTTATGGGTATGTTCGTAGCAAAAGGAAGAACAAAGAAACAGTGGGGTCACTCAGAGGAGAAGATGGTGAAATGCAAACAGGGGACACAGAAAGGGCTGAACTCCTCAATGCCTTCTTTGCCTCAGTCTTCTCCGATAAAGAAAACAATGCCCAACCTGAAGAATTTGAAGCAAATGATTCAGCAAAGGAAACACAGCCCAGAATAACTAAGGAGATAGTACAAGAATACTTGGCTAGTTTAGATGTATTCAAGTCTCCAGGGCCAGATGAACTGCATCCAAGAGTATTAAAAGAACTGGCAGATGTGATCTCAGAACCACTGGCAGTCATCTTTGAGAATTCCTGGAGAACAGGCGAAGTCCCGGCAGACTGGAGGAGGGCAAATGTTGTCCCTATTTTCAAAAAGGGGAAAAGAGAGGACCCAAATAATTACCGCCCAGTCAGTCTGACATCAATAGCAGGGAAGATTCTGGAGCAGATCATTAAGCAAACAGTCTGTGAGCACCTAGAAAGGAATGCTGTGATCACCAATAGTCAGCATGGATTTCTGAAAAATAAGTCATGTCAGACTAACCTGATCTCATTTTTTGACAGAATTACAAGCCTGGTAGATGAAGGGAACGCAGTGGATGTAGCCTACCTTGATTTCAGCAAGGCATTTGACAAGGTGCCCCATGATATTCTTGTAAAGAAGCTGGTAAAATGCGGTCTTGACTATGCTACCACTCAGTGGATTTGTAACTGGCTGACTGACCAAACCCAAAGGGTTCTCATCAATGGTTCCTCTTCATCCTGGAGAAGAGTGACTAGTGGGGTGCCACAGGGTTCTGTCTTGGGCCCGGTCTTATTCAACATCTTTATCAACGACTTGGATGATGGACTCAAGGGCATCCTGATCAAATTTGCAGATGACACCAAACTGGGAGGGGTGGCTAACACCCCAGAGGACAGGATCACACTTCAAAACGACCTTGACAGATTAGAGAACTGGGCCAAAACAAACAAGATGAACTTTAACAGGGAGAAATGTAAAGTATTGCACTTGGGCAAAAAAAATGAGAGGCACAAATACAAGATGGGTGACACCTGGCTTGAGAGCAGTACATGTGAAAAGGATCTAGGAGTCTTGGTTGACCACAAACTTGACATGAGCCAACAGTGTGACGCGGCAGCTAAAAAAGCCAATGCAATTCTGGGCTGCATCAATAGGAGTATAGCATCTAGATCAAGGGAAGTAATAGTGCCACTGTATTCTGCTCTGGTCAGACCACACCTGGAGTACTGTGTCCAGTTCTGGGCACCACAATTCAAGAAGGACACTGACAAACTGGAATGTGTCCAGAGGAGGGCAACCAAAATAGTCAAAGGCCTGGAAACGATGCCTTATGAGGAACGGCTAAGGGAGCTGGGCATGTTTAGCCTGGAGAAGAGGAGGTTAAGGGGTGATATGATAGCCATGTTCAAATATATAAAAGGATGTCACATAGAGGAGGGAGAAAGGTTGTTTTCTGCTGCTCCAGAGAAGTGGACACGGAGCAATGGATCCAAACTACAAGAAAGAAGATTCCACCTAAACATTAGGAAGAACTTCCTGACAGTAAGAGCTGTTCGACAGTGGAATTTGCTGCCAAGGAGTGTGGTGGAGTCTCCTACTTTGGAGGTCTTTAAACAGAGGCTTGACAACCATATGTCAGGAGTGCTCTGATGGTGTTTCCTGCTTGGCAGGGGGTTGGACTCGATGGCCCTTGTGGTCTCTTCCAACTCTATGATTCTATGATTCTTTTTCTTTCTCAAAACCTCGCCATTTTAGCATTCATCTATTTTATAATAGTTCTTAAGATAGATTTTAAATTTCTTCCAATCCTTTTCCGCAGTCTCTTTCCCCTGGTCACGGATTCTGCCAGCCATCTCAGCCAGTGTCATGTAGTCCATCACTTTCATCTGCCATTCTTCCAGAGTGGGTAGATCTTGTGTCTTCCAATACTTTGCGATGAGTATTCTTGCTGCTGTCGTAGCATACATAAAGAAAGTTCTATCTTTTTTTAACACCAATTGGCCGACAATGCCCAAGAGAAAGGCCTCTGGTTTCTTAGGGAAGGTACATTTAAGTACCTTTTTCATTTCGTTATATATCATCTCCCAAAAGGCCTTAATCTTCGGGCACGTCCACCAAAGGTGATAGAAAGTACCTTCAGTTTCTTTACATTTCCAACACTTATTATCAGGCAAATGGTAAATTTTTGCTAGCTTGACTGGGGTCGTGTACCACCTGTAAATCATTTTCATAATATTTTCCTTTAAGGCATTACATGCCGTGAATTTTATCCCGGTGTTCCACAACCATTCCCAGCCAGCAAACATAATGTTATAACCAATGTCCTGTGGCCACTTAATCATAGCTGATTTTACTGTTTCATCTTGTGTATTCCATTTCAGCAGCAAATTATACATTCTTGACAGATTCTTAGTATTGGGTTCTAACAGTTCAATTTCTAATTTTGATTTCTCCACCTGGAAGCCAATTTTCCTGTCTTGTTTATACACCTCCATTATTTGATAATAATGGAGCCAGTCTCGTACTTTGGGTTTCAATTTCTCGTGACTCTGTAACTTCAACTTATCTCCATCTTGTTCCAAAATTTCCCAATACTTTGGCCATTCCGCTTCCATATTAAGTTTTTTCAACGCCTTAGCCTCCAAGGGTGACAACCATCTAGGGGTTTTGTTTTCCAACAGATCTTTATATCTTATCCAAACATTATATAAAGCTTTTCTGACAATATGATTTTTAAAGGCCTTATGCACCTTAATTTTATCATACCATAGATATGCGTGCCAACCAAATGCATTATTAAAACCTTCCAAATCCAGGGACTTCCGGTCGGTGCCAGCGCTTAATGGCGGTCCTGCCTCCGAGCTCCGGAGAAGGACTGCTTCGCAAGTTCGGGTCTTACCCGCTACGGCGAGCGGGGGACCCCTAAAATCTCAGGCGCTGAAGCCTGAGAACAAGGAGACTCGGTGGGCACCTTTGCGCCCCCCGGTACCGTGAAAGAGCCTTTTTAAAGGCTACGGATCGACATCGGGAGTGAGCGCGGTGCTGAGAGTCGTCACCCAGCCTGCGAAGTGAAGCCGCGTCACCATAAGCGGAGAGCGCCGATTCCTTCCTGAAAAGAAAATTTGGACGGAATTCCCGTGAGTAGGAGCTGAAAAACAATCGGGACCCTTTAAATTTTGAAAATTGAGCTAAAAGCGGGGAGATTAAATCAAGGAAGTCTGCCTCCCCCGACTGCATGAAAGTGAAAGCAACGGTACTTTAAACTTGCATCCGCTGAAACCCGCTCTCTTTAATTAACCAAACCGGGCACTTAGACCTTAGATCTCCCCTCCAGCTAGCAGGGCAGAGGGGAGGTGAATGAGACTTCTATAACTGCATGATTCACCTGAAGTAAAAAAGCCTCTGCTGTCTTATTTATTGAAAGTACAAAACGGTCTGCCTCTTTAGAACAATAGGTCACTGAACTGACTTTTGCCTGCAGAGTGATACTGTGATACAAAGTTTACACAGTGACTGGCTACAGTATATTACAAGAATAAACAGCATAAACTGGGAAACTGTGGCAATTTGTACCTATAAGCTTTTAGCAACATTGACTTTGACTGCGTTAATCTCTCTTTTTTATATCTTTGGACATTCTCCTTTGTTCTCGTACTTGGATACTTTATTTTATGGCCATTTTGATTTGCTCCCCCTAGAGGGTAAAGTAAAGTTCGGCACGGCCTAGGACAGTGGAATTTTCCAACGAGAAACAGCTCCCGTGGGAAGTGACCTTGACATGAGTGGCGCACAAGAAGAGATTGTCACAAGAGCCAAAATTAGGCAACAACAACAACAGCTGCAACAGCAACAGACAAAGAAAAGAGGCTCAATTTCAGCTGCAACTCCAGGACCAGCAGGAACAACAGAACAAGAAAAAGGTGCAGCTGCTTCTATGGAAGCTGTGACAGACGCTCTGCTTAAGATAAATCAAACTCTGGAGTCTTTGACAAAACAGACTTCAGAAAATACACAAAAATTAACAGAAATATCAGTAAGATTAAACCAGAACACAGAATCTATAAATAAATTGGTGGAGGAAAACGCTACTACACGTCAAATTGCCGAAGATGCTAAAGCTGTTGCTGGAGAAACGCAAGAGAAATTAGAGCCGATTGCTAAGAAGGTTTATGAGCATGATGCAACTTTGGCCTTGTGGGAGTTACAGAGAAAAGAGAGAAATTTGAAATTAAGATCGATTCCGGAGAATGAGAGAGACAACCTTGCGGAATATCTGACACGGGAGTTTGTGGACTGTTGGGAGCTGGAAGAAGACGAATTTAAAATTACAACAGCTTTTAGACTGGGCAAAAAGCAGGACAGAAAGACTCCGAGAGATTGCCTGATCACATTTAGATCCAAGGAGGAAAGAGACAAAATATTAGGACTACATTTTGAAAAGGCCCTGCAAATTGGCAACTCAACTGTACAGATCTTTAAAGACATCCCAAAATATATTCTGGATCTAAGAAACTTCTACAAGGACCTGGTTCTTTTGTTAAAGAAAAATTCCATCCGCTTTAGGTGGGAATTTCCACAAGGACTGTCATTCGACTATAAGGCAAAGAAGGTGAAAATAAAGACAATTCAAGACAAAGACAAATTTTTGGCAAGAAATCAGGAGGACCTGCAGAAGGGGACAGTGGACGTACTTGCAGAACAGAGGAGAGCACTAGAGATTCTGAATCTCTCGATTGGACCAAAACTACCGTTATCAGAAGAAGAGCAACAACTTGGAGCTGTTGGAGGAGCTTCAGGAAAATAACAAGATGGCTCTGCAATTCCTCAGTTGGAATTGTAATGGGCTCAATGGGCCTTTGAAGAGAAGACAAGTATTTCATATATTGAATAGAGAACAGCTGGATTTGATATGCCTACAAGAAACTCATATAACTAGAGCCCACAGGAGACTACTTACAAACAAAAGACTAGGACAAGAATTCGTTTCTTCAGACAAAGTCAAGAAAAGAGGAGTTGTAATATATGTGAAAGAGAAATGGGCTCCAAAAATGATATTTAAAGATGAACAAGGGAGATATTTGGCAGTGGAGATACAAGTACAAGGAGAAAAACTTTTAGTTGTTGGAATCTATGCACCAAATGAAGGCAAATCTGACTTCTTTAAGAGACTTCATGAAACCTTGATGGACTATCTGGATTACAATATGATAATTATGGGAGACATGAATGGCGTGGTCTCCACTAATATGGACAAGGCACAAAGACAAACAATTAGTAAGGAAGGGAGACTTCCTAAGACTTTTTTTGAAATGACTGAAAATATGGACTTGATAGATATATGGAGAACAAGGAACCCCCTGGAGAGGGAGGGAACCTTTTTCTCCCAAGCAATGATGACCTGGACCAGAATTGATCAAATCTGGATTACTAGTGGTATGGCTCCAAAGATTAAGAAGGTAGAAATCTGCCCAAAAACTTGCTCCGACCATAATGCAGTGAAGATGGAAATGAAACTTACAACAACTGGTCAATTTAGATGGAGAATGAATGACACCCTCTTTCGAGACAAGGAGATCCTTATGAAGGCCCAAAAAACTTTAAAAGACTATTTTGAAATAAATTTGAGGGCTGACGTCGAGAAAAGAGTGATCTGGGACGCAAGCAAAGCGGTGATGCGAGGCTTCTTGATTCAACAAAACTCAATAAAGAGGAAAAAACAAAATGAGAAAAAAGAAAAGATTTTGGAAAAGATAAAGGAAGGAGAGAAAAAATTAAGAACAAAACCAAAGTCCCAGGAGATTTTAAGAGAGATTAAGTTATATCAAACACAATATATGGAATTGATGAACCTAGAGATTGAATGGAAGATAAAGCAGATGAAGCAAAAGACATTTGAATCAGCAAATAAATGTGGCAAACTTCTGGCATGGCAACTGAAGAAAAGGCAGAAACTAAATACAGTGACAAGCCTAGAAGTGGAAGGAAAGAATATATCTAAACCCAATGAAATTAGAAATTGCTTCCTGAGCTATTTTAAAAAACTTTATACTCAAGGCCCGCAAAATGAAGAAGATATAGACAAATTCCTTGATAAGTATGGATTACAAGAAATCTCTCATCAAAGTAAGATGGATTTGAACCAGAGAATAACAGAACAAGAGATAGAGGCTGCCATTCAGAATATGCAACTGGGCAAATCTCCAGGACCAGATGGATTGACTTCAAGATACTACAAATCGCTGAAGGAATGGCTGATTCAACCACTAAAAGAAGTCTGTAATGAGATCCTTGAGGGAAAGAAGACGCCTGAATCGTGGAAAGAAGCATATATCTCACTCATACCAAAGACAGAGACTGAAAAGACTCAACTGAAGAACTACCGCCCAATATCACTACTTAATGTGGATTACAAAATCTTTGCAGACATTTTGGCAAAAAGATTTAAAAAGGTGTTGATGGAGAAGATTCATAGGGATCAAGCAGGCTTTCTCCCTAAAAGACACCTAGCAGACAATGTAAGGAATGTGATAGACATTTTGGAAAAGCTAGAGGTGAACATAAACACTAAAGCAGTGTTGATCTTTGTGGACGCGGAGAAAGCCTTTGATAATATTTCTTGGAGTTTTATGATAAAGAATCTCCATGGGATGGGGGTAGGTCAAGGTTTTGAGAATGGTATGGCTGCAATATACTCTGAACAAAAAGCTAAATTGATTGTAAATAATGTAGTGACGGAGGAACTTAAGATAGAAAAAGGAACACGACAGGGGTGCCCAATTTCCCCATTACTTTTTATTTCAGTTCTGGAGGTGCTGCTGAACATGATAAGGGAAGACCAGCAGGTTAAAGGAGTGCAGGTCGGAGCTAAACATTACAAGTTAAGAGCGTTTGCAGATGACTTAGTATTGACCCTACAAGAGCCAAACACTAGTACGAAAAAGGTTCTAGAAATAATACAACAGTTTGGCCAGGTAGCTGGATTTAAGTTGAATAAACAAAAAACTAAAGTCTTAGGAAAAAATTTAACAGATACAGAAAAGGAGAAGTTTCAAGAGGAGACAGGGTTGACACTGGTTAAGAAGGTGAAATACCTAGGGGTTTATTTGACATCTAAGAATGTGAATTTGTATAAAGACAATTATGAAAAATGTTGGTCAGAAATCAAAAAAGATCTAGAAATATGGTCAAATTCGAAATTGTCAATGTTAGGCCGAATTGCTGTGATTAAAATGAATGCATTGCCTAGAATGTTATTTCTGTTCCAGACCTTGCAGATTCTGGATAAGATGGAATGTTTTAAGAGGTGGCAGAAAGATATTTCGAAATTTGTCTGGCAGGGCAAAAAGCCCAGAATTAAATTCAAAATATTGACAGATGCTAAAGAAAGAGGGGGTTTTGCCCTGCCGGACTTGAAATTGTACTATGAGGCAGCAGCATTTTGCTGGCTGAAAGAATGGATGCTCCTCGAAAATACAGACATCTTAGATCTGGAAGGTTTTAATAATGCTTTTGGTTGGCATGCATATCTATGGTATGATAAAGTCAATAGTGTCTTTAAGAATCACATTGTTAGAAAGGCATTGTTTAATGTTTGGATAAGATACAAAGATCTGTTGGAAAATAAAACCCCTAGATGGGTCTCACCAGTGGAGGCCAAGGCAGTGAAGAAACTCAATATGGAGGTCGGATGGCCGAAGTATTGGGAAATCTTGGAACAAGATGGAGATAAGTTCAAATTGCAAAGTTACGAGAAACTGAAGCACAAGGTACAAAATTGGTTTCAATACCATCAAATAATGGAATTTTTCAAACAGGACAGGAAAATTGGTTTCCAGAGGGAAAAATCAAAATTAGAAACTGAATTGTTAGAACCCAGTATTAAGAATTTATCTAGAATGTATAACTTATTGCTGAAATGGAATACACAGGATGAAACAGTTAAATCAGCTATGATTAAGTGGGCACAGGATGTCGGTCACAACATCATGTCAGATGACTGGGAATGGTTATGGAACACCGGTACCAAATTTACGGCGTGTAATGCCTTAAAGGAAAATATTATGAAAATGGTATACAGGTGGTACATGACCCCAGTCAAGCTGGCAAAAATTTATCATCTGCCCGACAACAAATGTTGGAAATGTAAAGAGACTGAAGGTACCTTCTATCACCTTTGGTGGACATGCCCGAAGATAAAGGCTTTCTGGGAAATGATCTATAATGAAATGAAAAAGGTACTTAAATGTACTTTTCCTAAAAAACCAGAGGCCTTTCTCTTGGGCATTGTCGGCCAATTGGTGCCAAAGAGGGACAGAACTTTTTTTATGTACGCTACAACAGCAGCAAGAATACTCATCGCAAAATACTGGAAGACACAAGATCTACCCACTCTGGAAGAATGGCAGATGAAAATGATGGACTATATGACATTGGCCGAAATGACAGGCAGAATCCGTGATCAGGGGAAAGAGACGGCGGAAGAAGAATGGAGAAAATTTAAAAGTTATTGTCAGAGCTGCTTCAAGATCCTAGCTCACAGAGGATCACGCTAGCCAGCGGTCATTAAGTAAAAGTCTTTATTGAGTTACAGTTTCCATTCTCAAGCTGCTACTTGCAACTCTACGTCTAATGGCTAGATCGGCGAAGCTCCGTCTGAGTCTCCGCCCCTTGTGCACCAACTTAATATCCTAGCCCTGCTCCACCTTTTCCGCCTGACTGTCCTCCTCTGGGTCCCTCTACCCCCCGGGGTTTCTTCCTTCCTGGATTCTTCTGACGCTGACCCGGACCCTCCTGCCTCCTTGCGCCGGGCTTTAGGACCTGGTTCCCTTTCCGGGCTGCTTACTGCGCCGCCTTCCTCTGCATTTGAACTTGGCGCGCGCGCCCAGCCTTCCACTTTCCTCTTAACCGTTTCTTCGCTCCCCGATGGAGGTGTGGCCACTCCTGACTCATGCCCTCCCTCCTGTGGTGAGCTGCCAGCGCTTGCCCCCTGGCTCCCTCCTTCTTCCCTGCTCCCTGGCGGTGACGCTGGTCCCGATTTCCAACTGCTCTCCCCTGAGTCCCCTCTGGCTCTATCTTCCTGGGGTGCCCCCCTAGACTCCCCCCTTGCCCTGGCCACTGGTGCTCCTTTCTGTGAATCCTCTGATTCACTGGAAAGACTAGGAGATCTCGGGTCGTCGTCATCACTCATCTTTTCTTCTGCCTCCTCCCCTTCGCTCTCTGTTTCCTCCCTTGGCCTTGCCTCTGCTCCTAAACCCCTGACATCCATCCCCCCCTCGAAGCCCCCCATTCCCCCCTCCCCTCCTTCCGGTGCTGGAGCTGGGTGCTGCTGTTGCAAAGGGACGAACGTCGGATATCGTTCGCTTCCCGTGGCGGGCCTCCATCTGAAGTCTCTCGGGTCTTCCTCCCTGCTCTCGTCGACGACGGTCACCTCCGCTTCCATCTCTGTGCCGCCGTGCTCGAAACCAGGGTCGTCCCCGAAAACGTCCATGTCCGTTTCTCCCTCACTTCCTCCTGGCGGCGTTGCTCGTCCTGGACCTTCCTGCCACTTCCTGCGCCACTGCTCCTCTGGTCTATCGTCCCACCAATACGAGGGTTCTGAGGCAGATCCCGAGGGTGACCCCTCCGGGGAACGGGCGTCTCGTATCGGGTCCTCGTCCGAGTCAAACCCCCGGAACGTGCTGGCAGAAAGCGTTGGCGTGAAAAGCCAGTCGTCGAAAAGGTCTGCTGGCATAGGTCTATGTGGGAAGAGGGCATGAAACTCGTCTTTGAGTAGAGGTTCGTCCAAGGCGTAGCCCGGCACCCAGCTGTTCGCACTGGCCGGGGTGCCCTCCTTGGCGAGAAAGTATTCTACCCCCTCTTCCCCCCATCTGGAGTCCAAAATCTCCGTGACTTCGTTGATGCGCTCCTTCTGTGCCACTCCCGCGTGCCCTGTTCTGTCTCTGACCGGACTCGGCGCCGTTCCTGGTTCCTGGAACCTGTGCGGTGCCTTGTAGGGAGTGAGCACCGATCTGTGGAACACCGGATGCATTCTGGAACCCTCCGGAAGTGCCAGTCTGAAAGCTACCGGGTTGACCTGCTCTTCGACTTGGTAGGGCCCCAGTTGTTTATGCCCTAGTTTCTTCTTGGCCAACGACCTGGCCGGCACTGCGTGGGCTGCTAACCAGACCCAGTCTCCCACGTGGAGCTCTTCGCCAACCCTTCTGTGTCTGTCCGCTTGTACCTTGTATGCGTGTTTGGCCAGCTCCAGGTGCCGCCGCAGCTGATCGTGGACTTCCTGCAGCTCCGACGCGAACGCATCTGCCGTCTGCGGCTCCCCCTCCCCCATTCTTTCCAGTCCCGGGAAGGTTCTGGGGTGCCTCCCGTTGTTGGCGAAGAACGGCGTGACCCCCGTGGACACGTGCTTCGTGTTGTTGTAGGCGAACTCGGCAAGCGGCAGGTAATCCACCCACGTCGCAGGCTGTTGATTCGCATAGCATCTCAGGTACTGCTGCATGATGGCATTGACCCGCTCCGCTTGCCCGTTGGTCTGCGGGTGCCTCGCCGACGCCAGGTTGATCTTGACGTTTAGGAAGCCCATCAGCTTCTGCCAGAAATTCGAGATGAACTGCCGCCCGCGGTCGGACAGAATAGACCGTGGCAGACCGTGAACCTTGAACACGTGGTCTATGAACAGTTTGGCGGTTTGCTCCGCCGTGGCCACCTTAGCACACGGAATGAAATGGGCCATCTTGGAAAACAGGTCCACCACCACCAGCACTGCCGTCTTGCCCCTCGAGCTGGGCAGATCCGTGACAAAGTCCAGAGCCACCCTTTCCCAAGGTTCGACCGGAGTTTGCAGCGGTTCCAACAGTCCGGCCGGCGGTCTGTGCACTGGTTTGGCCCTCTGGCAGGTGTCACACCTCGCCACGTAGTCTGCGACCTCCCCTCTCATTCCAGGCCACCAGAAATCCCTGGCTACTAATTCCACCGTCTTCTCCTTGCCAAAGTGCCCGGCCGTGGGCGCGTCGTGCAGCTGCTGCAGCACCTTGGCGCGAAGGTCGTCTCCCGGCACGTAGATGGCCCCTTTACGGATGAGCAATCCATCTCGTAGCTGGAAACCGTCGGCCACAGCCTTGCCCCTTTGCACCTCTGCCATCTTTGCTTGCGCGAAGGAGTCATCCTGCAATGCTCGTCGCACCGCCTCCAGGTCCACGGTGGCCGCGGCGCACGCCCATACTGTTGGTGCGAAGATGTGCATGGCTGCCGCTGGCGTTGCGTCCTCCAGATACTGTGGCTTACGGGAGAGGGCGTCCGCCATGATGTTAGTGTCCCCCGGGACATACTCTATGCGGAAGTCGAAGTTCGCAAAAAACTCAGCCCAGCGTATCTGCCTCTGGTTTAGGAATTGTGCCGTGCGCCAGTGCTCCAGATTCTTGTGGTCCGTGCAAACCTGCACCGTGTGCTTGGCGCCGATCAGGAAGTGCCTCCACGCTTTGAACGCTGCATGAATGGCCAGCAACTCCCTGTCCCAGATGGTGTAGTTCTGCTCGGACTTGCTGAGCTTCCTGGAGTAAAACGCTCCCGGTCGCCACACCCCCTGCTGGTCCTTTTGCAGCAGGACCGCCCCCACGGCTCTGTCCGAGGCGTCTGTCTCCACCCTCATCGGCCTGCTGGGGTTGACGTGAAGCAGCTGCTCTTCCGACGCGAAGAGACGCTTGAGTGCCTGAAAGGACTGCTCCGCCTCCTCTGTCCAAACGAACTTCTTTTTCTTGGAGCTAAGCGTGTCTGTGATGGCCGCTGTCTGCATAGCGAAGCCCTTGATAAACTTGCGATAGAAGTTCGCAAAGCCGACAAACCTTTGGACCTCTTTCCGGTTGCGTGGGCTCTTCCAGTCCAATACCGCTCGAACCTTGGCGCTGTCCATGGCGAGCCCCGTGTCAGACAACTTGTAGCCCAGAAAATCCACCTCCGTCACGTCGAATTGGCACTTCTCCAGCTTGGCGTAGAGCCTATGTTGCTTTAGTCTGGTCAGCACTTCCTTGACGTGCCTGTCATGCTCCTGCTGCGATTCCGAAAAGATCAGGATGTCATCTAAGAAACAGACGCACGTCTTGTAGAGAAGTCCCGCCAACACGTGATGCATGAAAGCTTGAAAAACGTGGGAGCCATTTTGCAGTCCAAAAGGCATAACTCTGTATTCGTAGGTACCCAGTGGCGTGAACATGGCCGTCTTCCACTCATCTCCCTCCCGCATGCGAATGAGGTTGTACGCCCCTCGCAGGTCTAATTTGGTGAACACTTTTCCCTTCCGCACCTTCGCCAGGAGGTCGTCGATTCGGGGCATGGGGAAGTCCGACGGCTTGGTCACACTGTTTAAAATGCGATAGTCCACGACCAGTCTTTTTTGGGGCGTGTCTCGCTTTTTAACAAAGAATACAGGACTGCCCCCCGCTGCCTTGGACTCTCGGATGAAACCGCGCTCCAAATTATGATCGATGAACTCTTTGAGTTCCTGCAGCTCGTCCTCCGACATGGAATACAGTTTCCCTTTAGGCAGCGCCGCCCCCGGCAGCAGGTCAATTTTGCAGTCATATGGTCTGTGAGGGGGTAGCCTGTCCGCCTCCTTCTCGCAGAAAACTTCCAAAAATTCTGCGTACTTGTGGGGAATCGCTTGCAGCGTGCCTAGCAGCAGCTGTGACTCCTCTTCCTCTCCTTCCTGCCGGTGCACGATGCAGTGTTCAGCACAAAAGGAAGAGCCGAAGACCAGCTGCCTCTGGTACCAAGCCAGCGTTGGGCTGTGCTTGTCCAGCCAACTCATTCCCAATACAATGGGCGTATCCGATAGTTGAGTGACATTGAAGCTGATGATTTCTTTGTGATTCCCAAGTCGCATCGCCATTGGCGGCGTCTGCTTCACCACTTGCCCCCCTAGCAACTCCCTGCCATCCACCGTGACAACCTGCAGGGGCAGTGTGGCCGGCAGCAACTGTATAGCGTGCTTGTCGACAAAGTCCTGCCCTATAAAGTCCGCGTTGCTGCCCGAGTCCACTGTGATGGGCACGTCCATGGTGATTCCATTGGGCAGCTGGAGAGATGCGGTGAGCCTCACCACTGGTTTGGGCGGGAGGGGGTTCACGGGCTGTAAAATCTCTGGGGACTGCGGCACTAACACGTCTGGCTGGGCCCCAGGGCCTCTTCCTCCAGCCAGACTGCTTCGTTTCCCTGCTGTGTTCCTCCTTGCTGCGTTGCTGCAGTCACCATTGCCGAGGCTGCAGTGAGCTTGTGGAGCCTCTGGGGACACTCTTTCGCCATATGCCCTGGCTCCCCACAGACGTAACACTTCCTGTTCCCTCTAGGAGGCTTCGCTTTCACTGCTGCCGGTGCTAGGGCTCTGGTTGCTGACTGAGCCCTTGCACCTCCAACCTCCATAGGTTCGGCTCCTCCTCCTGGCGGAGGCGTGGATTGCGCCCGCGCTGCTTCTCTGGGAAGGAAGGAGGGGCCCCTGGCTGGTTCGCGCCCTCCACGCCCTTCGTCCCTGCTCCACGGGCGTTCTTCCAGCCTCACCCCCACTGCCAGTGCCCTCTGAACGACCTCCTGGGTGGTTCGGGGTCTCTCCCCCCTCGCGATCTCATCTTTAATCGAGCTGTGCAACCCCTCCCAAAAGAGGTCTCTTACAGGGGCCGAATCTCTGTCCCACTCCAGGGCACTGACCAAGGCGAAAAAGCGGGCATGGTACTGCCTGACGCTGGCCCTCCCTTGTCTTAGCCCATGCACCTCCTTCCGGGCAAGATCCACGTCAATGCTTGATAAAAAACACCCATCCATCGCTTTAATAAAGGCATCTGCATTCTGGAGCGCCGGATCCTTATCTCTCCATAAATTGCGTAGCCATGCTTTAGCATCCCCATGCAAATGAGACATGATGAATCCCACTCTCTCTTGCTCATCTCTAAAGTCTTTATGCAGCAGTTGCAGTGCGCACAGTACGTCTGCTCTAAAGTTGGGATACTGTTGCAGGTTCCCATCGAAGTGAGAGACCAGCCCGCCTGTCCGTCTCGCCAACCCAATTCCCTCCTGCCGGGGTGTCTGCTTTGTCAGCACGTCTAACCTGACCTGGAGATCCCTGCAGGCGGCAGCTGCCTCCTCCTCTCTCTTCCTGGATGTGAGAGCCTCGGCAGTCAGTTGTGACACTGCTTTTCTGAGTTCCTCTATCTGCTGCTCAGCCGTCATGTTGTCTGCCGCTTGTGAGCTAGCTAGTAGGCACCTGCTTCTCTCCTCTCCTCGAGGCTGTAGATGCCCACAATTTTTGGGAGACGGAGCTTACTGTCAGAGCTGCTTCAAGATCCTAGCTCACAGAGGATCACGCTAGCCAGCGGTCATTAAGTAAAAGTCTTTATTGAGTTACAGTTTCCATTCTCAAGCTGCTACTTGCAACTCTACGTCTAATGGCTAGATCGGCGAAGCTCCGTCTGAGTCTCCGCCCCTTGTGCACCAACTTAATATCCTAGCCCTGCTCCACCTTTTCCGCCTGACTGTCCTCCTCTGGGTCCCTCTACCCCCCGGGGTTTCTTCCTTCCTGGATTCTTCTGACGCTGACCCGGACCCTCCTGCCTCCTTGCGCCGGGCTTTAGGACCTGGTTCCCTTTCCGGGCTGCTTACTGCGCCGCCTTCCTCTGCATTTGAACTTGGCGCGCGCGCCCAGCCTTCCACTTTCCTCTTAACCGTTTCTTCGCTCCCCGATGGAGGTGTGGCCACTCCTGACTCATGCCCTCCCTCCTGTGGTGAGCTGCCAGCGCTTGCCCCCTGGCTCCCTCCTTCTTCCCTGCTCCCTGGCGGTGACGCTGGTCCCGATTTCCAACTGCTCTCCCCTGAGTCCCCTCTGGCTCTATCTTCCTGGGGTGCCCCCCTAGACTCCCCCCTTGCCCTGGCCACTGGTGCTCCTTTCTGTGAATCCTCTGATTCACTGGAAAGACTAGGAGATCTCGGGTCGTCGTCATCACTCATCTTTTCTTCTGCCTCCTCCCCTTCGCTCTCTGTTTCCTCCCTTGGCCTTGCCTCTGCTCCTAAACCCCTGACAGTTATCTTAAGGACTATTATAAACTTAATGAATGCTAGAGTGTTGCGGTTGTCAGGAACAAAGGGATACAGTGATATAAGGCCAGAATACAGAGATGATTAAGATGACAGAGGTTGGAAAGTAACAATTGGGAGTTGCTATAAAATTATGGACATTGGGATGCAGAAAGGGGGGGGTATGGGGAAGTCCCAGAAAAGAGGTTTATGAAAAAATACTATGAAATTATATGTGTATGTTTGTCTTTTTAAGTGTTTGTTTGTTTCCTAAAATTCTGTAAAACTAATAAAAATTTTATAAAAAAAAAAAATAAAACCTTCCAAATCCAAGATGTCTGTATTCTCGAGGAGCATCCACTCTTTCAGCCAGCAAAACGCAGCTGCTTCGTAGTACAGTTTTAAGTCCGGCAGGGCAAATCCCCCTCTTTCTTTTGCGTCCGTCAGTATTTTAAATTTTATTCTGGGCTTTTTGCCCTGCCAGACAAATTTCGAGATATCCTTCTGCCACCTCTTGAAACAATCCATCTTGTCAAGAATTTGCAATGTTTGAAACAGAAATAACATTCTGGGCAATACATTCATCTTAATAACTGCAATTCGGCCTAACATGGACAATTTCAAATTTGACCATATTTCTAGATCTTTTTTAATTTCTGACCAGCATTTTTCATAGTTATCTTTATACAAGTTCAAATTCTTAGATGTCAAATGAACCCTTAGATATTTCACCTTCTTAACCACTGTCAAACCTGTTTCATTCTGGAACCTCTCCCTCTCCATGACTGTTAAATTTTTCCCCAAAACTTTAGTCTTTTGTTTGTTCAGTTTAAATCCGGCTACTTGACCAAATTCTTGAATTAACTCCAACACCCTTTTTGTACTAGCATCTGGCTCTTGTAAAGTAAGTACTAAATCATCTGCGAAGGCCCTTAACTTATAATGTACACCTTTAACCTGCTGGTCATCTCTAATCATATTTAGCAACACCTCCAGAACAGAAATAAAAAGTAATGGGGAAATTGGGCACCCCTGTCGTGTCCCTTTTTCTATCTTAAATTCTTCAGTTATCACATTATTTACAATCAACTTGGCTTTTTGTTCAGAGTATATCGCACCCATACCATTCTCAAATCCTTGGCCTACCCCCATCCCATGAAGATTCTTTTTCATAAAACTCCAAGAAATATTGTCAAAGGCTTTCTCCGCATCTACAAAGATCAGAACTGCTTTAGTGTTTATATTCACCTCCAATAGTTCCAAAATGTCAGTTATGTTCCTCACGTTATCTGATAAATGCCTTTTTGGGAGAAAGCCTGCTTGGTCCCTATGAATCTTCTCCATCAACACTCTTTTCAGTCTTTTTGCCAAAATGTCTGCAAAAATTTTGTAATCCACATTAAGTAATGATATTGGGCGGTAGTTCTTAAGTTGAGTCTTTTCAGTCTCTGTCTTTGGTATGAGTGTAATATACGCTTCCTTCCACGATTCTGGCGCCCTTTTCCCCTTTAAGATCTCATTGCAGACTTCCTTTAACGGTTGTACCAAGCACTCCTTTAAAGCTTTATAGTATCTGGAAGTCAGTCCATCTGGTCCTGGAGATTTGCCCAGTTGCATGTTCTGAATGGCACCCTCTATCTCTTGTTCTGTTATTCTCTGGTTTAGATCCACCTTACTTTGATGAGAGATTTTTTGTAATCCATATTTTTTAAGGAATTCATCTATATCCTCTTCCTTCTGCGGTCCTTGTGAATATAATTTTTTAAAATAACTCAAAAAACAGTTTCTAATCTCATTGGGTTTAGATATATTCTTTCCATCCACTTCTAGGTTTGTAACTGTATTTAGTTTCTGTCTTTTCTTCAATTGCCAAGCCAGAAGCTTACCACATTTATCTGCAGATTCGAATGTCTTTTGTCTCATTTGCTTTATCTTCCATTCAATCTCTTGGTTCATCAGTTCCATATATTGTGTCTGGTATAACTTGATCTCTCTCAAAATCTCCTGGGACTTTGGTTTTGATCTCAATTTCTTCTCTCCTTCTTTTATCTTTTCCAGGATCTTTTCCTTCTTCTCATTTTGCTTTCTCTTTTTTACTGAATTTTGTTGAATTAAAAATCCTCGCATCACAGCTTTACTTGCGTCCCAGATCACTCTTTTTTCTACATCATTTTTTAAATTTATTTCGAAATAGTCCTTTAAAGTTTTTTGGGCCTTTCTGTGGATCTCCTCATCTCGAAACAGGGTGTCATTCATCCTCCATCTAAATTGACCAGTTGTTGTAGGTTTCATCTCCATCTTCACGGCGTTATGGTCGGAGCAAGTCTTTGGGCAGATTTCCACTTTCTTGATCTTCGGAGCCAGCCCACTAGCAATCCAAATTTGGTCAATTCTGGTCCAAGTCATCATTGCTTGAGAGAAAAAAGTTCCCTCTCTCGAGAGAGGGTTCCTTGTTCTCCAAATATCTATTAAGTCCATATTTTCAGTCATTTCAAAAAAGGTCTTTGGAAGTCTCCCTTCCTTGGAGATTGTCTGTCTTTGTGCCTTGTCCATATTTGTAGAAACCACACCATTCATGTCTCCCATGATTACCACATTGTAGTCCAAATAGTCCATCAGAGTTTCATGCAACTTCTTAAAAAATTCCGCCTTCCCTTCATTTGGTGCATAGATTCCAACTATTAACAGTTTTTCTCCTTGTATTTGTATTTAAATTGCCAGGTATCTTCCTTGTTCATCTTTAAACATCATTTTTGGGGCCAATTTCTCCTTTGCATAAATCACCACTCCTCTTTTCTTAACTTTATCCGATGAGATGAATTCCTGTCCTAATCTTTTGTTTATAAGTAGTTTCCTGTGTACCCTGGTCACATGAGTTTCTTGTAAACAGATCAAATCCAATTGTTCTCTTTTCAAAATATGAAAAACTTGGCGTCTTTTCGTAGGAATGTTCAGCCCATTACAATTCCAACTAAGGAATTGCAGGGCCATCTTGTTATTTGTCTTCTACTCCTCCAACCGCTCCAAGTTGCTGCTCTTCCTCTGACGGTGGTTTAAGTCCAAACGATAAATTCAGAATGTCCACTGCTCCTTTTACCTCTAAAATTGGGTCTACCGTTCCCTTCTGCAAATCCTCGTGGTTTCTCTCCAAAAACTTCTCTTTGTCTTGAACTGTTTTTATTTTCACCTTCTTTCCCTTGTAGTTGAAGGACAGTCCTTGTGGAAACTCCCACCTAAAAGGTATGTTGTTCCTTTTCAGCAGGTAGACCAGATCTTTATAGAAGGCTCTCACCTCCAGGATGTATTTAGGGATGTCCTTAAAGATTTGTATATGAGAATTTTCAATTTCCAAGGCCTTTTGGTAATGTAGGTTTAGTATTTTGTCTCTTTCTTCCTTGGATCTGAAAGTAATCAGACAATCCCTCGGGGTCTTTCTATTCTGTCTCCTGCCCAATCTGAATGCTGTTGTTATCTTGAATTCTTCCTCCAATTCTTCCTGCCAAAAGTCAGAAAACTCTTGTGTAAGCAACTCCACAAGGCTGTCCCCTTCACTTTCAGGAACTAATCTTAATTTCAAATTTCTCTCCTTTCTCTGTAATTCCAGCAAAGACAAGGCCGCATCATGTTCATTCACTTTTTTGGAGATCGGTTCTAATTTTCCCTGTGTCTCTTCAGCAATATTTCTGGCGTCCTCTGCAATCTTGCGTGTTGCAGAATTTTCTTCAATCAACTTATTTATAGATTCTGTGTTAGATGTCACACTTTTCGTATTCAAGTCCAGCCTTGATGTTAATTCTGTTAATTTTTGTGAGTTTTCTGTACTCTGCTTTGTCAAGGCTTCTAAAGATTGGTTTATCTTGAGTAACGCCTGTGTCATTGAATCCATGGAAGCAGCTGTCACTTTTTCTTGCCCGGCTGCTCCTGCTGGTGTTACACTTGATATTGAGCCCCTTTTCTTTTGTGCTTGTTTTGCTTTAGCTCTAGTTGTTATCTCGTCTGCTGGGCCACTCATATCCCAAGGACTTTCTCACAGGAGCAGTTTCCTGATGGAAAATCCCACTGTCCTATTCCGTTGCTCTGCAATTGTTACTCCTCAACCCTCTAGAGGGAGCAATCCAAAATGTCCAACTGAAAAAGACAAAGAATAAGAACAAAGAAACCAGGAATCCTCTGTATAAATGCTGCAACACTTTTTCTATATAGTTTCTCTATCAACACTGTCCAATAAATTGTTGCAGCAAAGCCCCAAAACTTTGTATCAAGTAGCACTCCAACTATGTAACTTTGTAACAAGTTTCTAAATGCAGATCACTGTCCTGGTACTTTACTTTGGCAGTCCGTTTCAGGAGATTAAGGCAGCAGAAAACTTTTTTCTCTCAATAAGTCATGCAGGTTAATAAAGTCACTTTTTCTCCCCTCTGCCCCTGCTTGCTAGAGAGGAAATTCGTATCCAATGCCAAGGTTAGACAGTCTTAAGGTTATTTTCGTTCTGATGCAGCTTTATACTTTCGTTGCTTTATCTATCATGCAGTCGGGGGAAGGCAGGCTTCCTTATTTTTAGCCTTTCCTGTTTCCGGCCGAATTTTAAAATTTTATTTTTAGGGTCCCAGGTAGTGATTCAGTCCTACTCATGGGTTTTTCGATCCAATTTCAATTTACAGGAAGGAATCGGTGCTCTCCGTTCATGGCGACGCGGCTTCGCTCCGTGGGCTGGGTTGCGACTCTCAGCGCCGCGCTCACTCCCGATGCCGTTCCAGAGCCTTTAAAAAGGCTCTTTCGCAGTAAGGGGGGTGCTTCTGATGCCCACCGAGTCTCCTTGTTCACAGGCTTCCGCGCCTGTGATTTTAGGGGTCCCCCGCTTGCCGTAGCGGGTGAGACCCGAACTCGCGGAGCAGTCCTCGTCCGGAGCTCGAAGAGAGGACCGCCACTGAACGCTGGCGCCGACCGGAAGTCTATTCGTCCTCCTTCTATTGAGATAGAACCGAAACACCTATGGTTGATTTCAGCTGATAGCAAACATGTCACTCTGCGATTTTTGAGTGAATGTGCATTCTAACCCCAAAAACAACAATTTGAAATAACCCAATCAGGACTTTATCATCTTCTTTTTATGTAGGTGGAACCCAAAACACCTTTTTGCTTTGGTCGGGGGTGATTCTGGTGCACACCCAAAAAACACCATGCGAATTGTAATAAGCCCAATCAAAGCTTATTTGTCTTCTCTCTACGCATATTGAAGCAAAAAGACGGTGTTGTGTTATTTTGGTTTCATTACACACACTTTGCGATTTCTGGGTCAATGCGCATTAACACCAAATAAAACGATTTGAAATAAGTGAAATCCAAGATTCTTCTTTCTATGTAGTTGTAACACAAAACAACCTGTTTGGCTTTGCTTAGGCTTATTACACTTCGCTTTGCTAGGGTTAGGGTTAGGTTTAGGTTTAGGGTTAGGGTTGGGGTTAGGGTTAGGGTTGGGGTTAGGGTTAGGGTTAGGGTTAGGGTTAGGGTTAGGGTTAGGGTTAAGGTTAGGGTTAGGGTTAGGGTTAGCGTTAGGGTTAGGGTTAGGGTTAGGGTTAGGGTTAGCGTTAGCGTTAGCGTTAGCGTTAGCGTTAGGGTTAGGGTTAGGGTTAGGGTTAGGGTTAGGGTTAGGGTTAGGGTTAGGGTTAGGGTTACGGTTAGGCTCAGGGTCAATGACCACCTATAGAACAATCCAAGCTTATTTGTCCTCCTTCTATTGAGATGGAACCAAAACACCTTTACTTGATTTCGGCTGATAACAAAAATGTCACTCTGCGATTTTTGAGTGAACGTGCATTCTAACCCCAAAAACACCAATTTGAAATAAGCCCAATCAGAGCTTTATCATCTTCTTTTTATGTAGATGGAACCCAAAACACCTTTTTGCTTAGGTCGGGGGTGATTCCGGTGCACACCCAAAAAACACCATGCGAATTGAAATAAGACCAATCAAAGCTTATTCGTCTTCTTTCTACGCATATGGAAGCGAAAAGACGGTGTTGTGTTATTTTGGTCTCATTAGGCGCGAGTGATCATGCTCTTCTGAAGTTTACTATACAGCGGAAAGGAGCAGCCAAGCATACTAGGACTCAGTTTCTTGACTTTAAGAAAGCCGACATCATAAAACTTAGGGAAGTGCTGGGTGAGATCCCATGGACAGCAATACTAAAAGGAAAGGGAGTTCATGATGGCTGGGAGTTTGTTAAGAGGGAGATAGTAAAAGCACAACGTCAGGCAATGCCAATGAGACGGAAACATGGAAGGTGCCTAAAGAAGCCAGGGTGGCTATCTAAAGAACTTTTAACTGAGTTAAGATTAAAAAAGGATGTGTACAAAAAATGGAAAAGGGGGGAAACCATCAAAGAGGAATTCAAACAAATAGCCAGCACGTGTAGACACAAAGTCAGAAAAGCTAAAGCACAGAATGAACTCAGGCTTGCTAGAGAGGTTAAAAGCAACAAAAAAGGCTTTTATGGGTATGTTCGTAGCAAAAGGAAGAAGAAAGAAGCAGTGGGGCCACTCAGAGGAGAAGATGGTGAAATGCAAACAGGGGTACATGCAGTACATGTGAAAAGGATCTAGGAGTCTTGGTTGACCATAAACTTGACATGAGCCAACAGTGTGACGCGGCAGCTAAAAAAGCCAATGCAATTCTGGGCTGCATCAATAGGAGTATAGCATCTAGATCAAGGGAAATAATAGTGCCACTGTATTCTGCTCTGGTCAGACCTCACCTGGAGTACTGTGTCCAGTTCTGGGCACCACAATTCAAGAAGGACACTGACAAACTGGAATGTGTCCAGAGGAGGGCAACCAAAATGGTCAAAGGCCTGGAAACAATGCTGTCAGAGGCTGCCTCAGGTCTCAGCTCACAAAAGACCAACGCCAAGCTCTTCTTATATACAAGGATGTTTATTGTGTTGGTTTCTGCTCTCTTCACTGTGCAGCGAAGTGCTTGTCACAAGACAATGTTTACATTCCACAGTCAGAGTACTGTTGGGTTTTCCCACGGGAATGGGAAGCTGGATGTGACGTACACTGGTTTCCTGTTTTTCACTTTTTCTCTCGGTGTTCTTCATTCCGATGAGAAGGACGGTTGCTTCTCTGCTCCAGCAGAGGCAAGATGCATGTTTGTAATTTCTCTACAATGAACTGAAAATAAAGCAACTTTAAGCATGTGGCACGTACTGTTCATCATTCCGTTGTGCAAAGGACTCTGCAATATCAACATTTTGGTTATGGTTCCGGGCCCAGAAAGACGTAAATCAAACTGAGGAACAAAGACTCCAGCAGCCGAGTCGGAATGCCGGCAGAGGTACAGAGGAACGGATCGCGTTATCTGCTCTGCGCGTCAAGTTTGATTGATGAAGGTATGTGCTCATGCTCCGGGAAGCCTGCCAGTTTACAGTTTAAGGCAATGGCTGGGGAAAGCGAAAGTACTTTTTAAAAGTGCTTTTGGAAAAAGCTGCAGTACTGTGACGCAGCTCGATTTAAGCAGCAATGATGGCTGATGCAAAGCTGGTTGATGCTTTTGGGATTCCTAAGCTCATTGAGAAAAATTACACGGAGTGGGTGCAGTATGCAGAGGCAATTCTGCGGAAAGAAAGTCTGTTTAATGTTATTACAGACAACCCCCCAGCTCCAATTACAGCTGAATGGAATGCTAAGGATTCCAAAGCACGGGGAACGCTTACGTTGATAGTATCCCCAGAAGAGCTCTGTCTGTTGCGTGGAAAGACCACAGCCAGAGAAATTTGGAACTCTTTAAGAGAGGCGCACTTGAGGACAGAAGCTGGTTCCTTAATGTACTACTATGCCAAGCTGCATGATATGACTCTTGCTGAAGGTGGAGATGTGCGTAAACACCTGATGGAGATGCAGAATCTGAGACATGAGTTGCAACAGAGAGGACTCAACTTTCCAGAGGCTGTGTATTCCTTCATGATACTACATTCTTTGGGTCCAAGTTGGGAGTCCGTTGCCACACAGATTGCTGTTCAGCCAACTGCTCAGCTCACAGTAGCCTATGTTACTGCCGTGATCCAGAATGAAGCAGATCGCCGGGGTGCTAGCTGCATGGGTAAGGGGGAGTCTTCACAGACGTCATCCCAGAGTGCAGTGGAACCACCAGAGGGCGCCAAAGCTTTGAAGGCAGTGAAATGCTACTCGTGTGGACGTCTAGGCCATATGAAGAGGGAATGCAGATATCCCAGGGCCAAGACAGAGCAGCGCAGCGGAAGTTCATCGCGTGGAAAAGGCCAAAGCAAAGGCAAAGGTCCGGTCTCCAGGACAACGCAGCACAAGGCAATGGTCTCACGCTTCACTCCAAAGGTTGCAAAGGTCCAGAAGACGTCTAGATCTTTCTTCGTTGTTGATTCAGCAGCTACCCACCACATGTGCAACGATAAGAGACTGTTCGTGTCTTTTACACCGCAGGAAGGTGCGATTCACCAGGCGGATGACCACACGATTCCCAGTCAAGGCTACGGAACTGTTGTTCTTCACAGTTTGAACTTATCGATACAGGATGTACTGTATGTTCCAGATGCCACACACAATCTTCTAAGTGTGATGCAGCTGAATGAACGCAACATTGACGTTTCCTTCAAGAACAAGAAATGCACCATCACAAAGAAAGACGATTATGTATTGCATGCTGAATGTGTTGATCGTTTGTTTGTTTTGTATTATGATGATGTGGTGCAGAATGATACTTGTTGCATTGCAGGTTCTAACAAAAGTTTGCATGCAGGATGTATTCATGATTTTCACAGGAAATTTGGTCATTTGCATTTTGAGGCAGTATCTAAAATGCCTACCTTGGTTGAAGGTATGACTATTAAACCCTGCAGGTACCACATGAAGTGCAAAGCATGCGCAGCAAACAAGGTAAAAATGGCTGTGAAAGGTAAGGTGTCTAGTAGGCAAGCTACAGAACCATACCAGATTGTTCACGCTGATTTAGTTGGTCCACTATCGCCCTCTTTGGGTAGCAATAGGTTCTTCATGGTTCTCATTGATGCATTTTCCAGGTATATTTACGTGTACAATCTCAAGCAGAAATCAGAGGCTTTTCCAAGGTTTAAGGAATTCTGTGCTTGGTTGGAAAATGTGCATGGTAAGAAGATAAAAATTCTTTTCACAGATCGCGGGGGAGAATTCACTTCTCAGCAGTTTGAAGCTTTTCTGACTGAGAAAGGAATTCAACACGATTTGTCCAGTCCTCGCTCGCCATGGCAGAATGGGCTTTGCGAAAGGGCAAATCAAACATTGCTTCAAGGGTTAAAAACCTTGCTGCATGATGCCAATCTTCCAGAGAGTTATTGGGCCGAAGCTCTCTCATGTTTTACTTACAGTTATAATCGCAGGTTATCTTCAGCGATTGGTTGTACCCCCTATGAGAAGATGTTTGGCAAGAAACCATACATCAAACACATGAAAATATTTGGTTCTGACATGTGGATTCATTCACCACAAAGCTCCAAATTAGGCAAACGTGGATTGCATGGTATTTTTCTAGGTTATCAGAAAGGTTCTTACAGAATAATGATGACTGACTCTAAGACAATTAAGCTCACAAGAAGTGTTGAATACAATGCCAAATGGGGGGAGAACGTGGGAATTTTCCAATGTTATCCTGATGACAGTGATGAGACTGAGGATAAGCAACAACAACCCACACCCACTGATGAAGGTTCTGGTTCTGAGTCTGAAACTGAATCGGATACTTCGGAGGATTTCAAGAGTGCGAAAGCCTCTATGCGACCCTCTGAAAGCTCTGATCAGGAATTGGAAGAACCATTGTTCACAATAGGTCACTTTTCTCCTAAGAAGGAAGAGTGTTGAAGACCAAAGGCTAATTCGCAGGTCACAAAGAGCCACTAAAGGCAGACCTCCAAAGAGATTTGCTGATGAATTTGCTAAGACAGCAGTAGCAGCTGTTAAAAGCTCCAAGAAGGTATTTGAACCTTCAAGTTTCCAAGAAATCCAGGATTTGGATTCTAAGGAAGCTGAGCCATGGTTAAATGCAATGAAGGCTGAGCTTGATTCCTTAGAAAGGAACAAAACTTGGGAGCTAGTTCCAGTAGTTCCAGGAATGAAACTGCTTGAAAGCAAATGGGTCTTCAAAGCGAAGACTGATCAGAATGGCAAGATAGTCAGACACAAAGCCAGATTGGTAGCCAGAGGTTTTGCACAAGTACCAGGTGAAGACTATCACGAGACCTACTCACCCACTGTGAGATATGAGAGCATTAGGCTTATGCTCAAGCTAGCTGCAGAGGAGAATCTACACATTAGTCACCACGATGTGAATACAGCATTTTTGTACGGATCTCTAGGTGAATCACTTTATATGTTTCCACCTGATGGCGTACAGGTAAAACAGGGATTTGTTTGTGCTCTGAAAAAGTCCCTTTATGGTCTCAAACAAAGTGCACGGTGCTGGCACACAAAACTCACTGAAGCATTGTTTTCTCTAGGTTTTCAACAAGGGAAAGCTGATCCATGTGTATTTGTCAAAGAGGAGGGGCAAAAGAAGCTGTATTGTTTGTTTTATGTTGATGATATTTTATTCTTTTGGAAAGATGTCACAATGTACAATAACGCCCTAGCTCAACTGAAAGAGCACTTTGACATGAAAGATCTTGGTGAGGTAAACAATTACCTATCTCTGGAAATAGAGAAAGATCAAAGTGGTAACATTCTAGTACACCAGTCACGGAAAATTGCTGATGTGTTAAGCAAACTAAACCTGATGGATGCTAACCCTGTAGACACACCGATGACAACAGGTTATCAGGTAGAAGACACTGAAGAAGCATTTTCTGACACTACACTGTACAGAAGTGTGCTAGGTAAGCTAAACTTCATTGCCAGATGTTCAAGACCTGACATTGCTGTTAGCTGTAATTTGCTAAGCAGACAAGTTAACAATCCTACTGTTAAGGATTGGAAAGCACTGAAACGCATAGCACGCTATTTGAAAGGCACTATGCATTACAGACTGAGATTTAACAATCAGAAGTCTGGTGGTCTTGAAATTTTTGCAGATGCAAGTTTTGGAAGTGACACTACAGACAGGAAAAGTACGTCTGGAGTTTGCTACATGTACAATCAGGGTCTATTTGATTGGTCATGCAAGAAGCAAACAACAATTAGCTTAAGTACTTGTGAAGCTGAACTGAATGCACTGTCTTATTCACTTAAGGATTGTGAATGGTTGTTACAATTGTGCAAAGACATGAAAATTCCTGTCAAATGTCCGATCCAGGTTTACCAGGACAACAAAGCATGTTTGGCTTTGCTGAATTCGGAAGGTTGTAAGCAAAGCACAAAGCACTTGCAATTGAAGTTGCAACATGCTAGGGAACATATTCAGAAGGGACTCGTAACGGTGTCCTATATGCCAGGTAATGAAATTCCTGCTGATGTATTGTCCAAGATTGTATCAAGGGATCAACACTGTACCTATGTACAGAAGTTGGGTTTGTACTGATGTTGTACGAACACGCTGCCCAGTGATGTTCACGGAAAGGGGGAGGATGTTGGTTTCTGCTCTCTTCACTGTGCAGCGGAAGTGCTTGTCACAAGACAATGTTTACATTCCACAGTCAGAGTACTGTTGGGTTTTCCCACGGGAATGGGAAACTGGATGTGACGTACACTGGTTTCCTGTTTTTCACTTTTTTCTCTCGGTGTTCGTTATTCCGAGGAGGAGGATGGTTGCCTCTCTGCTCCAGCAGAGGCAAGATGCAAGTTTGTAATTTCTCAACTCTGAACTGAAAATAAAGCAACTTTAAGCATGTGGCACGTACTATTCGTCATTCCGTTGTGCACAGGACTCTGCAATATCAACAGGGCTCTGGCACTTCCGGCGCCGGAGTCGTCACAAGAAGTTATACCCGATACTCCCTTTAACATTCAGGAGCAACAGGGCACATCTGCCGCTGCGTCGGTCAGCGGTCAGATAGAAACTGCTGCTATCGGACGCCCCAACACTCGCGCCCAATCAGCCATTGCTAAGAAAACCACCGCAGGCACTGGTAAAGGTAAGGCACCCGCTAAGGTTGCCAGTAAGGGAAAGGCGCCTTCTAAGGGGACCGGCAGTAATACCATGGCGCAGGCAATAGGCACCCACAGTGTTTTTCAGGAGCAGCAGCCCCAGCACAGTTCAACGGAAGGTAGCTCGGGTTCCGACTCTGATACGGAGCAGATGGAACCCCAAGTCGCCCAGCCGGCTGCCAATGAGAACTCGGCCAGCAGTGAGGTGCAAGGGGGCAAAAGAAAGTCCAAGAAGAAGCATACGTCGGCTAAGAAGAAAAGAAGTAAGCAGTCCGAGAAAGAGGATGAGTAAGGTACGTCATCCTTGGATTCTGATAGCAAGGGCCCTATGGATGGTTACTTGGGTTTCGGGGAACATAATAATGGGATCCCACTTTGGGCACATGAGAGGAGGGCTAATTCACACTGTAAGACGTTCAATGGAACATTGGAATGGAAGGACGGGGCGTTGGTGGAAGATGTAAAGGTTTCCACCAATCAAATTCAAAAAATCCTTTATTAGGCATAACACACCACACATTAACAAACAAACATCATATACAGACTGTATAAAATACGGGCTCAACGAACACAATTTATCCTAGTCCTATTCTTAACTCCAAGAAATGAATCGATGTACAAAGATAATATAATACAACACAGCAACATCACCTACCATTAAAACCAGTAAGTCTCTTTATCATGGCCCATTCTTTCTTCATGGACAGCACTTAAAAATTCAGCCGCTATTAAAGTAATTTGATCATCGCTGTCCGCCAGCAGGTCCTGAACAGTTGGTTGTGTAAAAATCTGTCTATTAAATTTTAGGGCCTCAAATAATTGTTTTCTGGCATAACTGCCGAAATCTCAGGAAAAGAATATATGCTCTAGAGCATCGGGTTCCTGTTTTCTGCATTTGCAGAGACGCTCTAATTCTGGGATAGCTAAGTATCTTCCTCTCACTACCATCGAGGGAAACATGTTGAATCTGGCCAACATAAACAGCCTACACGATTCATGTTTCTTCAAATTTGTCATGTATCCCTTTTGGAAATCTCTACACAAAGGGAGATTTAAGTGGATAGGAGAGCAAGTGCTGTGCTTTGCAACCTCAAACATGGCGAGAACACTTTTTTCTGTGAGAGTCTTTCTGATAATTTCCCATGTATCTTTGGGATCATAGATTTCAAAGTCAGTTAGAGTGAGCCCTATCGAATCCAGTTTTCTCTTACAAATCAATGATAGATTGTAGATTGCACTATCATTCAAAAGATCATAAAGTAGAGAATTAGGGGATAGGGCTCTATAATGGAGGAAAATCCAATATTTCAAGGTCCTCAACCATGCTCTTACTGATAAAGGCAATATTCCCAGCTCACAACATATTGTTTCATATTTTACAGAGTTTGCAAGTCCTAGTAATGACCTCAGAAGGGATGCGTGACATTTATCCAACCTCTTGAGGTCACCTGAAATCCACACTGGTGTGCCATATAGAAGTTGGGCACAAAGTTTCATGTCAATCACTTGCAATACAGCTGGAATAAATCTATTTCCCACTGGAGAAAAAAAGTAGGATTTAATATGGTGGGCTGTCACTTTGGCCTTAACTATTGCAGCACATATATGTGTATTCCAATTCATATTGTTTTTAAATGTGATTCCCAGATAATTGAAGTGCTTAACTTCCTGTATTAAATGTCCATTAATTATACAGCCTTTTGGGTTCCCTCTCTTTCTAAATTGCATAATCTTTGTCTTATCATAATTAATTTTGAGATTATTGAGAGAGCAGTAGTTTGAGAAACTCTTAAATAATTTTTTAAAACCCAAAACAGAGAGTGAGATCATTACAGCATCATCTGCGTAAAGTAATAAAAAAAGTGGGCTATTGTTTAAATAAGGAGTATGAGTGGTTGCATTTTGAAGAAATAATGGTAGGTCAGATAAAAATAGATTAAATAGGGTAGGGGCCAGGATACAGCCTTGCCTAACTCCTCAATTATTCAGAATAGGTCATGCAAGTCTACCATCTTTTGATCTTTCTTGGGGGAGAGCGCAGTAGGAATAAATTAAGTTATTTTCAAAACTTTCGAACCAGTTACCTTGGCTCGCCTCATATAAAGTCTCGGGAGAATCTGGTCTTTGAAGATCATTAGTAAGTAACTCTGGGTGGTGATTAGGCAAGTCCTCAGTGGCTTTTATATCAATTAAAGTGTGGTATTCAGCCTTTTGATGAGGTGCTGCAGTCGAGATTGCAGAACTGGGGACTAGTGGGGTAGGAGAGGCCTCATTTTTAAAGTACCTTGATATTTTTACACCACTTGTCCTTAGGTGTTCTCTATGTTTATATATCAGTTTTGCCAATCTCCGATCATGGAATGTAACCACCGCCCTGGCAAGCAAGCCATCGTAATATAGATATTCCACTTGGTCCAACTCCGAGGGATTACTCAAAATACCTGGCATGTATGCCTTAAGGAAGTTCAGTAGATGGACTTTGCGATCCTCTTGAGATAAAAATCCTGGGGGCTTAGGATAGCTTGAAAAAAAAAGCTTGTTTTGAAGCAACACCAGCTTCCAGTTCTTATTTGTTGGAATGCTCCCCTTATTGGATTTGGTGTTGTCTATGGTTAAAACATAGGCCCATGGATCTTGGGGCAGTAAATCTTGCTTAGAGCTTGGTGGTGGAGCAAGCGCTGAAGGTTTTAGACAATCCAGAGCTTTATCAGCACAGACGTTTGAGGGCAAGTCCTGTTTGACTGACTTCATGGCTAAAGACTTCACCAGGTTCCCTCTAGTCCCAGAGGCTGTTGTGCTCTCGAGTAGGTTAAAAAGCTTTTTAAAAACCATTTTTTAATAATACACTGTCTTAAGATTTTTTATGTTTTTACTTTTTAAACATTTTTTACAGCTGTGAATCTCCTTTTACAAGCATTAGCTCTGCAGACTTTCTTACCCTTCCTTAATGGGCCACTCCTCCATAGGGTGGAGGCGAGTCCCTGATTACTTTCCAGTTCTGCAGGCATTCCGGGTTTTCTCTAGAGAGTTTTACAGGAGTCAGCCATGATGGTAAGGATTTTTGTACAAGAGTCCAAGTAGGACTTTATGGATTCAATGTCCTCAGTAAGGAGCACTAGCCATTTGATGATTGAGAGACCCTCTTCATTTGTCT
The DNA here is from genome assembly GCF_964188305.1 of Podarcis bocagei. NCBI lineage: Eukaryota > Metazoa > Chordata > Lepidosauria > Squamata > Lacertidae > Podarcis > Podarcis bocagei. Next base: position 72,385,450 of record NC_138131.1, read on the forward strand.
CGTGGGGATGAGGATAAGAGTCTTTCGAAGGTTTAATATTTCCCAAGGCCAATTCCGAAATTTGTTTTAACATTAGTTCCTCCATTTTTTGATCTAACGATGGTTCGGGGAGAACTTGGGATTTGGCTTTCAGTTTCGGGGATGCTTCGTCGACTGTATCAAGGATATTTTGTGTTGCTTCCATTATATTCAGGCTTTTATCACTGCTTTTAGTACACTCCTTTCTTTGCATAACCAGTCCTTCACTATGGCTGTAAGAGAGGTTGGTAGGAGAGAGTAGAATTTCTCTTCCCTTCTTGTTCTTATTCTCATTGATTTCAATCGTTTCCTCATTTGTCCCACATTTTACTCTGTTCATGTAGAAGCGAGTGATTTTTGTTTGTGCTTTCTTTAGAGTGGCTCTTTTAAAGGTGGGTCTTACAGCCTTCAGAGAAAAGCCTGAGGTTTTGCAGCCACTCCTGGTCGTCACCATTGTTTCTTTAAAGTTGTAAATTATTTCTTTTTGTTGTAATAAATACGCTACAATGCATTGATTGAGATAAATAGACAAGAGGTAATTGCAAAAGTGAAGAAAGACAACGCGGTGGAGAAAGACAACGTGGTGGAGAAGCAAGTGTGACCTTACTTCTTCAGTTGCTGCAAAGTGATTACCGCAGAGGCTCTGGCACTCCCCCGGTAATAATCAAGATGCTTAAAAATGATGTGGTGTGGTGAGCCAGTGTGGTGTAGTGGTTAAGAGCGATAGTCACGTAATCTGGGAAACCGGGTTCGTGTCTCCGCTTCTCCACATGCAGCTGCTGGGTGACCTTGGGCCAGTCACACTTCTGTGAAGTCTCTCAGCCCCACTTACCTCACAGAGTGTTTGTTGTGGGGGAGGAAGGGAAAGGAGAATGTTAGCCGCTTTGAGACTCCTGAAGGGGAGTGAAAGGCGGGATATCAAATCCAAACTCTTCTTCTTCTTCTAATATATATATATATATATATATGCTTTCGTAGATTTTCACGGGTACAGGAATGCAGGTTTTGGTGTTTTCGGGTATCTTCCCGTGTAAGAGTTGGGGTGTCTAGGCGACGTTTCGACGAGGTCTCACTCGTCATCTTCAGGCTGGTGCTTTCGGCTTCTTGTTACTAGAACAGAGCAGGATCTCAGTGTTTGAGTTCCTATAAATACTGTTGAGGGGGTGTGGTGTATAGCCTCCAACGTTCTGGGCAGAGAGGAAGTTCCCAGGTTATTGTGCCTTTTCTTCTTTTGTTCATTAATTACTTGAGGGATATCTTGAGTGATTTCTTGAGTGATATTCTGAGTACCACTTAGGAGGGTCATTAGGTGTGGATTAGTTGCTAAAGCTTTCGTGTCTTGACCTCTTGAGCTTGTGAAGAGTTTTTCTGAGTTTTTCTGAGAAGAGTTTTTCTGAGAAGATGGCTGTACTGCACTTAGTTGTGCTCTTAGTTGAGCACAACTAAGTGCAGTACAGCCATCTTCTCAGAAAAACTCTTCTCAGAAAAACTCAGAAAAACTCTTCACAAGCTCAAGAGGTCAAGACACGAAAGCTTTAGCAACTAATCCACACCTAATGACCCTCCTAAGTGGTACTCAGAATATCACTCAAGAAATCACTCAAGATATCCCTCAAGTAATTAATGAACAAAAGAAGAAAAGGCACAATAACCTGGGAACTTCCTCTCTGCCCAGAACGTTGGAGGCTATACACCACACCCCCTCAACAGTATTTATAGGAACTCAAACACTGAGATCCTGCTCTGTTCTAGTAACAAGAAGCCGAAAGCACCAGCCTGAAGATGACGAGTGAGACCTCGTCGAAACGTCGCCTAGACACCCCAACTCTTACACGGGAAGATACCCGAAAACACCAAAACCTGCATATACAGGAACCTACATTCCTGTACCCGTGAAAATCTACGAAAGCAAATATATATATATATATATATATATGTAGGTTTTGGTGTCTTCGGGTGTCTTCCCGTGTAAGAGTTGGGGTGTCTAGGCGACGTTTCGACGAGGTCTCACTCGTCATCTTCAGGCTGGTGCTTTCGGCTTCTTGTTACTGGAACAGAGCAGGATCTCAGTGTTTGAGTTCCTATAAATACTGTTGAGGGGGTGTGGTGCAGAATATCACTCAAGATATCACTCAAGATATCCCCCAAGTAATTAAGGAACAAAAGAAGAAAAGGCACAATAACCTGGGAACTTCTTCTCTGCACCACACCCCCTCAACAGTATTTATAGGAACTCAAACACTGAGATCCTGCTCTGTTCCAGTAACAAGAAGCCGAAAGCACCAGCCTGAAGATGACGAGTGAGACCTCGTCGAAACGTCGCCTAGACACCCCAACTCTTACACGGGAAGACACCCGAAGACACCAAAACCTACATTCCTGTACCCGTGAAAATCTACGAAAGCATATATATATATATATATATATATATATATATATATATATATATATATATATATATATATATATATATATATATTCTTTCAGGGCCTCAGTACCTTAAAACTTGGAGTTAAAAATTTAATTAAACTAAACTAGGATCATTAGCTCCATCACAGGGCTCCCTGCACGTCAGTTTTGGGTAAAAGGGAGAGGTTCCAAGGCCTCCCCAGGCCCTTATCAGGTAAGCAGTTTTTCTTTCCTCCCAAAGATTTCTCTCTAATCACGTTCTGTTCCTTTAGGGAGTTATACTCACTCGGCTGCAGTAAAAGTTCACAGCAAGGTTCCTTCAGCTATTAATCTCGGAACTGAATTTCGCAACGCTGTTTTTCACAACAGAGACCTACTTCTTTTTCTTTCTTTTTTATAATATTTTATTAGGTTTTATCAATAGAAAAGTTTAGAAAAATACAAAAACGAAAAAGATACAAAATTACAAAATACAAAAATACAGACATTGAACACAAAAAAGAAAAAGAAAAAACACATATAAAAGAAAACAAAAATTCCCTCTTTCTTAATTTCTCATCTTTAGTTAACTTATTTTCCTGACTTCCTCACGTCTCCCATTTTTGTATCCCTTTTAAAAATTGGTTCAGCAAATTCATGTCCTATTAGTTTATCTATTATTAATCCAATCTTACATTTTACCTTGTTGCTAGAACCCCTGCAATTCATTTCAATGTCATCAGCATTCAAAAATTTTACAATATTTCTGCAAATAAGTTTTAAATTTCCTCCAATCTTCTTCCACCAACTCTTCTCCCTGGTCTCGGATTCTGCCAGTCATAACAGAGACCTACTTCTTGTTGTCTTGTTGTCTTTGAGTCTCTCTTGCTCTCTCGAACTTTTAACTTGAGCTTTTAACTCAAGCCTTGTGAGTATATTAGTTGAAGAGCAGCTGCCAAATGTTGTAGATAAAATACTGAGGCTGATAAGAGCTGAATAAAAACTGATAAAACTAATAAAAACTAATAAAAAACTGCACAACTGCTGTGGAGCTCAAGTCAGTGCTTCCACTAACTTTCCACCAATCAGTCGACTGATTTTATATTGGGGAACCATTTGTCCCAGAGGAAGAGGAATGAGATCCTCAATGGCGACTATGTAGATATGTTTACACCTTCTCCCTCCTACCAAGCTAACTGGGAAAGGGGAAAAGAAGCGCTCTTTCAGTAAACGGAGGTATAGGACGAACGCACCTTTGAGAACTGGTTGGATGGGTACCAGGTCTTCATGGGAGTTATCTGTGTGGCTTATCCTAAACGTTCAATGGATCTGGATGCTTATTTGGCTCATGTGAGGTGGGCTCACACGCTGGCAGGTGAGACTGCGGCATTAACGTATGAGAATTTTCGTAGAAACGCTTCTCTCGTGCCCTCCACCCGGTGGGACCTAAGGGACCCCAATTACTGGGGCGAGGACATTAACCCCTATATCGAAAAGAAAAACCAGGAATTGGCCAAGTCGGGTAAGACAGAGGCAAAACGGTGCCGCCAGTGCTGGGAGTACAACAGGGGTGTGTGTTCGCGACCTTCCTGTAAGTATCTTCATGAATGTGAGCGGTGCCTGGGAAACCACCCCGCCTCTGTTGGGATTCGCAGGATACTGGATAAGTCTGCAGGCTTCAACAGGATGATGCAATACTCTGCTGGGTCAGAGTGACTCAGCAGGAGTGTGATTAGTGTAATTGGCTATCACCTGTTTTAAAAAGGAAAGCCTGTTTAACAGGGGGTGTGGTGGTTGTGCCGTAGTGTGGTGGTGCTGTGGTGGAGAGTATTCGTTTGTAAGTACTCTGTATGGACTGTTTCTTTTGTAAATGCCTGTATATAGCTCACATTAAAAAGGACTGCACTGAAAAACCTGGAACTCTTAGTGTTTCGCTGAAAACGCCGCGTGGAATACGCGACAGGGTTATGGGCCCAGCACGCTTCCGCTGCGCAAGAGTACAGGAGGCAGTTATCTAGCCGTGGGTGCTGGAGGAGAGCTGCAGGGATGGAGCAGTCCAGAACTGGCGTGTTGCTGGAGAAGCTGACGGCCACGAACTACAGCATCTGGTAGGTCCGCATGCAACACTTCCTCAAGCGTGAGGGCCTGTGGAAGGTGGTGGAAACTCCACCGCAGCCCCCTGAGGAGGATGAGGACGACGATGAAAAGCTGGCACTAGCAGAGGCCCAGCTTGAAAAGGATGAGAAAGCTTTGGCTACGATCATCCTTGGAGTGGATGACAGCCAGCTAGTCTACATAGATGATAAGGTGACGGCAAGTGAGGCGTGGAATGTGCTCAAGGCTGTCCATGTGCGAGAGACAGCTGGCTCACTGATAACACTGACCAGGAGACTGTACCGGTGTCGGAAGAAACCGGGGGACTCCCTGGTAAACCACCTAAAATTCCTAACAGGCTGTTTCCAGGAGCTAGCCTTAAGAGGGAGGCCTGTGGGGGAAGAGGACAAAGTCTTTATAGTCCTGAGTTCCCTTGACGACAGCTATGATATGCTGGTCAACTCCCTCGAGTCTGTAGAGACTGATAAGCTGACTCTGGAATACGTGACCGGACGGTTGTATGCAGAGGAGGACAGGCGTGCAGAGCGAAAGATGACCTCAGCCCAGCTGTTGGAGCATCCCAGAGGGAGCAACAGCCGGGAAGAGCAGAGGTGTCGGGAGCCGGAGAAACAGCCAGGAGGAGCTGCTGCAGACCAGCCGGTGGTCAACAAAGTAAAAAGGTGTTTTTGCTGCAAGTCCAGTGGACATCTGCTTCAGGACTGCCCGAGAAAACAACAAAAACAGCGGAAGCACAAGTGGCAGCAGAGGGAGTCTACCGCTTGGGTGTCTGCAGATGGTCAAGAAAATGAAGAGCTGTGGGTTCTGGACAGTGGAGCTTCTCAAACCTTTTGTAAAAGAAAAGGATTGCTAACTGATGCTAGGGCTTCAAACAAAAAACATGTAAGTCTTGCTACGGGCCAGAAAGCAAATGTGGTTTGTGAGGGGGAGGTTGTGTTTCCACAGCTGGGACACACATTCAGGAATGTGTTGTGTGTGCCTAGTTAGCAAAACAATCTCCTGAGCATTCCTGATTTGGCAAAAGCAGGCTTTGAAGTAAATTTTGTGGGAGATCAGTGCCAGATAAAGCAAAATGGGGCAGTGTTGGCAAATGCTAGCCTTAGAACTAATATGTATGTACTGCAGTGTGAATCTAAGGTTGCGAATGTGCAAAATGTCCTGACCCATGATATGTGTATTCATCTCCTGCACAGGCGTCTAGCTCATGCTAGCTATAAGGTGCTAAACAAAACATTGGAGTTGTGTGGGGGGATGAAAAACATAAAAAGTTGTGATAATTACTTAGACTGCAATATCTGCAAGGAGGTTAAAAGCAGGGCTTGCCCAGTAGCAAGAGCAAGCCAGAGAGAAACCAAAAAACCACTGGAGTTGATTCATGCTGATGTAACTGGTCCTTTTCCGCCAAGTGTCTCCCACAACAAGTACTGTTTGATCCTAGTGGATGATTTTTCTAGATTTGGCTGGATCTATCCATTAAAGCAAAAGTCTGGCATTGCCCAAACTTTGAAGTTCTGGGTAAGAAGGGTAGAAAGGCAACTTGGTGAAAAGGTGTGCTCTATTCAATCAGACAGGGGAGGGGAGTTTATGGCAAGCTCCCTAAGAAACTGGTTGCGTTCCCAAGGGATTAAACATAGGCTTACCAATGTGGCCACGCCTCAAAAGAACGGAGTAGCAGAGCGTAGGGGAGGTGTCTTGCAGACACAAATGAAAGCATTGTTAGCAGATGCAAATATCCCAATTAAGTACTGGGCTGAAAGTATTAAGACTGCGAATTATATTGGGAATCGCTTGTGGTCAAGGGTACTAGATAACATACCCTATAAAATTCTCTATAACAAAAGTCCCAGTTTACAACATTTAAGAATCTTTGGGACAAAGGCATGGGTTGACATACCTGTGAAAAACCGAAGAAAAGGTGGGAAAAGGGCACAGCAGTTGCTATTTCTTGGGTATGAAAGTGGTACGAAAGCCTACAGGTTTGAAGATGATAAAAACCTTTTGAGTTATAGTCGATCAGCCAGCTTTAATGAGCAAAGAAATTGGCCCAAGATACATGCAAACCTGCTGCCAGGAAAAGTTTTACTGCCGAGCATACCTGATAAGGCAGCTGAAACAAAGCTAAGAATTGGCAGCTCTCCCAGAGAAACTGAAAGGGAGGAAGTAAAGGTTGAGCATTTATCTCCAGCTGCTAGCATGGAGCAGGGAAGAGAAGAAAGTGGAACAGGGACAGGAGGAGGTAGTTCTACAGAGTCAATCCACCCCAAAAGCAGTCCTGAAGGTAGCCCAGGGGGTGAGATTAATGAACCAAGGAGGTCTGCAAGAAGTAATAAAGGTCAACCTCCAGACCGTTATGGGTTCCCAGCCACCATAAACCAGGTTGTGTAACTGAGCCAGAAAACTTTGAAGAAGTGCTAGAGTTACCTACTCTAGAGAAAGAGGCGTGGTTAAAGGCAATGCAGGCAGAGTATAACTCTCTGCTAAACAACAATGTGCTTGTACCTTCAGAATTGCCTGAAGGTAAAAAGCCCATAAGCTGTAAGTGGGTTTTTAAAGTGAAAAAGCTGGCTGATGGAAGTTGTCAGAGGAAAGCCAGGTTGGTTGCATGGGGCTTTACACAGAGGAAAATGATACATTATGATGAAGTGTTTGCCCCAACAGCAAAGGCTGAAACAGTAAAATCAGTTTTAGCAATGGCAAGTCTGAGAGGGTTAAAAGTTAATCATTTTGATGTTGCCTCAGCATATTTAAATGCTCCTATTGACGCTGAGGTGTATTTACAGCAAATACCAGGTTATGAGCTGGGAAAAGACAGCATGGTGTTAAAACTGCAAAGGGCACTATACGGTTTACACCAAAGTGCACGTCTATGGCATGACTGCATAGACACAACTTTGAAAAAGATGGGATTCAAACAAAGCCTGGCTGATTCCTGTTTATATTCAGCAATGGTGCAAGGAAGTGTTTGTTATTTACTTTTGTATGTTGATGATATCTGTCTAATAACAACTGCACAAAAGCATAGAATCATAGAATCATAGAGTTGGAAGAGACCACAAGGGCCATCGAGTCCAACCCCCTGCCAAGCAGGAAACACCATCAGAGCACTCCTGACATATGGTTGTCAAGCCTCTGCTTAAAGACCTCCAAAGTATCCAATATTTCCAGGCCTTTGACCATTTTGGTTGCCCTCCTCTGGACACGTTCCAGTTTGTCAGTGTCCTTCTTGAATTGTGGTGCCCAGAACTGGACAGAGTACTCCAGGTGAGGTCTGACCAGAGCAGAATACAATGGCACTATAACTTCCCTTGATCTAGATGCTATACTCCTATTGATGCAGCCCAGAATTGCATTGGCTTTTTTAGCTGCCGCGTCACACTGTTGGCTCATGTCAAGTTTGTGGTCAACCAAGACTCCTAGATCCTTTTCACATGTACTGCTCTCAAGGGACGGGTTCTCCATGGGATTTAGAATCCCAGTAGCATTCCCCCCCAACACCGTGGACCCCCAAAATCAGAAGTCTGTGCGGGAAAGGCCAGAGATAGTTAGGAAAAATATACAGAAGGAGATCACGGCAGGCAGGGTTGCAGGCCCTTTTCCCGAGCCCCCTCTGGAGGGACTTCACCTATCCCCTCTGGGCATAGTACCTAAAAAAGCTCCGGGGGAATTTCGCATGATCCACAACCTCTCTTACCCAAGGGGAGGTTCAGTGAATGATGCAATACCTCAGGAACTGTGCACGGTAAAATACGCCTCTTTTGACCAGGCAGTCAAAATGATTTGTAGATTTGGCCGAGGAGCGCTCCTAGCGAAATGCGACATCGAGTTCGCATTCTGCCTCCTGCCTGTGCATCCAGAAGATTTCCGTTGGTTGGGGTTTAGATTTGAGGGGGCGTATTTCATTGATAAGGCAATGCCTATGGGCTGCTCCGTCGCATGCTCTGCATTCGAGTCCTTTAGTACCTTTCTTGATTGATTTGTCAGAAACAAAAATTCTCATGTGCTTGATGTATGGTTTCTTGCCAAACATCTTTTCATAGGGGGTACAACCAATCGGTGATTATAATCTGTGATTATAGGTGTAAACAAAACAGCCGAGCGCTTCTGCCCAATAACTCTCTGGAAGATTGGCATCATGCAGCAAGGTTTTCAAGCCTTGAAGCAATGTTTGGCTTGCCCTTTCACAAAGTCCATTCATCCAAGGAGACCGTGGACTTGACAGGCCATGTTGAATTCCTTTCTCAGTCAGAAAAGCTTCAAACTGCTGAGAAATGAATTCTCCCCCTCGATCTGTAAATAAACATTTCACCTGTTTATCATGCACATTTTTCAACCAAGCACAGAATTCCTTGAACCTAGGAAATGCTTCTGATTTCTGCTTGAGATTGAACACATGAATATATCTGGGATATGAATCAATGAGAACCATAAGGTACCTGGCTCCACCCAAAGAGTGTGTTAGTGGACCAACGAGATCAGCATGCACTACCTGGTATGGTTCTGTAGCTTGTCTACTAGACACTTTACCTTTTGCAGCCATTTTGACCTTGTTTGCTGCGCATGCCTTGCACTTCATGTGGTACCTGCAGGGTTTAATTGTCATACCTTCAACTAAGGCAGGCATTTTGGAACTGCCTTGAAGTTTAAATGACCAAATTTCCTGTGATAATCATGGATACATCCTGCATGCAACACCTTGTTAGTATCTGCAATACAAGTTTCATCCTGCACAACATCAACAGAATCATCATAATGCAATACAAACAAATGATCAATATAATCAGCATGCAATACAAAGTCATCTTTCTTGGTGATGGTGCACTTCCTCTTCTTGAAGGAAACGTCTATGTCCTGTTCAGTCAGCTGCGAGACGCTCAATAGGTTGTGTACAGTATCTGGAACAAAAAGAATGTTGCGTATTGATGCATCCAAGCTGTGAAGAATAACCGTTCCATAGCCTTGAGTGGAGATCGTGTGGTCATCCGCTTGGTGAATTGCACCTTCCTGTGGAGTAAAGGACACGAACAGGTGTTTGTCTTTGCAGATGTGCCTCCCGAGTCGATGATGAAGAAAGATCTAGACGTCTTCTGGACCTTTGGAGTGAAGCGTGAGACCATTGCCTTGTGTTGCGTCGTCCTGGACTTCTGACCTTTGCCTTTGCCTTTTCCATGTGTTGAGCTTTCGCTGCGCTGCTCTGTTGCCTTGGCCTTGGGATGTTTGCAATCCCTCTTCATGTGGCCTAGACGTCCACACAAGTAGCATTTCACTGCCTTCAAAGCTTTGGTGCCATCTAGTGTCCTTCGGAATCGCCCTCTAACAAATAATTAATGACCTGAGCCTTTGATAAGGCTCCAAGGCACGTTCCCCCATTCAGCAGAGTTTCCAAAGCAGCAGAAGTGATGAGATTTATGGCTACATCACTATGCTTTATTTCTTACTACACAGACAGCAAAGAAATATACATCCTCTCTCTATGAAAGCAGAGAGCAACTGGAACAAAGGAAACAGGAAACCAGTAAACATCACATCCGTCTCCCTTCTCCCGTGAGACTTCCAATAGCCTGGACTGTCTCTGGAATGTAAACAGAGCCTTGTGACTCTAAGCAGCTGCTCAGTGGCAAACAGAAACTAACAGTCACTCCCTGCTGGGATATTCATGGTAACTACTCAATAGTCGTTATATTGACCCTACTCAATAAATATGACTAACTAGGGTATAGGGACGCGGGTAGTGCTGTGGTCTAAACCACTGAGCCTCTTGGGCTTGCCAATCAGAAGGTCGGCGGTTCGAATCCCCGTGATGGGGTGAGCTCCCGTTGCTCGGTCCCAGCTCCTGCCAACCTAGTACTTCAAAAGCACACCAAAAAGTGCAAGTAGGTATTGCTCCAGCGGGAAGGTAAACAGTGTTTCCGTGCACTGCTCTGGTTTCGGTGTTCCATTGCGCCAGAAGCGGCTTAGTCATGCTGGCCACATGACCCAGAAAAACTGTCTGCAGACAGTTTTTTTTGCTCCCTCAGCCTGTAAAGCGAGATGAGCGCCACAACCCCAGAGTTGTCTGCGACTGAACTGTCAGGGGTCCTTTACCTTTACCTTTTTAACTAGGGTATATGAATTTCAGTGTGTCTGCTGTCAAGAAAACTTAGTTGAATGAAAGCTAATGTTTTTAATTGTTTTTAGAAGTCTTAAAAAAGTCTTGAAAATTATTAATGACCTGGTTGCCACCTGGGGCTCCTTCAGAAGGAGCAGGATATAAATTGAATAAATAATAATAAATACATAATGTGTGCTTGGGACCTGAGATCTTTGTACCCATTTTTCATACCTGGCTGCAGTGCCTGATAAATCACTGAAATTGATATACCCTAGTTAAAAAGGTAAAGGTAAAAGACCCCTGACAGTTAGGTCCAGTCAAGGGCAACTATGGGGTTGCGGCGCTCATCTCGCTTTCAGGCCGAGGGAGCCGGTGCTTGTCCACAGACAGCTTTCCGGGTCATGTGGCCAGCAAGGCTAAACTGCTTCTGGCGCACGGAAACACCATTTACCTCCTGCCACAGCAGTACCTATTTATCTACTTTCACTGGCGTGCTTTCGAACTGCTAGGTTGGCAGGAGTTGGGACAGAGCAACGGGAGCTCACTCTGTTGCAGGGATTTGAACCGCCGACCTTCTGATTGGCAAGCCCAAGAGGCTCAGTGGTTTAGACCACAGCGCCACCCGCGTCCCTTTTCCCTCCAAGGTAGGCAGTGACTGATAAAGTACTTCTAGCCTTTCAGAAAAGTTGTTGTTTATTAAATTTGTATACCACCCTTCATCCATAGATCTCAAGGCTGTTCAAAACATAAAAATACAATATAAGAACATAAAATACTTAATAAAAACAATACAAACTAATACTCCCTCCCTCAAACACACGCTTACTCAGCCAAAAAGGCCTGGTTGAAGAGGAACATTTTTGCCTGGGAATTTAGAATATGAGATGCAGCTGACCAGAGAGACTTTGAGTGCATAGAGACATGCCTCACGGCTGTGCAGGGTTGGGCGATGTCAACTTTTCAACATTGTGGTGTTGAAAAATGGAGGGAAGAACAAGCTGTGTTGGGACCAGCCCTGCAAGGTGCTGGAGTGAAACTGCTGAGGCCCTTCATCCAGGTAGCATAATTACATCTTACTTGAACATATATAATGTGGTTAGTTTGGGGGATTCAGTGGTTAAAGTAGCCAGGCCAGCTTTTGGGTGAGTCAGTGGGCCTGGGCATGGTATAACAAAGGAAGTGGCTTTGTACCAGAGGACAAATGGGTGGGCCCTGGGCCCCCTCCCTCACCTGGCTGCTAGTGAGAAGGGCAATAGCCAGCGTTGTGTGAGAGAGCTGGGCTAGAAGCAGGCGGCTGGCAGAAGCCAGGGCGTCAGAGCTGTACCCGATTCCTGCTTGGAATCCAAGGCTGTGGTCGTGGGAGAAGCAAGACCCTTTCGGGGTGCTGATGCTGTGAGCACCTCCATTGTAGACTCAGGTTGTATATATGTGTAGATAAACCATCTCTCCTAAAGACATAACAATTGCTGCTGTCCATCATTCCAAGGAAACCGAACATGGGTAAGTGCCTGAAACCCCTGGAGTCCCACACCCTTCGGAGACTGGGGTAGTGAAGCACAAAAGAGGGTGTGTCTACTTGAATTTGCTTCAATTCATGCAAATTAGTATCAAATAAATTGTTGTAATAATTTTAAGGTGCACACGCTTAGTGGGCCACACTCCACAGAAAACCAGTAATAATAATAAGTTATTATTTATACCCCACACATCTCGCCGGGCCTCCCCAGCCCCTCTGGGTGGCTTCCAACAGGGTATTAAAAACACAATAAAACGTGAAACATTCCCTAAACAGGGCTGCCTTCAGGCGTCTTCTAAAAGTCAGAGAGCTGTTTACAGTATTCCCTTGACATCTGATGGGAGGGTGTTCCACAGGGCGGGTGCCATTACCAAGAAAGCCCTCTGCCTGTTTCCCTGTAACCTCACTTTTCGCAGGGAGGAAACCGCCAAAAAGCCCTCGGCACTGGGCCTCAGTGTCCAGGCTGAATGACGGGGGTGGAGACACTCCTTCAGGTCTACTGGACTGAGGCAGTTTAGGTGTGCTGGTCCAGGGGGGAGGTTACTGTTATTGGTTTCAGAACTCACAGGGTTAAGGAGTTCTGGTGACGTCTCTTTCCTGAGGCGTGGTTAGAAACACATACGGGAGTGGTTTGACGCTACGTGTTTCAGTCTGGTTTCGCTTTTGCGGAGGGAGGACGCAAGATGTGTGCGTTGTCACCGGGACAGATTTAAGATCTGGTTTACTTCATGATTAAAGGCTAACAAGATAAGGAACGCTTTGTGTCAGTTCTGAATTATTCACCCACATGCTGCAATTGCTTCACCGCTGTGTTTATCTCTGCTACCGGCAAGAGGGAGAGGCAGGAAGGATCTTTGGATCAGCACGGACAGACAACAGAGCTGCGCAAAGGGAAGCGTGCTGGACTCCATGTTTGTTTTTCTTGGAACTCATGGCAACACTGACCTCTCCGTTGCCATAGGTTATGGGTGCTTGCCAATGCTTTGAAGCATTGCAGGAACGTCTCACATGTGGGGGAAGCCAGCAGGAAAGTTGCTGGGGCCAGCCGGAGCTGTCTTTGAGGCTGGAAGGAGCTCGCTGGGAGGAGAAGCCGATCTGCCAGAGGCCGGAGGAAGCTGATGCTGTCGTGAGTACGCTTACCCCGGGGGAGAAGGAGATGGCTCAGTCCCAGGAACATGGCTTTGAGCTTAAGCTGCCATGTGCGAAGTTAACAACCCAAACGTGGTTGGAGTGGAGTTATTTAGCAGAGTTGTCCTTAGTTGGAGCCAAGCTCTGGGAATTGGTGAAGCCGATGTCTTCGTCAGCTGGGGCAGTTGGAAGCCAACGTGAAGCTGAGCAGCGTGTTCTGGTTTTCTGGCTGAGAATGTAAGTGCTGATTTAAGGCCTATAGTTCTGGATGCAAGGAAGCCGACGGTCGCTTGGCTAGCTCTCCAGGAAGTGTGCAACGCTGGGGGCGGAAGCAAGGGCCGGGAGATGGCTGCATCAGAACAGGAGAGGCAAGATGGAGCTTACCACCTTTGTGGAAGCCAGTGCACAGCTGGGAAAGGCTGTGGGACCCCTGAGGGGGGCAAAGGGACTATTACCACTACTGCTGCTGTTGCTGCCAGTTTTGCAGAGTCTAAAAGCTGCGTGGGTGATGCAACGTGTCTGCGTGAGGAGCTTGGAGAGAGGCAAGCTGCTGGGGGCCCTTTACCTACCACTGGGGGTGCAGGAAAGCGTCCTGGGAGCCCTGGGAGCAGTGGGGGGGCAGTGAGCAGTAAAAGAACAGAAAAGCCTCTTTTTCCAAAGGCTGCCAAGAGTTGTTTGCGTCGTGAGTCGAAGCCTGGGAAACAGGACAGAGCTAAATGCTTCAAGGTCAGACATCTGCTGCAGAGGGAGATAAGGCCTGCAGAGTTGTCTGGGAACTCTGAGATAAGTCCAGTCTTCAGAGCAACGCAGGATGTTGCGGTTTCGGACGCTGCCAAGGACAGAGGCGGCAGCGGGACGTTTGTTGCTGCTATGGCAACTTTGAAAAACAATGCCAGCAGGAACACAGATGTGAAGTGGGTGTTGGATTCGGGTGCCAGTCATCACCTCATTGGGACGCCATCTGCTGGGGAGCTGCGGAATTGCAGGGCTGTTTTAACTGGAACTGCTGTCACATTAGCTGACGGGACAAAACGAAAAGTTTCTAATGCTGCAAATGTATATGTTTCTGTTTTGCAGGCGGAGCTGGAGTGTTTCATTGTACCAGGGATGAAGTGTTGCCTGTTATCGATACCTGCTTTGGCGAAGCAGGGGTACAAAATTTGTTTTGAAAATAACACCTGTTCTATTTCCAGAGGGGGGAAGCTGCTTGTCAACGTGGAAGGCAAGGGCAATCTCTTTGTTCTGGAGACACCTCTGGAGGGTGGGGGGAATGCAGGAAAAGCACAGGCGCAGTGTGCTAGTGTTCCCAGTCATGATTCATGTGTTCATGTATGGCACAAGAGAATGTCTCATGCTTGTCTGGAAGATGTTAAGAGGCTGCCAGGCTGCACCAAAGGTTGTAAAATCACACCATGTGAGGGATCCCTAGTGTGCAGGGCATGCAGCAAGGTTCAAAGGTGCGGGTTTCCCGGGGTAAAGAGGGTAACCACAAAACCTTTTGAGTTGGTTCACACAGACCTTACAGGACCCATGAAGTGTGAGAGTCTGGGTGGGGCCAGGTTTCTGCTAACGATGGCAGATGATTTTTCTCAGAATTTATGGTGTTTCTCTCTCAGGTCACAGAGGGAGGCAGCGCAACTGATCCAGGATTGGGTTGCGGAGGTGGAACTAAGGTTCTCCACCAAGGTGCAAGAGTTCAGGAGCGACCGTGGGTCACAATTCACTGGGTCTGCTCTGAAGGAATTCTTCAAGGAAAAGGGAATTCGTCACCAGGTGACGGGTGCAAAGTCTCCTCAAGAGAGAGGCATGGCAGAGCACAGGAGTGAAGCACTGGCTGAAGCTGTCAGGGTTTTACTGTGTGACTCTGGGTTGCCTCAGAGCTTTTGGAGTGAAGCTTGGAAATTTGCCAGCTTTGTTTTTAACAGGTCCTACAATCATGATGTAGGTGACACACCGTATTTTCTGTTGCACAAGAGGAAGTCACAGGTGCACTTCTTCCGTTCGTTTGGGTCTAGGGCTTCAGTGCCGATACCAACAGCGCAACGGAAGGAGGGTGGTCCTAGGTGCCAGGACATGATCTTCTGTGGGTATGATCCTGCAACAAATGGGTGGAAGTTTGCATACCCAGAGGGTGATCAGACCAAGCTGCTGGTCAGCAAGCATGCTGAGTTCTTTGAGCAGGGTGGTTGGTCACAGCCTAGGTATGGTTCTGATTTTCTCTCAGAATGTCTGTCCGATTCTGAGGGGGAGAAAAGGGAGGAAGAAAGGGAGGAAGGAGAGTCAGAGGCGGAGCCTGTTGCTGATGACCAGGTTGCTGATGATGGTCAAGCACAGGGGTGGGTTTCTCCACAGGTTAAGATGGAACCCAAAAGTGAGCCTTCATCTCCTGTTAGCCAAGTGCAGGAGGCCCGAAGACGCAGCAAGTCAGAGGGGGAGTCCTCTGTGCTGGGAGACACACTTGCTGACCCCAGTGGGTCAGGAGGAGCGCCCGAGGTTGTACTCCGGCGGTCAACTCGGACCAAAAAGGGGATTCCACCGGAAAGGTTTCAGGTCACCAATGCGTGGGTTGGTTTCGCACAGTGTGATTCTGGGAGTGTGGAAGGGATTCAACAATTGCCTGGGATAGATGCCAGTGGGAGGCAAAAGGCAATGGGAGGTGAGTTGAACTCAAAGAGGTCTGTAAATAGGGGTTCACAGTTTCCCTCAGGGTTCGAGACGAGAGGGGGTGTTATTGGTTTCAGAACTCACAGGGTTAAGGAGTTCTGGTGACGTCTCTTTCCTGAGGCGTGGTTAGAAACACATACGGGAGTGGTTTGACGCTACGTGTTTCAGTCTGGTTTCGCTTTTGCGGAGAGAGGACGCAAGATGTGTGCGTTGTCACCGGGACAGATTTAAGATCTGGTTTACTTCATGATTAAAGGCTAACAAGATAAGGAACGCTTTGTGTCAGTTCTGAATTATTCACCCACATGCTGCAATTGCTTCACCGCTGTGTTTATCTCTGCTACCGGCAAGAGGGAGAGGCAGGAAGGATTTTTGGATCAGCATGGACAGACAGCAGAGCTGCGCAAAGGGAAGCGTGCTGGACTCCATGTTTGTTTTTCTTGGAACTCATGGCAACTCTGACCTCTCCGTTGCCATAGTTACCGTGGGGCGAGGTCCAGGACCTGAGTCGAGGGTCGGCAGACAGTTCTCCACGAGCGAAGCGGGGTCCACAGCGAGGAGCCGGGCAAGGACAGGAACAGGACTGGGTGCTGGCCGAAACAGCTCTTCAATGACGTTGCTCCCGCAACCTGGGACCGGGCTGACTGGCCTTTATCTTCTCTGAGGCCGGGGGCAGTCCCGGCCCCCAGGTGACCCGCCTCTCCTGGCCTTAAGGCGAGCACTCCTCCTGGGAGAAACCAGTTCCCTCCGCCTCTCTGTCCTGAGCCTCTGCAGCTCAGGAGAGGCCGGTGGGTTACTGGACCCAGGGGGAGACTCATTTTCCCCTGACAGGGCTGGGAGAGGCGCACCTGTAGGCAATGTGTCCTCAATCACCTCCGGAGCCAGAGTGGATTCACCTGGTGCCTGCTCCTGAGGTGCAGGCGCTTCAGAATCAAGGCCCTGCCCCAGCTCAGCCAGCCCTGGAGGCGGGGACTCCTGTGCAGGCTGGGATTCCTCCGGTTCAGCCTCTGAATCGGATTCCCAGGCCATCACATTAGGGCTTTAAAGGTCAGCACCAACACTTTGAATTGTGCTCGGAAACGTACTGGGAGCCAATGCAGATCTCTCAGGACCAGTGTTATATGGTCCTGGCGGCCACTCCCAGTCACCAGCCTAGCTGCCACATTCTGGATTAGTTGTAGTTTCTGGGTCACCTTCAAAGGTAGCCCCACGTAGAGTGCACTGTAGTAGTCCAAGCGGGAGATAACCAGGGCATGCACCACTCTGGCACGACAGTCCGTGGGCAGGTAGGGTCTCAGCCTGCGTACCAAATGAGTCTGGTAGACAGTTGCCCTGGACAGAGATTTGACCTGTGCCTCCATGGACAGCTGTGAGTCCAAAATGAGTCCCAGGCTGAGCACCTGGTCCTTCAGGGGCACGGTTACCCCATTCAGGACCAGGGAGTCCTCCACACCAGCCCGCCCTCTGTCCCCCCAAAACAGTACTTCTGTCTTTTCAGGATTCAACCTCAATCTGTTAGCTGCCATCCACCAACCGCCTCCAGACACACAGGACCTTCACCGCCTTCACTGATTCTGATTTGAAAGAGAGGTGGAGCTGGGTATCATCCGCATACTGATGAACACCAAGCCCAAACCCCCTGATGATCTCTCCCAGCGGCTTCATGTAGATGTTAAAAAGCATGGGGGAAGAGGACAAAACCCTGAGGCACCCCACAAGTGAGGGCCCAGGGGTCTGAACACTCATCCCCCAACACCACTTTCTGGGCACGGCCCTGGAGGAAGGAGCGGAACCACTGCAAAACACTGCCCCCAGCTCCCAACCCCTCCAGATGCTCCAGAAGGATGTCATGGTCGATGGTATCAAAAGCTGCTGAGAGATCCAGCGGAACAAGGAAACAGCTTTTACCCTTGTCCCTAGCCCGCCGGAGATCATCAACCAGTGTGACCAAGGCAGTCTTATGTGGATTAAGCTTCAGTTTGTTGGCTCTCATCCAGTCCATTACCATTTAATTTTTAAGATGGCAAAAATGGCAAATTTAGGATGATCTTGGCATTCATGTGGGAGGAGGCAGTTCTCTGGGGAAACTGATCTCCCAGCTGTTGTCAGACTACAACTCCCAGAATCTTTAGCAATGCTGACTGGGGCTGATGGGAGTTGGAGTTGAGGCTGATTTTCTACCCCTGGTGTTCATCATTTTGACAGAAAAGGAAGCTGTACTATGAATATTTAAAGTCATTTTCAGGCTTATTTAAAGGACAGAATGAATAGCTAGCTGAGCTTTCCTTCTGGTCCACCTGGGGGCAATTATTCAACACCACCTTCTTCATGAAGTTTGTTCACCATGATTTCTGAATCCCACTACAAATCTCAGCATCAGGCAAGCCATTCCCCCTCATGTTCTTGGCCCCAGGTATAATAATAGTGCTGACCTACCTTACAGGGCTGTTTCTAAGAATTAATGTGGAAAAGCCTGTGAAGAACCTTTGAGGACTTTGGTAGGCAGTTGTGCCTACCATAGTGTATAATAGCATGTAGCTACCTCCCAATGATAATCCTTACAAAAGCCCTGTAAGGTAACGTTTATTAAATGTTCAGCCTGTTAACTGATTGCCATGTAAAGCGTCTCCAAGCAACTTACAAAACTTTTAAAAAGCATAAAGCACAGCATAAAAGTATGTGGTTTTTTTCAGGTGGTTCACAATTTAGCGGAA
The DNA here is from genome assembly GCF_964188305.1 of Podarcis bocagei. Classification (NCBI taxonomy): domain Eukaryota; kingdom Metazoa; phylum Chordata; class Lepidosauria; order Squamata; family Lacertidae; genus Podarcis; species Podarcis bocagei. The sequence goes on from NC_138131.1 coordinate 72,404,078, forward strand.
CCACCTGCAACATCGGGGCCCAATACGGGCCACATGTTCTCCTGCAATGATTTTGCAAAGTTTTTTGCAGATAAAATCGCTCAGATTCGGGAAGAGGTAGACTCCACCGTGGGAGCAGGGCGGGAGAGTGCTAGAGTTCTGTCTAGTCAAGTTGCGTGGGATCAATTCCAACCTGTTACCTCCGAGGATGTGGACAGGCTGCTTCGACGAGTGGAGCCAACCACCTGTCTCCTGGATCCTTGCCCATCCTGGCTTATAAAAGCTAGCCGGGAAGGACTGGGCGATGGGCTTCGTGGGGTGGTGAATGCTTCCCTCTGTGAGGGAGCCTTCCCAGACCTGCTGAAAGAGGCGGTTATTAAACCGCTTCTTAAAAACCATCTTTAGATGCGGCCACGATGGCCAATTATCGCCCAGTCTCAAATCTTCCATTCTTGGGCAAGGTGATTGAGCGAGTGGTTGCTGAACAACTCCAGGCACGCCTGGAAGAAGCGGACCATTTGGATCCCTTCCAGTCGGGATTCAGGCCTCACCATGGGACTGAAACTGCCTTGGTCGCACTGGTTGATGATCTCCGGCGGACTAGGGACAAAGGTGAGAGCTGTTTAATAGTTCTGCTGGATCTCTCAGCGGCATTTGATACCATCGACCATAACATCCTACTGGACCGTCTTGAGGGGCTGGGAGCTGGGGGCACTGTTTATATATACAGTGGTTCCGCTCCTTCCTCCTGGGCCGTGTTCAGAAAGTGGTGTTGGGGGATGAGTGTTCAGACCCCTGGGCCCTCACTTGTGGGGTGCCTCAGGGTTCTGTCCTCTCCCCCATGCTTTTCAACATTTACATGCAGCCACTGGGAGCGATCATCAGGAGGTTTGGGCTGGGTGTTCATCGGTATGCGGATGATACCCAGCTCTACCTCTCTTTCAAATCAGAACCAGTGAAGGCGGTGAAGGTCCTGTGTGAGTGTCTGGAGGCGGTTGGAGGATGGATGGCGGCTAAAAGATTGAGGTTGAATCCTGACAAGACAGAAGTACTGTTTTGGGGGGACAGGAGGCGGGCAGGTGTGGAGGATTCCCTGGTCCTGAATGGGGTAACTGTGCCCCTGAAGGACCAGGTGCGCAGCCTGGGAGTCATTTTGGACTCACAGCTGTCCATGGAGGCACAGGTCAAATCTGTATCCAGGGCAGCTGTTTACCAGCTCCATCTGGTACGTAGGCTGAGACCCTATCTGCCTGCGGACTGTCTCGCCAGAGTGGTGCATGCTCTGGTTATCTCCCGCTTGGACTACTGCAATGCGCTCTGCGTGGGGCTACCTTTGAAGGTGACCTGGAAACTACAACTAATCCAGAATGCGGCAGCTAGACTGGTGACTGGGAGCGGCCGCCAAGACCATATAACACCAGTCTTGAAAGACCTACATTGGCTCCCAGTACGTTTCCAAGCACAATTCAAAGTGTTGGTGCTGACCTTTAAAGCCCTAAATGGCCTTGGTCCAGTATATCTGAAGGAGCGTCTCCACCCCCATCGTTCTGCCCGGACACTGAGGTCCAGCTCCGAGGGCCTTCTGGCGGTTCCCTCACTGCGAGAGGCCAAGTTACAGGGAACCAGGCAGAGGGTCTTCTCGGTGGTGGCGCCCGCCCTGTGGAACGCCCTCCCATCAGATGTCAAAGCGATAAACAACTACCTGACATTCAGAAGACATCAGGGAAGTTTTTAATATGTGACATTTTAGTGTATTCTTCATCTTTGTTGGAAGCCGCCCAGAGTGGCTGGGGAAACCCAGCCAGATGGGCGGGGTACAAATAATAAATTATTATTATTATTATTATTATTATTATTATTATTATTATTATTATTAGGGGGGGATCCATATATTACAATAAAAAGCATACAAAATCTGCAAATCATGCTCTGTAAAACTGAAGAAAAACTTGGGTAGCAAAACAGCTTGGACCCGTTTACTCATGAGATTTCCTTACCCCACCTGTGCCCACTCGCTTTGTACAGTGGAATTGGTGCTGCTACAGCTGCCAAACAACACCCGTCTTTCAATTGCTTAGTGTGGCAATGCCAACACTGTGGAACTCCTGGCCTATTGAATTCAAGCAGGAGCCTTCACTGTACTCTCTTTCGTGCTTGCCAAGCCTACCCGGATGCTTACAAAGTAGAAGTAATTTTAATCTGTTTTAGTATTTTAACTTCTGTATACTTTTTAAGGATTGGTTGTGGTTTTTTCTTGATTTTACTTTTTTTGTAAATGGCTTTGGGGTTAAAGAAAATGAAAATAAGCCTTGCCCTCTTGTTTAAGCTTCTTCTTCCAACAACAACAACAACTGTAGTTGTTATTATTATATTTGTACCCCACTCATCTGAATGAGTTGCCTTAGCCCCTCTGGGTTGTTCCCGAGAAATAAGAAAAAGCATAATCAAACATCAAACATTAAAAAGCTTCCCTATACAGGACTGCCTTCAAATGTTTTGACATATGACAGGAGGGCGTTCCCAGGGAGGGTGCCGTTACCGAGAAGGCCCTCTGCCTGGTTCCCTGTAACCTCACTTCTTGCAGAGAAGGTTCTCAGAGCCGGATCCTGTGTCCAGGCTAAACGACGGGGGTGGAGATGCTCCTTCAAGTGTACTGGGTTGAGGCCATTTAGGGCTTTACAGGTCAACACCCACACTTTGAATTGTGCTCAGAAACGTACTGGGAGCCAGTGCAGATCCTCCGGAACCCGTGTTATATGGTCGCAGCGGCTGCTCCCAGTCACCAGTGTAGCTGCCACATTCTGGATTAGTTGTGGTTTCCAAGTCACCTTCAAAGTTAGCTCCATGAACATCATGTGGCAGTAGTGCAAGTGGGAGATAACCAGAACATGTACCACTCTGGCAAGACAGTGCATAGGAAGGTAGGGTTGCAGCTGGTGTACCAAATGGAACTAGTAGACAACTGCTCTGGATACAAAATTGACCTGCATCTCCATGGACAGCTGTGCATCTAAAATGACCCTCAGATTGTGACCTGGTCCTTCAGAGGCACAGTTACTCCATTCAGGACCAGGGAATTTCCCACACCGGCCCTCCTCCGTCCCCCAATACTTCTGTCTTGTCGGGATTCCACCTCAATATATTGACTGCCATCCATCGCCCAATTGTCTCCAGACACCCACACAGGACGTTCACCGCCTTCACTGGTTCTGATTTATATGAGAGGTAGAGCTGGGTATCCTCATACTGATGAACACCCAGCTCCAACCCCCAGATTATCTCTGTCCACGGCTTCATATAAATTATTCTGGGCAACCTTCTGAGCTCCACATGCCAGTGGTAGGTGGGGTGAGGCAAAAATGAGTAGGGCAGCTAATGTAAATGTTACCTCTGTGCAGCAGGCCAGTTTCCATATCCACACACGCCCTTCCATATCCTTCATCTAGGCAAGCAAGAAGTATTATCAGAGTGAAAGAACGCATTCCTGCCAGGCAAAAACTCTCAGGGAGGATGTGAAACATGGTTTGTGGAGGGTTGTGGCCAGGGGAGAGTCCTGAGGGCCAGGCAGGGAAGCCTGGAGGGCCACATCTGGCTTAGGGGGCCTGTGGTTTCACCATTCCTGGGCTAATGATCCTTAAGGTCCCTACCAACTTTATGATTCTATGAATGCAGGAGTGATAATAGGAAAGCTGAGCACTGATGGGTGGGGCAGGGGAGGCACCCCATCACCAGAGGCTGTTTGGCTCAAGAAATGTGTCAAAAACGCAACCCACACAGGCGTCACCATTTTCAAGCAGCCACTCTGCTTTAATGTTAGGGTGTCGTTTTTCAAGAAAAGTCTCTGTCCGAGTGAGAAGAAGCTGTGACCCCACTCCAAAATAACAACCAGAACAACCCACCCTACCATCTCTGTTAGCACCCTGGGTATTCCTAAAGGTTGGTAGTGCTGGATCAATGCAAGCCAATTCCACAGGGAAGGGAGAGGAGAGTACACAACTAAAGCAAAATGCAATAGGAAAGGCATTCTCAAACTCAGCTTGGCCTGACCAGAGGGTGTGTGCATGTGTTAGGAGGAGGCAGTATCCCAGAAGTGCATCAAACCATGCCCTGATCTGCAGCGGAGGCCCAGGGAGTCACAGCAGGCTGCCTTCCTTGGCTGCGGGAGCTGGGCAGGGCCAATCCGGCAGAAATGCTCCTTCCGCCTACTCTGCCATCCAAAGCTTGAAAGTCCTGTCATAAGAGCATGTGGCGATCAGCTGCCCGTCCAGGGAGATGTCCAAGCCCATGACTTTGCCCTCGTGTCCTGCCAAGGTTTTCAGCGGGGATGAGCCTGGGTGCGTCCAGACCTTGGCTGTGTTGTCGTAAGATCCAGTAAGCAGGAAGTTGCCATGATTTGCTGGGTGGCGGAAAGAGAAAAATAACAGGAAGTGGGGAGGAGGACTAAGGAGGTAATATAGAGATTTACCACTTACAGCAGGGGTGAGGAACTACAACTCCCATCGTCCATGACCATTAGCTATGCTGGCTGGGGCTGATGGGAGTCCAACAACTTCCAGAGTGCTACCAGTTTCCCCAAAACCTTACCCAAAAGCCAACCATAAGCAGGGAACGGGGGATGCAGGAAGAGGGAGGGTGAGTGACAGAGCATACAGGCTATTCTCAAGAGCCAGTGTATTTGGGGAGGGTGGGGAGCGGTATATATCCAAGTCTTGGGAATCTATGTTGCACATGGAAACCACAGACAAGGTACTTTTCAACCCATTATATATCCTCAGTTTCTGGGAAAAGGCATTAGCAGCTACAGAGACTTACGTTCAAACTTCACTCTGGTCACCAGGTTCTGATGGGCAGGGATGGTGTAGATGCACTTTCTCTGGCGGAGATCCCACACTTTACAGGTGTTGTCGCCGCTTTCAGTGGCAATGTGGTACCTATGAGAAGTACGGAAGAGGAGGAATTCGGGTTTGCGTGCAAGGGGGTTGTTCCCAGTTTCAGCCCTATTCATAATCCTACATGATTATGAAAAAGCTTTAATAAAATATATTGGAGGAGGGGGGAAGGCTATGTACCCATCATACATTTAAAGCACACGGCTTCTGCCAAAGAATCCTGGGAACTGTAGTTTACTAAGGGCATAGGGAATTATAAGCTCTGTGAGGGGGAAACTAAAATTCCCAGGGTGATTTGGGGTGGGAAATGTGCTTTGAATGTATAGTGTGCATGCAGACCAAATTAGTTCCATTAATTTCAATTAATCTACTCCAAGCAGAAGTTAGTTGTCTGTGTGTCAATATTAAGACCTGCACCCCAAGAGGGGAAGGCAAATTGGTTCTTACCCGTTAGGGGAAAAGTTGATCCCATAGATCTCCTTGAGATGACCCTCCAAAAACATGATACAACGCCCTGTGCGCAGATCCCACACGCGGCCAAATGCATCAAGGCCACTGAAAGGAAGAGAAAAACGTCAAACAATCTCTTTCTCACACAACCCCCTTCCCATGCTTCCACTCTGAATAAGAGGCATCACTTAAAGCCATCTTTGGATCTTCTTTCCTCTTTAGTTGTCACCTAGGCTGGATGCCTCTTAACATCACTAAACAGGAGCCAAAGGAGCTTCTGCGAACCACAGTTGTTAAATTGGAGCAAAGCCTTTCTGCAATGCAGCTCGGATTGCCTCCCATGTTACTACCACCTCCTGTCTGCAGTTCCAAGGTTTTGCAAGCAGGACCCAGATCTGACCTACCTGGCAAATCACATGTAGGAAAGTCTAATTAGCACACTTTGTTTGCATAGATTTAGAATATTTATTATGCACTTAAATCAAAAAGTTATCTAAGAGGAGTACAAAAACTGAACGTGAAACATAGCTAAAATCTACAGAACAATTAAAAAGCAAATATACCTAAAAGCCATTGGCATTATAAACACGCATAAAAATAAGTAGAACTTTAAAAACAAAGTAACTAAATTATGCACTTGGGTAGGCTTTTCAAGCCAAAAAAAAAAAAAAAAGGATTCAGCAGGTGCCTACAACTATATAGCTTGCTTAATGTCAATAGGCAGGGAGTTCCAAAGCATAGTTACATGACAATGAAGGATCGACTCAATTACAAACAAGCTAAAGCAAGAGCTGCCCAGATCAGAATTTGCAAATTAAGAACAATGATGGGGCAAATCTTAATATTGCCCTAAAAAGTTGAAACTTTTATTTTAATGAGCAGTATAAACTCAGGAATACAGTCAAGCTATTAGGAACAAAGGAAGTTTCCTAGAAATGAGTCAGAACATTGGTCCATCTAATTCAGTAGTGTCTACACTGACTGGCAGCTGCTCTCCAGGATTATAGATAGGAAGATAACCATTGGGGATTGAAGCTGTGACTTTCTCCACGCAGAGCAGACGCTCTTATCGAAGCTATGGCCCCTCCCTCATTAGAATTTCCACCCTGTGACTTTTTAGCTCCAGGAGTGAAGACTTGAGTGGGATCTTCTGAAGGTAGAATCCCAACCAGTTCTCTCTCTTTTCTGGCATTTTAGAACTAGCAAGAATGAGCATCATTACTGACTGGCTGATACTTGCTCAGTGACACCCCCAGGGAGGGTTAGGACTTGCACATGCATGTAGATTTACCCAGTGGCAGAAAGGGAGCCGTCAACATGGAAGGTGATGTCGTAAACTCCTTTGCTGTGCCCCTCCTGGTGCAAGATTTCCTCCTGAGCCTCCAGGTCCCACAGGCGCCAAGAGTGGTCATAGCTGCAGGGGGGGAGGTGGAGAAGAGACAAAGACTCAAGTGAATATCTCACAAGGCCCCAACAGGTCCCCCCCCCCCCGAAGTTCAAGCAGGTGGCTGGATTGTCTATCCTGATCTCCACTACAAGCTAAGACCATGGAATTAATCTAATCTGCCCCTGGCCCCCACAAACTTAGACGATCAGCCAACTGATACAGGGATATGTGTAGCATTTAGGACACATAATTCAATTCTCTGCTCAGTATTGGGATCTTCAACTGCAGCTTCCTCCCATTCTGACCTCTCACTTTCCAGTCTTGTGTAATGAGTGCTGGGCTGAGTGGAAAGAAGTAACATATCACAAGGGGATGACAACAACTGTTTTTCTATCGAGGGCAGAATTATTTCGAAGGTAACCCATGGTGGTGGCATTGCCAGTGGTGGTGAGACTACTAACAATGGAAGGAACTCTCTTTTCTTCCTTTTCTTTCTGCTGCTCTCTGCTCTTCCTCTTTCTCCATCACATCATTTCCCTATTTATTCACCTCCTTGCTACCCACAAGAAATTAGACCAGGTGCCATGTGTGGCCCTTTGGGCAGCACCCCCTCCTCTGACTTACCAGGTGGTGCCCAGAAACCTGCCAGAGGGATGCCATGCCACCCGGGCTACTCTCGCTGTGTGTCCCTCGATGTCAGCCACTGGTTCATCACTGAAAGAAACACAACATCTCACGGCAAATTCTTGATGATGCTGACTGTCCCATAAGAGAGACTAAAATAAAGAGGGAGCAATACAGAATAGGAGAAAGGGAAAGGTGCGATGGGTGGATCCAGCTGGCTGGCTGGAGGACAGAGGGGGGGGGGGTGTGTACAGAAACTAATCTGCTGTGTGAAGGTAAAATTTACAGTAGTTACTCCACCCACCACTGGTAAGTGACCCCCCTGAAGGGTGCCCAGAAGAGAAAAATGTTTCAGTTGTTATTGAAAGATTCACAGACTAGCTTGGCTTTATCCAATGACTTTATTAACAGCTTAGTCATAGTATACTACTGTATAAGATTTGTACACTGCTTGCTGCCTTTCAAGCCTAAAATATGTTGTGACGGGGCTTTGCAAAACTAGTTCACAAGTAAACAAACAATGCTGTCTCTGACTGGCTGCAAAAATACACAGGCAGCTTGGGATGCTTCATGTAGGCTACTCCCCATTGTTCCCAGGGCTGCAAAGTACAAATATTAAAGTAATCAAAGGGCATTCGAAACAGAAGGGAAAACCCTGCCTGCCCAAGCAGAGCAGTTGTGGCTCAGTGGTAGACACACTCTGCAGGCAAAAGAATCCCAGATTCAATCCCTGGTGTCTCCAAGTACGGCTGGGAAATCCTCCCACCTGAAACTGTGGAGAGCCACTGCCTGTTAGAGCAGACAACAGTGGCCTTGAGAGGCAATTAGTCTGGCTTGCTATAAAGCAGCTTCCTATGGGGTTGTATTCAATTCAGTTCATTTCAGAGTAGACCCAGTGAAATTAATGCATGTCCATGCATTTCAATGGGTCTACAACCCTGTGTTCCAAAAGAAAGCAACTGGATAGTGAACCAGTAACCTCATTGGCAGGAGGAAGTCCTAATACTTCCTCAAGTATAAGAGCTACTAGACCAGCTCCACTTACTGTAGCTGCTCTCTTCAGTTTGATTGAGCCCCCTTGTTGCTGGAATGATCCAGTCCTGTACACGCAACCCTGACTTTCTTAAACAAAAGGTGAAGGAACTCAGGGAACTCCAGAAGGAAGCCTAGCCCAGTGGGGTTTGAATTTGACATCAATATAACAAGCCACAGAATGGCCCCAGAACAACATGTTTTAAAGCTCTTCTACTTGTTCCTTTTGCGGCCGTGTCTTTACCTGCCCCATGTTATACAAGATGTCAGGGGTGGGGCAGGTGTGGCTTGGCAAAAATGGCCCCATGGGCCATATCAGGTTCCCTGCCAGGCCCAGTCAGGCCCATGGGCCACAGGTCCCTTACTGTTGCATAAGAGGGTCTCGAGTTCAACAGGTGGGAAAAAATCTATCACTAAATATGAGTTTGAGCAAAAGATTCCTGCATTGCAGGGGGTTGGATTCAATGACCCTTGTGGTCCCTTCCAACTTGACAATTCTATGATTCTATGATTCTATGACCTCACAGGCACCCAAGACTGAGAGAAGGAGTGCGAATTTACCACCACTGATGCTTCGGCCCACAGCAACAGTATCTGACAGAAATAAACCTCTTCCCTGAGGCCCAATTAAAGAATCTGCTCTCTCTCTGTTTCCTTGGATAACGCACTGACAGAATCAACTGCCTTCCCCAAGAGTCACAGTGCCTTGACTGTTGGAACAAATGCAGCCTATCTGGGGACATAGCAAGACAAGAGGTGTAAAAAGTAAGACAAGTATGACATGGGGGAGAAGTGGGAACCCCCCACCTCACAGTTTGGGCCAGGGGGCACAACCAATAAGCCAAGCAAACTCGTGTCTCTATAAAGGTTTAGAAACAGTAACACAGAAAAGAAGCCTCATTATAAGGAGAGAGGAGCACTGCTGGATCAGGCCCCCAAAAGCACCCACAGCAAAATAACTCTGGGAACTATAGTTCACCCTCACAGGACTATAATTCCCAGCACTTGTAACAAACTACAGCTCCCAGGATTCTTTGGGGGGAGCCATGTGCTTTAAAAGTATGGTGTGGTCATGCCCCTGCCTCAATCACTTGTGTTAGTGTTTTGTTTGTTGCAGAAGGAGGTTAAGCAGGAAGCCATTCTTTAATATTTTTCTCTACCACCCGCAGCAGCCAATAAAATAAGGAAGGGAAGGCAACTGATTTTCCTGGGCCCAGGCGTACCTTTCAAGACTCCAGAGTTTGACAGAGCCATCTGCTGCGCATGAAGCCAGGTTGACGTCCTTCTTGTCCAGGAAGATGGTTGCCTTTGGGTGAAAGACAATGGCTCCAACGTTGGTGTTGTGCCCTTGGGAACAGACGAGACAGACAGACAGTTTGAGAGCCAGCCAATTTTAAGCTTGCTTCCTCTGTCTGAGTCTGGGCCTCTTCCTATTGCTCCGAAGAGACTCTTTGACTGGGAATCACTCCAAATTTAGTTTTTGTGCTAAAGCCGGGGTGGGGAACCTTGGCCCTGTAAGCCAAATGTGGCTCTCAAGGCCTTCCACTTTGGTCCTTGGCACTCTCCCCACACTAATTCACTCTTTCCCCTCAGGCCACACACTTCACTCTCCCTGCTTCACGCCCTTCTTGAGTGTCTTCTGCTGCATGCCAATAGTGGGAGGGGCCAAAAGCAAAAGAAGGTGGAGCAACAAATGCAGCTTTTCCCTTTGTATAGTAGGCTACCTGCCTTCACACTCCCATTTCTAGTCTCCTTCCAGGCCTGATCAGAATTCAAGGCCACATTCCACCCAAGTAAAAACACTAAAGGAGGGTGCCAAGCAGGGTTGGTGCAGTTTGAAGAGAGCCCCAAGGGCCAGAGAGGCTGTGAGGGCCACATGTGGCCCACGGGTCTGACGTTCCCATGCTCTGAATTAGTCAGCAGCTAAGCAGTGGACCTATAGGATATGACTCCCAACACTGATTATTAGAGTCAAGGCTGTCTTCCAGAAAGGAATGCCATCTCACCCAAGCCCAAGGGGGACAAACAAATAAAGGAAGAAGTTTGCACAGCACCACTCTCAAAATTCATAGCCTCCCACCCATGTAGCCTTATGCTCCTAATCAGCCATATACTGTAATTGCTCCAGTCATTTGAGGGAAGATAAGAGAAAAGCAGGCTGCTTTGGCAATGGGTGCGGTGGGAGTCAGATACTATACCTCGCAAAGTGCAGATGAGATTACAATCCGGCACTGACCACAGTTTACAGAGGCCACTCCTGGGAGAGAAAAGGCAGAAGGAAAACTGACTGGCATTTTATTTTATCTTAAAATGTTTTCTATCCCTTGTCTTTCTGTTTTACAAACAAAACCAATCAAACAAAAGCAATCAAGGAAGCTAAGAGAGTAAAAAAAAACCCAAACACATATAAAAACCAAGCAAAATTCAGTTGCAAGATAACAAGTCTAAAAACAAAACAGAAGATAGCAAGTCTAAAAACAACCTTCAACAAAATGATAAAATGCACCCACAGAACTATCACATTCTAAAAACTACTCCCACAATAGCCTTCCAGAACTTGCTAATTACAGGGCGTTGGACAAGATGACTTTCGGGATCCTTTCCAGCTCTACAATTTTATGATTCTATGACTGCTCCCAACAGCTCAGGCAGCCTCTCCTGTGCACTATAGGAGAACTTAGCAGGATTGGGAGGGACATAATGAAAAGCAGAACAAAGTTTACCAGCAAGCTGTAGCCAGGAGCTTGGAGTTGGGGCTGAAGTTGCAATAGGAGATAGGGCGGTCGTCTCCAATTTGGCTGCAGAAATTATTCAAAGACTGAAAGAAAAACAACAAAAAAAGATAATATTTTGCCACCAGAGGAAATGAAGGGCTCAATAAAATGAGATGGCGCTGAGATGGTAAAGAAAAGAGATGACGTTTCCTGCCCAGGCTGCTCCCCCACCTCACCCCCAGTAGTGTTTCCTACTGAGCTGAATTGTGGGACCCATTTAGTGCAATGTTATGTGCTCTGAACTGGCAGCTGAATTCCAAGCAACCAGCAGAGATCTTTCCTTGTCCAGGAGATGGAGATGCCAGGGAGTCAACCTGGGATCATCCACATGCAAAGCATTTGATCTACCATTGAATTATGCTGAGGAGGAGCAGAGGCACAGAAGCCTTCTGCAAGCTCATTTGAACCTCAGCATCTCGGGGGCCTTCTGGGCTGCAGCAGCCCAGTGCCCAGAACTTTTAAGTCATAGCAGAGATGGGTCCCACTTACCCTTAGAGATTTGTGCAGCTCCTGTTTCTGGGAAGTCCGTGTGGCCTCAGGGACCTCCTTGAGCAGCCGGGCTTCCTCCAATCGATTCATTGCCCTGTGAAGGGAACAAAAATTAATGCAACCAGGTCTTGCCCATATTCAACCCTTGCAGAGGCCTACAAGTTGTAATGGTGACAATTCTTCTGCCACGTGCCATCTGTCTTTTGAGGTGGGTTTGAAATCCCCCATTTCTCAACCATCACCACCACTCTAGTTAGGGACAATAGATATACAAGGCCTCATCAATGTTTGCGTTAGCATTTCTCAATCCCAGCCCCTTACCGAGGGAGGGAGTAGTTGGCGATCCACAGTCTGGCCGTCTTCAAGGTATTTGGTCCTTCGTGGTACCAGGTTTGCTGATACTAAGAGAAATGAAACATTAAAGGGGTGGGTATCTCTTGTGAGACTTGGGTACTATAGTGGGCACACATTTATAGCTAAGGGGAAAGGTCGGAGCTCAGTGGGAAAGTGTGAGCTCCCAGGGTTTGTGAAGACTCCCATTTGAAACCCCAGAGCTGCTGTCACTCATAACACACTTTAAAATTTATTACCTCCTCTTTTGATTTCTTGGACTTCTCATCTTCTTTTTGGGTCTTCTTCAATGCGTCTGTGCCAACCACAGACAGAATGTTACGTAGCCTGTTGAGAAATAAAGTGAAGATTAACTTGCCTTTGTTTATATGAGTCACATCAATGAACTGGAAAAGGAAGTGAGAGCAAGTCAATTTCATCCTCTCTCACCTCTCCCTCCTTTCTGCAGGGCCCTCTCCAAAAAGTGTGATGGGCTTCCCGAGGGCTCGTAAGCAGGCCTTGACCTCAGAGTCATCTGTGGAAACATTGATTTGCCTGGCACGCTTCCGGCGCTCAAACTCTGCCAGGACCTCTGCCTGGCGCTCGCTGATGTGCTCTTCCAAGTCAAAAACTTCACCTGATCATAGTAGAAAGCCAAAGGTTATAGGAAATACAACCCCAACAGGACCCTACAAAGCCTCAACACTTGACCCTCACTTCAAAAGTTTGCTTCATTCCAATGAAGCCACATTCAAAGAGCAACAATATGTGGTATATGCTGTGTCACCTCTCTCTGCTCCTTGAGTGTCCAGGTCAAAGCTTATGTTATCAGTGAGGCCTGTGGCTTAAGACTTTGACGGCTGCTGTTGCTGCTTGTGTGAGTGCTGGGAAGACCGCTCCCTCTCCTGCCAACTCCATCTGGCCTAGGGGGCGGGGCCTGCACTACCATTACAGTTTAGAGGACTGAGCAGCTACCGGCAGCAATGGACAAAATAGTTTTAAATGTTTTAATTGCTTTTAATTTGCAGCACCTTAAATGGGGGTTGTTGTTTTTTATAATATTATATTATTTCATTATCTGCAGCAAATGTTAAAGATGTTTATATATATTTTAAGTTGTTTTAAAGGTGTTTTTATTGTTTACTTTGTTGTACCACCGTGAATGGTGGTTTTTATCTATGTATTTTTGTTTGTTCCGTCTTGTTTTGGTTTTGGGGTTGGACATTTGAGTGGGGTGGGGACTGGTTTTGTTTGGGCATAATTGTTTTGGTTGTTTTGTTTTCTATTTTGTAAATGGAGGTTAGTATGAGGCTTGGGATTGCTACCGTGGAGGGGCGAGGGAGGTATGGCGGTGGGGGCAGATGTTATAGGCGAAGGGGATCGAGATACGGATATGCTCGTACCCCTTCCAATCTGCGCCCCATCCCGAGAGACAAGGGTAGGGTGAGCAAGGATTACTCACCTCCTTCACTGGTGTTGTGCAATGCCAGGTCTATAGGCAACAAAACCACTACCCTGCGAGATTTCTTTACCTCGCAGGGAGTCGACCTGGCTTGTGTGACGGAGACCTGGGTGCGCGAAGGGGTAACTGTTACCTTACGAGAGATTGCACCCCCGGGTTTCTCCGTCCTCCACCAGTCACGGACTGTGGGCCGCGGGGGAGGGGTGGCAGTATTAATCCGGGAAGATTGTTCTTTCAGGGCTCTACCACCGCCATCGATCCCCGGCATTGAATGTGTTGGTCTAGTGTGGGGCTCCGAGGAGAGCTTGGCTGTCTGGCTGGTGTACCGGCTACCTAACGCACCAGCAGCCACCCTGTCAGGCCTGCTGGAGGCGGTGGCCGGCTGGGCCTTGGAGTTCCCTAACCTATTGGTATTGGGAGACTTCAACTTCCATGCTGATGCCACTCCCTCCTCACTGGCTCTGGACCTGGTGTCTTCCATGGCGACAGTAGGGCTCTCCCAGTTTGTTTCGGGCCCCACACATCAAGCAGGCCACACGCTGGATTTGATCTTTGGCGCCGGTATAGATGTGATCATGTCTCCTTCGATGAAGGTGCCATGGTCTGATCACTATGCTCTGAAAGCCAGGATTGACTTTCCACCCCCACCCTGCTTAGGTGGCGAGCCGATTTGGGCTCGCCCGCAGAGGCTGATGGACCCGGATAGATTCCGTCAAGCCTTGCGGGACCTTGCTCCCCCGGCGACTCATTGACTGAGCTTGTTGAGGGCTGGAATACCCAGCTCCTGGCAGCCATCAATGAGATCACACCTAAGCGCCCTCTGCGACCCCGCAGAAACCGGGCTCCCTGGTTTACCGAGGAGCTTCGGAAAATGAAGCGGGACCTCAGACGGCTAGAGCGAGTATGGCGGGGTGCCCGTGACAGAGCCTCAAGAACATCTTATAGGGTTTTTATGAAAACCTATGAGATGGCAGTGAAGGCCGCTAAGAAGTCTTACTTCTCGGCCTCCATTGCATCCGCTAGCTCTCGCCCGGCGCAATTATTTAGTATAATTCGGTCTCTTAACGTCCCTTGAAGGACAGCCAAATTTAAATAACAATCTGACACACAGCTGTGAGGCATTTGCGAGCTTTTTTGCGGAGAAGGTCCTGTTGCTCCGCCATGACCTCCCTGCCAATTTGGATACAATAAAGGAACTGGAGGCCCCTCGACTGTGCTCGGGTCCAGTATTGGACCACTTTGACCGGATATCTCCAGCCGATGTGGACAGATTCCTCCAAGCTGGAAAGCCCACCACCTGTCCTCTTGACCCGTGCCCGTCATGGCTGATTAGAGCGTGTCCAGACGAGGTGCGGGGCCCCCTGGGGGATATCATCAATTTGTCCCAGGGGAACAAATTATTCCCAGGGGAACTGAAGGAGGCGGTGGTGCGTCCGCTCTTAAAGAAAACATCATTAGATCCCTCAGATCTATCCAATTACCGCCCGGTCTCGAATCTTCCATTCCTGGGTAAGGTGATTGAGAGAGCGGTTGCTGAACAGCTTGGTAGGTTTCTGGATGAAACATCTGCTCTGGATCCATTCCAGTCCGGCTTCCGGGCTGGTCATGGGACCGAGACGGCTCTGGTCGTCCTAACAGATGATCTCCACAGGCAGCTGGATCGAGGCAGGTCGGGGCTGCTGATTCTTCTAGATCTGTCAGCAGCCTTTGACATGGTCGATCACGAACTCCTGGACCACCGCCTTGCCGACGTGGGGATCCAGGGCACAGTCCTTCAATGGCTGCGCTCGTTTCTCTCTGGTCGGGGACAGAGGGTGGCGCTTGGGGGGGAATTGTCATCACGCCACTCCTTGGTGTGTGGAGTGCCTCAGGGTGCAATTCTCTCCCCGATGCTTTTTAACATCTTTATGCGCCCCCTCGCCCAGCTTGTCCGGAGTTTTGGGCTGGGTTGCCATCAGTATGCTGATGACACCCAACTCTATCTGTTGATGGATGGCCATCCTGACTCGGCCCCAGACACACTGACCAGATGTCTGGAAGCTGTGGCTGGATGGTTACGTGGGAGCCGGTTGAAGTTAAATCCTTCGAAGACAGAGGTCCTCTGGCTGGGGCGGGACGATATGGGATCGAGGGGGCAACTCCCATCTCTTGCGGGGGTGCAATTAGTGCCAGCACCGGCCGTTAAGAGTTTGGGTGTAATCTTCGATACCTCCCTCTCTATGGAGGCGCAGATTACAGCTATAACAAAGGCGGCATTTTTTCATCTCCGCCAAGCTAAGCAGTTGGCACCTTATCTCTCTCGTCCTGACCTAGCCACTGTGATCCATGCGACGGTCACCTCCAGACTGGATTATTGTAACTCGCTCTACGTGGGGCTGCCCTTGAGACTGACCCAGAAACTCCAGCGGGTGCAGAATGCCGCGGCGAGACTCCTTATGGGGTCTTCGCTGCGAGAGCACATTCATCCGGTACTATACCAGCTGCACTGGCTCCCGGTGGAGTACAGGATCAGGTTTAAGGTGCTGGTTTTAACCTTTAAAGCCCTATACGGCCTAGGACCCTCGTACCTACGGGACCGCCTCTCCTGGTATGCCCCACAGAGAAACCTACGGTCTGCAAATAATAACATCCTCAAGGTCCCAGGCCTCAGAGAGGTTAGGCTGGCCTCAACTAGAGCCAGGGCCTTCTCGGCTGCGGCTCCAAACTGGTGGAACGCTCTGTCCCAAGAGACTAGGGCCCTGCGGGACCTGACATCTTTCCGCAGGGCCTGCAAGACAGAGTTGTTCCGCCAGGCCTTTGGTCAGGGCACAGCCTGACTCCCTCCTCTGGCAACCTGCACAGAATTTTGCTTAATTGGTTGCCATCAATTCGATTTAATTAATTTTCATAATGAAATATTTTTAGATTGTGTGACTATTTGACTGATTATTTGATTGTTGTTAGCCGCCCTGAGACCGGCTTCGGCTGGGGAGGGTGGGATATAAATAAAATTTATTATTATTATTATCCCTCTTTTCAGCCAAAACTGGCTCCCCAAATGGCTTAAAATCAACATTCATACAAAGGCAAAATGTAATTAATGTTTTGCTGGGGGGGGGGGTAAGAGAGCACAATCTCTTATGGCCACTGGAAGTACACATTTTTATATCCAGAGGGAACAAATAGGATCTGCAGATGCGCAGGAGCTAGCCAACAAGCATTTGTTCCCCTGAAACGAAACCTACCCACATTGATCTGCTGCCACCTGTGACACTCCTTCTCATCTAGTGTTTTGCTTTTTGCTACCCCTATCTAGATTTAAATTATAAAGACCTCAGGGCAGGGATTTGTCTCTTGCTTGCTTTCTCCTGTAAAGAACTACAGTGGTACCTCATGTTGCGAACCGTCCCCCTTACAAATTCTTCGGGTTACGCGCTCCACTAACCCGAAAGTAGATGCCCCTCATTGTGAACTTTGTCCCGGGATGCGAGCAGAAACCACGCTCCGGTGGTGCGGCAGCAGCGGGAGGTGCCATTAGCGGAAGCGCACTTCATGTTACGAGCGGTTTCCGGTTACGAACGGACCTCTGGAACGGGTTAGGTTTGTAACTGGAGGTACCACTGTATGTATAACTGATAGCATCCCTGGGATAAAGATAGCCTGGTCACATTTATCCATGGGCTGATTACTATAACGCACTGTACTTGGGGCTGCCTTTGAAGATTGCTTGGAAACTACAGTTAAAGCAAATAAATGGGACTGGTCATATGGAACCTATTTTGCCTGTCCTAAAGAGATACACTGGATTAAAGTTCATTGCCAAGCTCAAGCCAAAGTGCAGATTTTGACCTACAAAGCCCCAAATGGGTTGGGGCCAGGCTAGTTGAAAGATTACCTGTTCCCACATGAACCCACCCAAACATTAAGATATATTCTAGGTCCTACCACCCTTGGAAGTATGGTGGACAATGACACAGGCTTCTTAGTTGTGGCATTCTGTCAGCACCAAGTGAATGTCTTCTTTGTTTGCATGTGGTTTTATGTCAGCATCTCGTTTAATCTCATTATGCTGTGTAATGCTTTAGTGTGATTTGTTTTAAAGGACTTCCTGATTTAATTGTAATTTTAGTATTGAACTGAGAACTTCTCTGAGAGCATTTGCTGAAAATGGCCTGCTTGCAAGCATTCTAAACAAATTATCAGCCCCACTAAGCAGTTCTTCCCTCCATCCTTTTCCTTCCATCTCCCAGTCAGCTCACTACCATCTCTTACCACTGGTGATATTGATGTTGCCAGCCTCAATAGCTGCTTTGACTGCATCCTTGCCCATCAACCCAGACTCCCCTTTGAGGAGACGCTCTTGCTCTTTCTCCTCTAAGCTCCCATAGAAAATTGGGGCTTTCTTGGCTGGAGGAGCATCCCCTTGATCTGAAGCCTTTGTTTTTGAACCCTGCAAGAAGGAAACTCAGCAGTAGCCTACATGGAGAAGGAAGAGAGCAAATTTGGATTTTCCCCCACCTGCTGTCATGGGCTGGCTTGATGCAGAGAACTGGGGAAGAAGGCTCAGAGCCAGGGGGGCAGCGATGCATGGTCAGAGGGAGAAGAGGCAACAGGCTTTAGTGAGCAGGAAGAGACATGGGGCAGAGAGCAGTCCAGACTGAGGCAGAAGAGGAGGCTGGAGAGGAATGGAGCCAAAAGGCAGTAACCAGCTCCCCTCCCCCTATACTCCTGACTCATGACATCTGCGCACATCTGACAGCCCCCACCCCATCAAACAGTACATGAGACAATTTTGTTTTGAATCCCAGCATACTGTTAATCATTAAGGCTAAAACCCTAAGCCCACCTCTGTGGGAGTCAGCACTACTGAACTCAATAGGACTTTCTTGTGAGTTGACATTGTTAAGGATTATACTGTTTGGTAATATATTTATTACAGTGACTAACATAAAATATTCCACAGGAACAGTCCTGTTAGTCCATGAGTATCATGGTACAGTGGTACCTCAGGTTACAGACGCTTCAGGTTACAGACGCTTCAGGTTACAGACTCCGCTAACCCAGACCTAGTACCTCGGGTTAAGAACTTTGCTTCAGGGTGAGAACAGAAATCACACGGCGGGAGCAGGAGGCCCTATTAGCTAAAGTGGTACCTCAGGTTAAGAACAGTTTCAGGTTAAGAACGGACCTCCAGAACGAATTAAGTTCTTAACCCAAGGTACCACTGTACTTTAAAAGCAAAGGAAATCCATGTCTTGCTCTGAGTAGGCCCAATAAAACTAATGGGCTTGAATTGGTTATGTTTATTCATTTCAGTGGGTCTGCTCCGTGTAGAGATAGCACTGGATACAATCCTAACATATATATATATATATTTATTCTGGCATAAACTTTCATGGACTACAAGTCCACTCTAATAGGTGGTTTTGAAACAACAACGTTTGTTAGTCTTTAAGGTGGCAAAGAATGCCTTGTTGTTTTAATGCAGCAGAAATATTAGAACTCTTAAAGCATAACATTTTGCCTTTTGTGGCAGAAGCTGAAGCGTTGAGTTGCACCCAACTCAGCTCAACTGAAAGAGGAGAGCCACTGAAATTAACAGCCGCAAGCGAGTCATATTCATTAATTCAAATGAGTCCAACCTTGAATTGAGCTTTAGTTGGATACAATCCGTTACGCTCTAAAAACTTTTACTACCGACGTGAGGTTACGTTAGTCACTGCAGTAAATAAGTAGGCACTGGTGTCTTTCAAACAGATTTTTCATTTTATCATTTCTATGAAAAGATACACGTTTTTTAAACAAAGAAACCACATTCTATCCCAGTTTCAAACCCCCTGCCTTATTCACCGCGGCGATCCGCGACGCAGCCATGGCGCTTTCCCGACCCCTGCTCTCAGACCGGGGCTCTGTAGTGGGGGAATCACACGCAACGGGCTCCCCACAAACACTTCCGGCACAGCGGCTTCCCCCGCCCTTGCAGAGCGCCACAGCCAATGATGCCTTTCCATTCCATCCCGGAGAGTGGGCCGCTCTAGCTTCCCTGGAGCTCCATGGTTATGCGGAGCGAGAGCTTCCGGGTTGCTGGCTGGCGACGTGGGGCGTGGTGGGATCGAGCCTCTGGCGTCGGCGTCTGAACTAGAGGTGCAGGTGAAGAAAAGAGCGGGGAGCTGCTGCGCACGTGCGAGAGAGCCGCAGTGTGGGGAAAGGTCTGCTTGCAAGATGCTGCGGCGGAAACCGACGCGGCTTGAGTTGAAGCTGGACGACATCGAGGAGTTCGACGGCGCCCGCAAGGAACTCGAGGTGGGTGAGTCAGCGGCGTAGCGTGAGTTGTCAGCACCCGGGGCAAGGCACGTAATTTGCGCCCCCCTAACCCCTAACCTGCGAGTTGCTGCTGGCGCTGCTGCCCAAACGACGCCGCTTGCCCGGAGGAGGAGGGGGGCAGAGAGGCGAGGAAAATGCAACGGTCCAGCAGCGGCAGCAGCACCGGCGGAGGCGGGGCTGTGAGGAGGGGCTGCCTGGCGCGTCCTCCGCGGCGAGCACTGAGAGCCGCTGCCTGCCGGGCGCCTTCAGCCCGGGCGCGCGCACAGCTCGTCGGTTCCGCGAGACATGCGGCTCCGCTACAGCCTGCGCCCGAGGCTCTTCGGCGACTCCGGAGGCAGCGAGCGCGCCCCCCCCCCCAGATGTTGCGCCCGGTGCGGCCTGCCCCCCTTGCACCCCCCACGCTATGCCACTGGGGTGAGTGGTTGGTTGGTTGGTTGGTTGCGGGACGGCAAGGCGCTCCTTGCCCACCTTTCTTCGGTGTTGGTGTTGTTGTTTGCGCACTCTGCACATGCTTAGAGATTCTCTTGGCCTTGCTTTCTCTTTTCTTTTTTAAAAACCTGTTTCTCCTCACAAGGGGAGTAGCCATCCTGTTTGTTATTGAGCTGCAAGGCCCGGTCTTCTCTCTCCCACTCAGGAGGGTACCGAGTATAGTAAACAGGCGGTGAGGTAGAGCCACCCGCTGGAGTTGGGCGCAGTCCCCCCCCCCACTGTTCTTACTTGGGTGGAACATGCACAAACAAGCTTATAAAATTATGCACAGTACGGAGAAAGAACACTGGCTCCTCAGGGCTGCCATTTGCTTGTTTTAATAAAAGGTTGTTGGCTGGGGAAAAGGTCGCAGCTCAGTGTCAAAGGGTTTTCTTTGCATTGAGAAGGTCCCAGGTTCAATTGTGAGTATCCCCAAGTAAGTTTGGAAGAGGCTTCCTGCCTGAAACCGTGGAGAAGTGCTGCCAAACAGGGTGGACAATACTGAGCTAAGTGGATCCAATGGTCTGACTCTGTAAAAGGCAGCTTCCTGTGTTTTGTTCCATGACCATAAGCTCAGCTGTAAAGCATTTCCTTTGCATGCAGAAGCTCCCAAGTTCAGTCTCCCAGGTAGGGCTGGGAGACTCCCTGCCTGAAATCCTGCAATATTGTTGTTAGTTAGAGTAGACAATACTGAACAAGATGAAACAATGGTCCAATTTGGTATAAAATGGCTACTTGTATTCCTGTGCAAGAAGGTGTGTTTGTGCGTACACAGTAGCAGATCTAAATGCCAAATTATGCTTGAGGTTGCCTCCATGTTAGCCCCCTGCACTCACGAGTAAAGGTGTTTGGCCCCTTTCTGTGGCAGAATTTTTTGACAGCTTGCAATGTCTTAAATCTGAAAGCAAAGAATCAGATTCATTACAGCTATATTTGAAAAAGAAAACATGTCATGGCATGGGCGGAGGAGGTACATATGTGATTGTCCTGGAGAAGTTTTCTTTAATTATGCTTTAATTATGTTTCCACAGAGTCGTAGGAAGCGCGAGGAGGTGGACATGGTGGGAGCCAGCGATGCTGAGTGTGCGCTGGGACTCAGCACTGATCATAAGAGCCGGGAGCAGATGATACATGACCGGATTGGCTACAAACCCCAGCCCAAACCAAACAATTGTTAATCTCAGTTTGGGAACTTTGAGTTCTAGAGCCCAAAGGGTGGACAGTGGGAGTGCCTGGTACCTGTGAGCTTTGGAAGAAAGCAGGAATTTGTTTCAAGAGCCCAACAAACTCTGTTTAGAAATAGCAGAAGAGACTGAGCTGCTCTCCTCTAGGTTTTAAATGGAGTTCCTCCTCCAAGCAGAGCAAGTCTTGCTTTCCCTACAAAGATGGGATCTTCCTTACTTGATGGTTTCTTTTGTGCAACCTTGCTAGGCTGCTGTGCTTAATAAAATATTTGTTTTTAACTTTGCATGCTTCATTGTATAAACATAGATGGACATTTTTACTTGTGAAAGAGACCTTGAGCCTTGCTGATGGGTGCAGCAACAGAAGTGAAATTGAGCATTTTTTACTTTTTACTTTGAGGTGGTTGTAGAGTGGGTTTATTTACAACTGAGAGGCCCTAGATTATTAGTGGAAGAGCAGAGACTGGATATGCAGAAGGTCCCAGGCTGAACTGCTGACATCACCAGTTAAAAATGCTTCTGAGTTGCCAGCCTGGGAAATGACCATTTGCTGCCTGTATCCCTGGAGTAGACAAGGAGTGCGGAAGCTGTGGCCCTCCAGACAGTGCTGAATCATAGCTCTCATCCTCCCTGACCACTGAAATAGGGTGGCTGAGGTTGATAGGAATTAGGAGTTCACCATTGTCTGGTGGACAGTGGCAGAATTTCGCCTACTTTAGAGTGGACTGTACTGAGTTAAGTGGACGAAAAGTCTGACTTCGAAGCAAAATGGATTTGGGGGGCAACCACACTATATTCCTCATCTTTCTCACACGAAGATGAGTTGACCACGGTTATGATCAATATGGTTTTATTTTCGGGGTGAAACAAGGTACCAAGATCTACTTGTTACAGAGATGCTCCAAAGGTGCAGGAGATGTTACTTAGTGTTTGAGGATTCCCCCTCCCCTTTTGTCTTGGGAAGAAGGCATTCTGTCTAAAGCTGCTGCATACTGACAAATTAATCTTCCTGCAAAACAGTATGCCACAAGAGGCTGCCTTACAAGTCCATGGGTTGCAATAAAACATCTGCTCCTGCCTTTTGTGCTTGAATTCTGTGTGATCCATTCATAAGCAATGGGCTGTAGCCAATGCTAGTCCTACTCAGAGTAGATACACTGAAATTAATGAACGAGACTAACTTGGGTCCATTACTTTATTTGGGTTTACTGATTAGAACAAGCGTTAGCTGGTAATGGTTTTCTGCAAAGAATTCTGGGAGCTGCCGTTTGTTAAGGGTGCTGAGAGGAGTCGTTTTAGTTAACACAGCTGATTTTTGGTTCTTGCCAATAAACTGAGTAGCATAAAAATTATAGCGGGGATCAAATACTGGAGAGAACTCACAAAAATACAGTGGTGCCTCGCAAGACGAAATTAATTCGTTCCGCGAGTTTTTTCGTCTAGCGAATTTTTCGTCTTGCGAAGCACGAACTCCCATAGGAATGCATTGAAATTCAATTAATGCGTTCCTATGGTCAAAAAAAGTCCAAACAAAGCCAAATTTGGTACAACAAGAGTTTATTAAGTGCTCTTTAAAGTCACACATACTGTAAAGAGCATTTCAAAAATTGAAGGAACAAGTAAGTTTCTAAACATGACAGAAAAACATTTAAAAATCAACAAAGTGTACAGTACATTTTCTAAGACTCTGGGGGACCACTCGAAGAAGGTTCCTCTTCCACTCTTTGCTTCTTGCTGAAGAACCTGCCCATGGTCTGCTGCTTCATCCGCCTTTTCAGCACCTCCCTGAAAGGCGACATGACCCTCGTATCAAAAGTGTTCGCGAGGTCATGTGCCACGTGCTTGTCAGGGTGGTGCCGCTGTGCAAAAGCCTGCACATCCTTCCACTTCAGGCAAATGTCCCTCAGTTCTTTGGAGGACGGCCATTCCTCAGTTGCTTCCTCCTCTTCCAGCGAGGCCTGCTCCTGCGCAGCCTCTGCCTGCAGTTCGACCAGCTCCTGGGTGGTCAGCTCGTGGTCGTGCTCCTCCACCAGCTCGCTGATGTCCTCCTCTGTGACCTCCAGGGCCCATGGTCCTCCCCAAGGCAACAATGTCCTGCACCACTGTTGACTCTGGTGCATCAGAGTCACTTGGTGCCACGCAGTCCGGCCACAGGCTGCGCCAAGCGCAATTCAAATTTCTCTGGCTGATCCCATTCCAGGCCGTGGTGATCATCTTCAAGCAGGTGACGATGTCAAAGTGGTCCTTCCAGAATTCCCGCAGGGTGATGGTGGTGCAATCAGTCACCTCGAAGCATCGCCTGAAAAGCTCCTTGGTGTAGAGTTTTTTGAAATTGGCGATGACCTGCTGATCCATCAGCTGGAGCAGTGGCGTGGTGTTAGGCGGCAGGAACATGATGCTGATGAAGCTGAACTCCTCCAACAAGTCCTCCTCAAGGCCTTTAGGATGAGCAGGAGCATTGTCCATCAGAAGCAAAGCCTTCAGCAGCAGGTCGTTGTCCAGCAGGTACTGTTTGACAGCAGGGCCAAAAGCAAGATTGACCCAGTCCACAAACAGCACACGTGTGACCCAAGCCTTACTGTTGGATCGCCACATGACACTCAGCTGCTCCTTGTCGACCTTGTGTTTCTTGAAGGCCCGTGGGTTCTCCGAGTGGTACACCAGCAGGGGCTTGATCTTCAGGTCGCTGCTTGCGTTGGCACAGAAGAGCAGGGTCAGACGGTCCTTCATGGGCTTGTGGCCAGGCAACGTGGCCTCCTCCTGTGTGATGAAAGTCCTTTTGGGCATCCTCTTCCAAAACAGCCCGGTCTCGTCACAGTTGAAGACCTGCTGTGGAACGTAGCCCTCCGTCGTCACAACCTCCAGGAACTCCGCTGCAAAGTCTTCAGCCGCAGAAACATCAGAACTTGCAGCCTCTCCATGCCTGACCACGCTGTGGATTCCAGATCTTGTCTTGAACCGGTCAAACCAGCCTCTGCTTGCCTTGAAGACTTCTGGCTCGCCTGAGGTTCCTGGCTGTTCCCGGACGAGGTCTGCGTGCAAGGCCTTGGCCTTCTCACAAATGACGGCCTCAGTCACTGTGTCCCCTACACGCTGCTTCTCTTCTAACCAGATGAGCAGCAACTTCTCCACCTCCTCCAGAACAGCTGGGCGGTTCTTCACGATCCTGGTGACTCCCTTGGCTGCATCAGTCGCAAGGATCTTCTCCCTCACCTTCAGGATGGTCCCGATGGTCGATGGATTCCTCCCGTACTCCCTGGCGAGGTCTGTCACACGCATTCCACCGCCGTGCTTCCGGATGATCTCCTTCTTCATTTCCAGCGTAACCTTCGCCTTCTTCCCCTCGCCGGCCTCTGCAGCAGCAGTCTTCTTGGGTCCCATGGCAGCACAGCTCCTACCTTCGCAAACCCCCAAAAATAAATAAATCAGTGCTTCAATTCCAAAAAATTCAAAAGCACCCAGCCACCCACCACACAGAAATTCAAACCCAGAACCAGGTCCTTGAATTCCAAACACCCCAACCCAAAATCCAACCACCCCCCCCAAGTTTTAAAACTTTAACTTACCGATTGGCTGCAAAAGAAGTTTTGGAAAAGCTTCAAAAATCACCAAAGTCTTCAAAAACCTCAACTGTTCCCCCAGCCCCTCCCCAACTGTTGCAACCCCCTCCCCAACTGTTGCAACCCCCTCCCCAACTGTTGCAACCCCCTCCCCAACTGTTCCCCCAGGCCCTCCCCAACTGTTGCAAACCCCTCCCCAACTGTTCCTCCAGCCACCCACCACACAGAAATTCAAACCCAGAATTTTTTTTAAAAAAAACACAGCAGAGTGGCCCAATGGTCACAGAAAATCATAAAAATGCAGAAAAAACCACACAAGCTTCCAAATTATTGCAAACCCCTCCTCAACTGTTCCCCCAGCCACCCACCACACAGAAATTCAAACCCAGTTTTTTTTAAAAAAAAAACCAGCAGAGTGGCCCAATGGTCACAAAAAATGCAGGAAAAAAACACACAAGCTTCCAGATTCTTACAAACCCCTCCCCAACACCAAGTCCTTGATTTCCAAACACCCCAACCCAAAATCCAAAACCCCCCAAAAAAGTTTTAAAAGTTTAACTTACCAAATGGCTGCAAAAGAAGTTTTGGGAAAGCTTCAAAAAGCAGCAAAGTCTTCAAAAACTTCAAAAAATACTACCACACCACGTGCTATGAGTTGCTCCTCGAAGTCAAGTCGCAACTGCACCTCTTCAAGCAATGCACCCTGGGTATTAACGGTTTTAAGAAAAAGGAAACAAACTTGCAATACGTTTTCGTCTTGTGAAGCAAGCCCATAGAGAAATTCGTCTTGCGAAGCAGCTCAAAAACCGCAAAACCCTTTCGTCTAGCGAGTTTTTCGTCTTGCGAGGCATTCGTCTTGCGGGGCACCACTGTAATAATCCTAATAACATCTTTTGTCTTCAGAATTGACGGGTAAATCTCAGTCTAACTGGAGCTCAAACAAAGGTAGTAGGGGAACTTCCATTATTGTTAGCAGGCAGGTCTGGTTCTGGAGTTGGGTGGCCTAACAGTGAGGGGGGGGGTGCTATTAAAGCCACGTAAAAAACAACGACCTACTTGATGTTTAGAACATTTGATGTTTCTCAATCCTCTCCCTGGAGGAAAAAAGATTCAGTTACATTAAAAGGCAGCCGTGGCTTCCCCCCACCCTGCCCCAGTGTTGGGAGCAATAGCCCTCAGCAGCTTGTGTAGATGTTGGAAGGTTTATAAGAAGTAGGTGCTGAGAGAGATGGGGAGAAACAATCTCTATTCAACTACAAAAGCCCTCACAGCATCCACCAGGCTTTGGCCAACAATCACAAGAAAGCATCACACCATTCCTTCAGGCAGCCATAACAGTCTCTGGATTGCTTGGCGTTGGCACCGCATGTGTCCTTCAGCCACTCGCGGAAGAGGTCCTTCAGCACTAAGAACTGTCCCAGAACCACGTACGCCTTGTCAAAGCCTTTGTCTTCCAGCTTCCTGCCAAGTACATCTCCAATGCCAGCTAAAGTACCAAGAGACTTGTCCCCCATGGGCTCAGCCATGAAGTCCTGATGCTTCTGACTGGTGGTCATGTTGCCTGCAGCTCTGCCTGCTCTCTCGCCTCAACCACTGCTCCCATCAAAGGGTGCTGAGAGTTGTTAGAAGACCCACTAGTCTCTTCACAGAGCTACAATTCCCAGAGTTCCCTGTGAAGAGGGATTGATAAACTGCTCTGGGAGCAGAAAAGGGGTTCTCAGCTGTAATGGGTATGGGGTTGCTCATGCGTAAGTTGCTGCCTCTCCTGGTTATGTTGCCTTGTTAAACTTTTCTGTCTGCATAGCCCTTCAATTCGTGGCTGCCTCAGTCGCTAGCAGAATCCGTCAGTGGGCGTTTCTTAAATCTTTTCCAACATAAAAGTTGTTTGACACCCAGTCTCCTCCTACTCTCTCTGCGCGGAAGTCTTCTGTGCAGGGTGGGCGTGGGTAGCGGAGGACCCGTGCTCTCCCCGCTGGTGTCCGGTGAAGAGTCCTGGAGCCCTCTCGCCGATTCCCCCATCAGCCCCTCTATATCCCTGGTGTTGCGCTGATTTGCTTCCCCATCTGCGGAGCTGCATCTCTCCCTGCTGGGCCCTTCTCCAGCATCATTTAAGAGCCTTCCCTCCGCCTCTAGCTCCGATGTCAGTTCCCTGACATCAGCCCTCTTAGCAAATCAGTTCCCAGGATTCTTTGAGGGAAGCCATGACTATTTAAAACAATAGTGTTTTAAGTGTGTTTTGTGAATGTGGCCAGTATACAGGTGAAACTCGGAAAATTAGAATATTGTGGAGAAGTTCATTTATTTCAGGAATTCAGCTTAAAAGGTGAGAGCTGGACCATAAAGAAGGCTGATCGCTGAAGAATGGATGCTTTTGAATTCTGGTGCTGGAGGAGACTCTTGAGAGTCCCATGGACTGCAAGAGGATCCAACCTCTCCATTCTGAAGGAAATCAGCCCTGAGTGCTCACTGGAAGGACAGATCCTGAAGCTGAGGCTCCAATACTTTGGCCACCTCATGAGAAGAGAGGACTCCCTGGAAAAGACCCTGATGTTGGGAAAGATGGAGAGCACAAGGAGAAGGGGACGACAGAGAACGAGATGGTTGGACAGTGTTCTCGAAGCTACCAGCATGAGTTTGACCAAACTGCGGGAGGCAGTGGAGGACAGAAGTGCCTGGCGTGCTCTGGTCCAGGGGGTCACGAAGAGTCGGACACGACTAAACGACTAAACAACAACAATATATGAGATAGACTCATGACATGCAAAGCAAGATATGTCAAGCCTTTATTAGTTATCATTGTGATGATTAGAATATTAAATGAAATCAGCAAAATAAGGACTGCAAATAGAGCAAATCTCTTTTCTGATAAGAACAGCTTTTGCATCTCATTTGGAAACCAAGGACCCAGAGTCTGGAGGAAGAACGGGGAGGGACACAATGCCAGATGCTTGAAGTCCAGTGTGAAGTTTCCACAGTCTGTGTTGATTTGGGGAGCCATGTCATCAGCTGGTGTTGGTCCACTGTGCTTCATTAAGTCCAGGGTCAATGCAGCCGTCTACCAGGAGATTTTGGAGCACTTCATTCTTCATGGGGATGCTGACTTCATTTTCCAGCAGGAATTGGCACCTGCCCACACTGCCAAAAATACCAAAACCTGGTTCAATGCCCATGGGATTACTGTGCTTGATTGGCCAGCTAATTCGCCTGACCTGAACCCCATAGAGAATCTATGGGGCACTGCCAAGAGACAGATGAGAGACATAAGACCGAGCAATGCAGAAGAGCTGAAGGCTGCTATTGAAGCATCCTGGTCTTTCATAACACCTCAGCAGTGCCACAGGCTGATAGGCAGTAATTGATGCAAAAGGGGCCCAAACCAAGTACTAAGTACATATGCATGCTTCTACTTCTCAGAGGTCCAATATGGCTCTATTTGCAGTCCTTGTTTTTCTGATTTTATTTAATATTCTAATTTCCTGAGATTGTTAATTTGGGGTTTTCATCAGCTGTACGCCATGATCATCACAATTATAACAAATAAAGGCTTGACATATCTCGCTTTGCATGTCATGAGTCTATCTCATATATTAGTTTCACCTTTTAAGTTGAATTACTGAAATAAATGAACTTTCCCACGATATTCTAATTTCCGAGTTTCACCTGTATATAAGGAGGCAGCATCAAAATCTGTCTCCTGCATGTGGTTCTGAAAAATGTTTTGACACCGAAATGCATGAAAGATGCTGGCCTAAAAAAAAAAAAGAAGACACTAGCTTCATGGTACTGTTAGGTGCCATGCAGGGTGCTTTGAAACATTTCACACACATCCACAATTTCTATAAAATACATTCTGCTTTATTAGTTACATACACAGACTGTTCATCTGTACTTATATAATGTTATCAGATGCGCAATCTCAAACTGGATTTAATGAACATCTGCCATAGAATACTTTGCTAGAAGAGAGAGACAAGTCTGAAAATATATTGAAAGGCACCATTGTTTATTGGGCACAGTGGGGTATACAGCACCAGCAACACAATTCTTTAGCAAGTAAAATGAGGCCCCAACTGCACCATGTGTTTAAAGCAATATCACATTGCTTTAAGCAGTCATGATTTCCCCAAAGAATTTTGGGAACTTCAATTTGTTATGGGTGCCGCAGTTGTTAGGAAACCCCTAGTCCTCTGATAGCTACAATTCCCTGAGTGGTTTAACAGTCAATCCTTTTACCATGGGAACTTTGGGAATTGTAACTCTGTGAGGGGAAAAGGGAGTTTCCTAGCAATTCTCAGTACTCTTAACTGAGGTTCACAGGATTCTTTGAGAAGCCATGACTGTTCAAAGGGGGCAACTGGCAAGTTGAAGGCTCAGAGGTGGGAGGAAGCTGGAGGCCTCAAGTACACCCAGACCTTTATTGCAACTTCTCATGAGAACATTGTGGATCTTCACTCTCAAGAGGTACCACACTTCCACCAAAGGCACCCCACTCACAGAACATGCCAAGCAGTACTTGCCTGGGCAAACATGGGTTTGTGGGCTGATGGGAGGGAAGCAAGCAGAGAAACAGAAGCAGGCAGAAGAAAAAGGCTGGAATGTGGCTGCCGCCAAGCATGTATTGCTGAAAACACATGTTAAATGCACATAAGATGCAAATTGCCTGTTTTGCTTTGCTTCCGGTTATACATAAGATAATAATAATAATAATAATAATAATAAATTTTATTTATATCCTGCCCTCCCCAGCCGAAGCCGGGCTCAGGGCGGCTAACAACACTAAAATAGTGCAACATTATCAAAAACATCATAAGAATTAATTAAAATCAAAAATGATGGCAACCATAAACTAAAGTATTGTAAAGATTGCCAAAGGAGGGAGTCAGGCTGTGCCCTAACCAAAGGCCTGGTGGAACAGCTCTGTCTTGCAGGCCCTGCGGAAAGATGTCAAGTCCTGCAGGGCCCTTGTCTCTTGTGACAGAGCGTTCCACCAGGTTGGAGCCGCAGCCGAAAAAGCCCTGGCTCTAGTTGAGGCCAGCCTAACCTCTCTGTGGCCTGGGACCTTCAAGATGTTTTTATTTGAGGACCGTAAGTTCCTCTGTGGGGCATACCAGGAGAGGCGGTCCCGTAGATACGAGGGTCCTAGGCCGTGTAGGGCTTTGAAGGTTAAAACCAGCACCTTAAACCTGATCCTGTACTCCACCGGGAGCCAGTGCAGCTGGTATAGCACCGGATGAATGTGATCCCGCAGCGAAGACCCCGTAAGGAGTCTCGCTGCGGCATTCTGCACCCGCTGGAGTTTCTGGGTCAGTCTCAGGGGCAGCCCCACGTAGAGCGAGTTACAATAATCCAGTCTGGAGGTGACCGTCGCGTGGATCACAGTGGCTAGGTCAGGGCGAGAGAGGTAAGGAGCCAACTGCTTAGCTTGGCGGAGATGAAAAAATGCCGCCTTTGTTATAGCTGCAATCTGAGCCTCCATGGAGAGGGAGGTATCGAAGATTACACCCAAACTCTTAACGGACGGTGCTGGCACTAATTGCACCCCCGCAAGAGATGGGAGTTGCCCCCTCAATCCCATATCGTCCCGTCCCAGCCAGAGGACCTCTGTCTTCGAAGGATTTAACTTCAACCGGCTCCCACGTAACCATCCAGCCACAGCTTCCAAGCATCTGATCAGTGTGTCTGGGGCCGAGTCAGGATGGCCATCCATCAACAGATAGAGTTGGGTGTCGTCAGCATACTGACGGCAGCCCAGCCCAAAACTCCGGACAAGCTGGGCGAGGGGGCGCATAAAGATGTTAAAAAGCATCGGGGAGAGAATTGCACCCTGAGGCACTCCACACACCAAGGAGTGGCGGGATGACAGTTCCCCCCCAAGCGCCACCCTCTGTCCCCGACCAGAGAGAAACGAGCGCAGCCATTGAAGGACTGTGCCCTGGATCCCCACATCGGCGAGGCGGTGGTCCAGAAGTTCGTGATCGACCATGTCGAAAGCTGCTGACAGATCTAGAAGAATCAGCAGCCCCGACCCGCCTCGATCCAGCTGTCTACGAAGATCATCTGTTAGGGCGACCAGAGCCGTCTCGGTCCCATGACCAGCGCGGAAGCCGGACTGGAATGGATCCAGAGCCGATGTTTCATCCAGAAACCTACCAAGCTGTTCAGCAACCGCTCTCTCAATCACCTTACCCAGGAATGGAAGATTCGAAACTGGGCGGTAATTGGATAGATCTAAGGGATCTAATGATGTTTTCTTTAAGAGCGGACGCACCACTGCCTCCTTCAGTTCCCCTGGGAATGTCCCGGTGCCAAGGGACAAATTGATGATATCCCCCAGGGGGGCCCGCACCTCGTCTGGACACGCTCTAATCAGCCAAGACGGCCACGGGTCGAGAGGACAAGTGGTGGGCTTTCCAGCTCGGAGGAGTCTGTCCACATCGGCTGGGGATATCCGGTCAAAGTGGTCCAATACTGGACCCGAGGACAGTCGAGGGGCCTCCAGTTCCTTTATTGTATCCAAATTGGCAGGGAGGTCATGGCGGAGCGACAGGACCTTCTCCGCAAAAAAGCTCGCAAATGCCTCACAGCTGTGTGTCGAATTGTTATTTAAATTTGGCTGTCCTTTGAGGGACGTTAAAGACCGAATTATACTAAATAATTGTGCCGGGCGAGAGCTAGCGGATGCAATGGAGGCCGAGAAGTAAGACTTCTTAGCGGCCTTCACTGCCATCTCGTAGGTTTTCATAAAAATCCTATAAGATGTTCTTGAGGCTCCGTCACG
Organism: Podarcis bocagei; assembly: GCF_964188305.1. Lineage (NCBI taxonomy): Eukaryota > Metazoa > Chordata > Lepidosauria > Squamata > Lacertidae > Podarcis > Podarcis bocagei. Next base: position 72,435,787 of record NC_138131.1, read on the forward strand.
GGCACCCCGCCATACTCTAGCCGTCTGAGGTCCCGCTTCATTTTCTGGAGCTCCTCAGTAAACCAGGGAGCCCGGTTTCTGCGGGGTCGCAGAGGGCGCTTAGGTGCGATCTCATTGATGGCTGCCAGGAGCTGGGTATTCCAGCCCTCAACAAGCTCAGTCAATGAGTCGCCAGGGGGAGAAAGGTCCCGCAAGGCTTGATGGAATCTATCCGGGTCCATCAGCCTCCACGGGCGAGCCCAAATCGGCGCACCACCTAAGCAGGGTGGGGGTGGAACGTCAATCCTGGCTTTCAGAGCGTAGTGATCAGACCATGGCACCTTCATCGAAGGAAACATGATCACATCTATACCGACGCCAAAGATCAGATCCAGCGTGTGGCCTGCTTGATGTGTGGGGCCCGAAACAAACTGGGAGAGCCCTAGTGTCGCCATGGAAGACACCAGGTCCAGAGCCTGTGAGGAGGGAGTGGCATCGGCATGGATGTTGAAGTCCCCCAATACCAATAGGTTGGGGAACTCCAAGGTCCAGCCGGCCACCGCCTCCAGCAGGCCTGACAGGGTGGCTGCTGGTGCGCTAGGTGGCCGGTACACCAGCCAGACAGCCAAGCTCACCTTGGAGCCCCACACTAGGCCAACACATTCAATGCCGGGGATCGATGGCGGTGGTAGAGCCCTGAAAGAACAATCTTCCCGGATTAATAGTGCCACCCCTCCCCCGCGGCCCACAGTCCGTGACTGGTGGAGGACGGAGAAACCCGGGGGCGCCATCTCTCGTAAGGTAACAGTATCCCCTTCGCGCACCCAGGTCTCCGTCACACAAGCCAGGTCGACCCCCTGCGAGATGATGAAATCTCGCGGTTTTGTTGCCTATAGACCTGGCATTGCACAACACCAGTGACGGAGGTGAGTAATCCTTGCTCACCCTACCCTCGTCTCTCGGGATGGGGCGCAGATTGGAAGGGGTACGAGCATATCCGTATCTCGATCCCCTTCGCCTATGACATCTGCCCCCACCGCCATACCTCCCTCGCCCCTCCACGGTAGCAATCCCAGGCCTCATACTCTAAGCCAAGATCTAAGCCAAGATTAGCCACACTAGAAGAGACTGGTTTCCTCCCATCTATATAAAATGAAAGTTTAAGTCTCCTAAAGCTGAGAGCACACCGATACTAGTTAGGGCAGAGGTGGGGAAATCTGTGGCCTTGCAGATGTTGGGACTCCAGCTCCCATCAGTCCTAAGCACCACGGCCCCTGGTCAGAAATGATGGGAACTTTTGTGCAGCAGTACCTGGTGGGCCCAAAGGTTCCCCATCCCTGTACTCTAGTATGAGCATCTTGCCTGTAAAGGGATGATTCAGAGGTTGGAAGCTGCTTGCACCTAGCTCAGTTACCTGCCATCTACTATAGACTTTCACCTTTTCAAGTGACTTAGTGTATAGTGAAATGTTAAAAACACATAAAACACAACAACATAGACCTGGGGAAGCCATTTGACTGTGACATTTAAACTATGACACAGTTTGTTTGCTTCATGCTAAAGACAGACTGCATGCGGAAATTCTGTAATAACCTTGCATCTCACTTTATAAAGTTACTAACTTTACTTGCACAGTATTATTCATTTGGGGCATGTAGTGATCTTGGATGAAAAGAATCACCCACACTCAAAGCAATTTACAAAAAAAAGACAACTTGAAGGAAATGGCTATCTAAATTCTACTCTTTTGTTGCCTCCAAAGTCAATTTTTGCAGAAGTCTAAAGCAGAAAAGTGGGTATGATTTTTATATGCAGGGACTGAAAGCCAAGCCTGCTCAAGAAGGGTTGCACATGCCTTTTAAAGAAATTATGCCAAAGAAGTCAATCCAGAATATTTCCATTACTGGTAATGGAGGTATAGACCTTCAGTCTTAAGTGTTTTATTTCAATTAGGACTCAATGAATGCGGTTGCAGGGAAGAGCTTAGGCAAATTATTTTTAAAAAGCCTCTCTTACTATATGCTAAGCAACATAACAACATATTAAATGACCAACAGTTAAATGATACACTGCTTTCATTTTTAGCTTCCAATAAACTTGCCCAAAGGGCTACTGTAGATGGGGGTAGCCAATTGGAGACCCTCTCCGGATGTTGTGAACTCCCAACTCCCATCAGCCCTAGCCAAAATTCACATGAGGCTTGAACAGCAAAACTCTGGGAGGAGTGCCAATAATAATAATTCTCCTGTCCACCCCTTGGCCCAGGTCGTTTGATTCACAAAAGAACTTTTTACACAGTGTTCATAAGAACCAATCAGATTTCCTCTGAGCATTTCAAAACCCCAACGTGGGACAAAGTCAGATCAGAAGAAATTCTTTTAACGACAAAGAAACTATTTCCTACTTGAGCATGCATATGTAGTTCAGAGTAAATAAAATAGGAATAAAAGGAGGAATGCATTCAGCAAAACCCTAGAGGTCGTAAACAGGAGAGGCAGGATGGCAGTATTTACTATCTTCTCGTGAACTCTCTTCCTGGCCCTTAAGATCTATCTAAAAATTAAACTACATCAAAGCTACCTTCTATCTTTATGACCCAGGATGCCTGATGAACAACTGGCCTGTGTATTTAGAATGTTTATACGTGCCTGTCAGGCGTAGAGAAAGCAAATGGCAGAGGTGGAGAGGCTTGTGTGGTGTAGTGGTAAAGAGCGGTAGTCACGTAATCTGGGTAACCGGGTTCACGTCTCCGCTCCTCCACCTGCAGCTGCTGGGTGACCTTGGGCCAGTCACACTTCTCTGAAGTCTCTCAGCCCCACTCACCTCACAGAGTGTTTGTTGTGGGGGAGGAAGGGAAAGGAGAATGTTAGCCGCTTTGAGACTCCTGAAGGGGAGTGAAAGGCGGGATATCAAATCCAAACTCTTCTTCTTCTTCTTCTTCTTTGTGGGATTCGATCAGAAATTATTGTCAATGAATCAACCCCCGTCAACGCGATGCTTTCATCGCAGACACAAATGGCTTGCTCCATATTTCATAATTCCTCATAGCAATCCCACCTGACCCCCACACTCTGGATATTTGCACCCCTACATCTCACCGCTTTTTATTTTTAAATTTTTTTATTTGTTTTTGTTTTTTGTAAGAAGAGCTTAAGATAGTAGAGGTTAAGGTAATAGATGTACTGTGTTCTCTTCATGTTCATGTATGTGTTCTTGTATCACATAACGATGTCTAGCAGACATTCCTAAAGGAGTGCTCGACAACCTCTGCCTATTCTTTTCTAAAATTGAGTGACTAGGCAAGACCAAAGTCAGTCTGCTGCGGCAGCACTGAGCATCAGATAAATTGGCGGGAATGTAGTTATAACTTCTTTGATTACACGTGAAAAACCAATCATCTGGCAAGCTAACATGAGCATAATTAAAAATAATCTGCTGAACATGTGAGCAATTCCAAGTTGGCCATCCTGCGTCCAGACAGCAAGTTGCTTTCTTACTGCAATTCCCAATCTGAACACAAGAGGTGTCTGGTGGTGCTGCAACTCTAGGTGTGTATAATGCTATCGCATCCAGAGGTAACTTTTGTGTCACCTTTTCCCAGTCATGGAGATTGGTATAACCAATGATACCTTCAGGAATCCATTTAGAAAACCACTTTCCCATGTGTGTGGCATGTGCCATATGAAAGGGTTGTGTACAAACAGGGAGTATACAATTTCCTAAGGTAGTGTGCATATCATATGCTTCACTCAGACAAAAATGAGAGACGTTAGCCACTTTAGCGAAACGCATCCACAAATTATAGTTATGACTAGAAGAAGTGCCAGGGGGAAGATAGATACACTGAGTACTTGGTATCAAGAAAACAAATAATACACATGTTAAAATCAGCATAGAGTTCATATTTAGCTGAGTAATCAAGGCTACTAAAAAAGTCCCTGATGCTTCTGGAACATCATGATGCTGAAGTTGTGAAAAGATAAAGTGCGAGACTGGCTTCATTACTATCAGATAATGGAGGCATATAATTTGGATAAGAAAATTGGCTTCCAGGTGGAAAAATCAAAATTAGAAACAGAACTGTTAAAACCCAAAACTAAGATTTTGTCAAAGATGTATAACTTGCTGTTGAAATGGAATACTCAGGATGAAACGGTGAAATCTGCTATGATTAAATGGGCACAAGATGTTGGACATAACATTATGTTTCCTGACTGGGAACAGTTATGGACCACAGGTATGAAGTTTACGGCATGTAATGCTTTAAGAGAGAATATTACGAAAATGATATACAGGTGGTACATGACACCAGTCAAGCTTGCAAAAATCTATCATTTGCCTGACAATAAATGTTGGAAATGTAAAGAAACTGAGGGTACATTCTTTCACCTTTGGTGGACGTGCCCAAGGATTAAGGCTTTCTGGGAGATGATCTATAACGAAATGAAAAAGGTATTTAAATATACCTTCCTGAAGAAACCAGAGGCCTTTCTCCTGGGCATCGTCAGCCAATTGGTGCCAAAGAAGGATAGAACTTTTTTTATGTATGCCACAACAGCAGCAAGAATACTCATTGCAAAGTATTGGAAGACACAAGATCTACCCACCCTGGAAGAATGGCAAATGAAGGTGATGGACTATATGGAACTGGCGGAAATGACTGGCAGAATCCGAGACCAGGGAAAAGAGTCGGTGGAAGAAGATTGGAAGAAATTTAAAGACTATTTACAGAAATATTGTAAAATTAATGAATGTTAGAATGATGTTGGATAGAAATTAAGGGGTTTTCAGCTGTAATATTATAAAGGAATATGAAAAATGGATTATTAATAGGTAAAAATTTAATGTTACAATAGCTTAAGATTAAAGACTAGGATAAACAAAGAGGGTAAGGATTTGCTGAACCAACAAACTGAACTGGAATACAAAAAAGGGAGGTGTGAGAGGTCCGGGAAATAAGGTAATGAAAAATAAGTAATGGAAAGAATGAGTTGTTTTTAACTATTTTTATTTTGTATTTTCTTACTTTTTATTTTTATTTTGTAATACTTTGAAAATCTTAATAAATATCTGTCAGGGGTTCAGAAGCAGAGACGCAGAGAAGGGAGGAGACAGAGAGCGAGGGGGAGGAATACGAAGGAAAGATGAGTGGGGATGACGAACCGAGATCACCGAGCTTATCCAGTGAGTCCGAGGATTCCCAGAAGGGAGCGCCAGCGGTCAGAGCAAGGGGGGAAAGCAGGGGGACACCCCAGGAAGAAGGGTCCAGAGAGGAATCAGAGAGCAGCAGTTGGAGATCGGGACCCACGTACCCAGCCGGGAGCAGCGGGGAGAAAGGGGACCAGATATCGGGTTCCGGAGGCTTTCAGAAGGAGGGAGGGCATGAGTCAGGAGTAGTCACGCCCACCTCGGGGAGCGACGAAACGATCAAGAGGAAGGTTGAGAGTTGGGCGCGCGCGCCAAGTTCAAATGTAGCGGAAGCTGGCGCAGTAAGCAGCCCAGAGCAACCAGGTCCCAAAGCCCGCCGCAAGGAGGCGGAAGGGTCAGGGGGGTCCGCGTCAGAAGAGAGTAGGAAAGAAGAGACCCCGGGGGGCAGAAGGACCCAGAGACGGAAGGAAAGGCGCAGGAGGTGGAGCAAGGCTAGGGTATTAAGCTGGTGTGCTAGAGGCGGAGACTCAGACGGGTCTTCGCCGGTCTGACCTAGAAGAAGTAGGGCTGCACATTGCAGTTTGGAAATGGAACCTGTAATCCAAGAAAGACTCTTTTAACCGGAACGCTGGCTAACGTGGTCCTATGTGAGCTGGGACTGAGTGGCAGCCCTGACAGATAGAGTTGGGTGTCATCAGCATACTGATGGCAGCCCAGCCCAAAACTCCGGACAAGCTGGGCGAGGGGGCGCATAAAGATGTTAAAAAGCATCGGGGAGAGAATCGCACCCTGAGGCACTCCACACACCAAGGAGTGACGCGATGACAATTCCCCCCCAAGCGCCACCCTCTGTCCCCGATCAGAGAGAAACGAGATGTATTCAAGTCTCCAGGGTCAGATGAACTGCATCCAAGAGTATTAAAAGAACTGGCAGATGTGATCTCAGAACCACTGGCAGTCATCTTTGAGAATTCCTGGAGAACAGGCGAAGTCCCGGCAGACTGGAGGAGGGCAAATGTTGTCCCTATTTTCAAAAAGGGGAAAAGAGAGGACCCAAATAATTACCGCCCAGTCAGTCTGACATCAATACCAGGGAAGATTCTGGAGCAGATCATTAAGCAAACAGTCTGTGCGCACCTAGAAAGGAATGCTGTGATCACCAATAGTCAGCATGGATTTCTGAAAAATAAGTCATGTTAGACTAACCTGATCTCGTTTTTTGACAGAATTACAAGCCTGGTAGATGAAGGGAATGCAGTGGATGTAGCCTACCTTGATTTCAGCAAGGCATTTGACAAGGTGCCCCATGATCTTGTAAAGAAGCTGGTAAAATGCGGTCTTGACTATGCTACCACTCAGTGGATTTGTAACTGGCTGACTGACCGAACCCAAAGGGTGCTCATCAATGGTTCCTCTTCATCCTGGAGAAGAGTGACTAGTGGGGTGCCACAGGGTTCTGTCTTGGGCCCGGTCTTATTCAACATCTTTATCGACGACTTGGATGATGGACTCAAGGGCATCCTGATCAAATTTGCAGATGACCCCAAACTGGGAGGGGTGGCTAACACCCCAGAGGACAGGATCACACTTCAAAACGACCTTGACAGATTAGAGAACTGGGCAAAAACAAACAAGATGAATTTTAACAGGGAGAAATGTAAAGTATTGCACTTGGGCAAAAAAAATGAGAGGCACAAATACAAGATGGGGGACACCTGGCTTGAGAGCAGTACATGTGAAAAGGATCTAGGAGTCTTGGTGGACCACAAACTTGACATGAGCCAACAGTGTGACGCGGCAGCTAAAAAAGCCAATGCAATTCTGGGCCGCATCAATAGGAGTATAGCATCTAGATCAAGGGAAGTAATAGTGCCACTGTATTCTGCTCTGGTCAGACCTCACCTGGAGTACTGTGTCCAGTTCTGGGCACCACAATTCAAGAAGGACACTGACAAACTGGAACGTGTCCAGAGGAGGGCAACCAAAATGGTCAAAGGCCTGGAAACGATGCCTTATGAGGAACGGCTAAGGGAGCTGGGCATGTTTAGCCTGGAGAAGAGGAGGTTAAGGGGTGATATGATAGCCATGTTCAAATATATAAAAGGATGTCACATAGAGGAGGGAGAAAGGTTGTTTTCTGCTGCTCCAGAGAAGCGGACACGGAGCAATGGATCCAAACTACAAGAAAGAAGATTCCACCTAAACATTAGGAAGAACTTCCTGACAGTAAGAGCTGTTCGCCAGTGGAATTTGCTGGCAAGGAGTGTGGTGGAGTCTCCTACTTTGGAGGTCTTTAAGCAGAGGCTTGACAACCATATGTCAGGAGTGCTCTGATGGTGTTTCCTGCTTGGCAGGGGGTTGGACTCGATGGCCCTTGTGGTCTCTTCCAACTCTTCTATGATTCTATGCCCTCCCAAGAGGATGGTACGGGGTCTGTTTTCCAGCCTACTTAATACCCCCCCATGTGGATTCCTGACCAGATTGCCTCTGCACTCCCTAGAAGGAGGCGTTTCGACTGACCTGGCAACAATTGCAGGTGGGAGTTCCCAGAATTGGGGCAAAAATCAGTGGCCTCCAGAAAGGATACTGGCCCATTATTCTCCAGCCTCATGGAATCGGGGAGAGAAAATCTCTGGGGCAAGGGGGCTGATCTAGAACTTGAACCGCGTAATCAGACTCCAGGCAGTGGTAGAGATTGTTGCTAACACAACAGCCACGGCCCTTAGGTTAATTGCCACGCAATTGGATGAGACACGCGTTTCTCTCAGTCCGCTTAGCGTTGGACTTTCTCCTGGCGCAATATGGCGGCTTTTGTGCAGCGTTAAATCTCACGGGTGGGGCCTGTTGCTTTAACATCTCTGATCATGGTGAAGCCATTCGCAATTTGGCAGCAGGACTTGAAACAGTGGCCCATATTCCTACCGAAACCTGGGAGGGATGGGACATGTCATGGCTTGACTGGTTGCCAAACCTAGGATGGGTAAAAGGCCTGTTTTTGCTGCTGCTTGGCCCACTGTTCATCTTGCTAATTTTTTGCTTTTCTGTACCTTGCCTGCTGCAATGCTTGCATACAATGACACGCAATATGATTTCACGCATGCTTCGCCCCCAGATTATAGCTCTGACCCGAGTATATCAGCCTGTGCCTTCCTGGGACGAGCCTTGGAGGCTGCCCAAAATTGAGAGGTGTGGAATGAAGGGGTAGTTAGGGTTACCCCAGAAAGCCCTAAAAACTGTTTGTGAATTCCCCCCCCCCCCAGCCAGGCCTCGGCGTACGCATTTTAAAACTGCATTTTCCTCTAAGACAAAAAGCATGAGCTAAGCAGTCCTCTCTGTAACAAAAACGCTGTAACAAACCTACAGCTGAGAACAGTAAAGCCTTTCGCTTCCCAGATCCAAGATAACCTTGTCCTGGTACATTGACTTGCAACATACTTCCGGGAACAGAGTCAGAGAACGAAAAGCAACATTTCTATGTAAGAATCTGTGAAGGGGGAGAGGGAAGGAGGGGCTTTGGAGAACAGGATAAAAACCTGATGTAAAATACTTTTTGCTGCGGCCTGTCTTTTGTGAACTGAATCACACAGGTGCCTCTGCCCCCCCCCCCCATGGCAGAATAAAACACTCTTTCTCTGGATTAACCCCTTGGTGTCGTTTGGCTCCTTTTGTCTCTGCTCGGGTGCAACAATTTTTCCTACCCATGGATTAAAAAGGCTACATACCAAGGAGAGCCTAATCCCATCCCCAAACTTGCCAAGGGGCCAGACATGCAAAGGAAGTTCTGTTTTACTTTGGGTGGTGGGACTTCAGAAGTGTTTGCCTATGCTAATCTAACACCTGGGTCTTGCCCTGACATGTCTGCTTATGCTGATGTTGTACCAAGGACTTGTCTGGACATGTTTGCCAAGGTTAACCCCTCCCCTTTGAACTGTATTCTGGGATATGGTGGGAAAGTTTTAAAAAGTCGCCACCCCATCCTCGGGGTTCCAAATTCCTCTTTGACCCTGTTGCGCAATAAACTTTGGTCTACAGCTATTTGCTCCGGTTGGTGGCTGGACTCCTCCTTTATTCTGGCTCTGCCCGACCGGTTGGGGGACTGAGCAGCCTCCCACCTAGATTCTTCCGTAACAGTATGTTGTTTGTTACTATGGTGTGTATTTTTGCTTGGATGAACCCCCCAACTCACAAACAAGCCCTGACACAACCAGCATGTTTTTCTCCTCTGAAACACAGCTAAACTTTTATCTCTTCGTACATAAGAACATAATAGCCTGTTCAGGAGTCTCTGGCGAGGTGCTGTGGCAGCTTTTTGCAGGAAGGAGTTCAACAGGAGTAGCCCATCTTTCCTGGCGGGCCATTTCTGCATGTTTTGGCCTTGCTAGCAAAGCCACATCATGCAAGAGTTGGTTGCTGAGAGCCCTTGAAGCCTCCTCAGACCACAAGGGTCTTACGGTTACCTACAAGGCTTTCCTGCCTCAGCCACAGTTAAAGTCCTCCCGTTGCCACAGGATCCTTTCCAGAAGGGCCAAACTCAAGCTCAAGCCACCTATTTCCCTTACCCCTGAAGAAGAAGAAGAAGAAGAGGGGGAGGAAGAGGAGGAGTTTGGATTTGATATCCTGCTTTATCACTACCAGAAGGAGTCTCAAAGTGGCTAACAATCTCCTTTCCCTTCCTCCCCCACCAGAAACCCTCTGTGAGGTGAGTGGGGCTGAGAGACTTCAGAGAAGGGTGACTGGCCCAAGGTCACCCAGCAGCTGCATGTGGAGGAGCGGAGACACGAACCCGGTTCCCCAGATTACGAGTCCACTGCTCTTAACCACTACACCACACAGGCCACTGCACTGCTGCCAACGAAAGGGCAGGGAGGCTTGAGAGGGAGGAGACGCCCTGAAGTGGAGCCTGGGCACGCAGCTCACCGGAGGAAGACAGCAGAAAAAGCCAAATTCAGCAGTGGAAGAAGAAAATTTCAGAATATAAATGCAGAAATATAAACATTTATTACAAAAAAAGTATCATGACTTTAGAAGACAAAAGAGTAAGAATGGGAGTCGCTATCCAAGACGCAGAAAGACCAGCCGCCTCCGCCGCCCTCACTTCCTCTTTGTCGCTGTGCCAATGACACAGTCATTCACCTGCAAGGCAAGACCGGGCAGATTTGGGGGGCCAGAAACTGGTCCCCACAGCTGCTGCTGCCGCCACCTCCTCCATCCAGCTGCGGTCAGGATGCCCCTTCCGCAGAGGAGATTCTGCAAGCAGCCCAGAGAAAGGGACACCCCCGGCCCCCCCCCCAGCCGGATGCTGCAGCCACTTACCTTTCTGGCAAAGCGAAGGGAATTGAGGGACTCGGCAAAGTTCTCCTCCGAGGGCGAGATGTTAACAAACATCAGCCTGGGGGGAAAGGCCAGAGGAGAGGGTGAGGAGAAACAGAGGCTGCCTCAAGGGGGGTGCATGGCCCCCCTGTCAGAGACCTCTGGGTTGAAAGGGGTCATCTAGCCCAACCCCCTGCGTTCCTGGCAGGACAGCGCAGACCAGGCCTCAAAGGGGAGGGGGAGCCATCAACTCCCTCCTTGCCGACTCACATCTTGGAATTGCCGCCTAAGGAGTTCTGGAGGAGGTAGGTCAGCTTGCTGTTCCGGTAGGGCACATGGGCCTCCTGCAAGGGGGCAAAGGAAGCGGACAAGGATGGGTGCAGGAGGGGGAAATGTGTGGGGACCCTCCTCCCCACTTAGGGCAGGCCGGTTCCGCCAGCATCATGAGGCTGTCCCATTCCCGATTGAATTGTAGAGTTGGAAGGAATCACAGCTCTAGAGCCCCCGATAGGTGGGCACCCCACACGTGAGACAGTGCTGGACGCCACATCCTCACCCTCGCAGAAGACCAGCGCACTGCGGGAGGCGGGCTGTGGGGCTGCAAAGGGCTGCCCCATGGCTGGCCAGGACTCCCCCCCCCCCCGGAGGCACACGCGACCCCCCTCTCCCGCCTACCTTGTTGCTGAGGGCGGTGATGACCAGGCCCAGGTTGGAGAGGCTGCTGTTGATGGCCTGGGTCTCCTTGAGGCGGTCGCCGGTGGAGAGGGACCTGTCCAGGCGCTCGCTGCCAGCCAGGTCCACCAAGCTCAGCACGGCTGCGGGGGGGGGGGGGGACGACAAAGGAGGGGTGAGGGTGGAGGGAGAAGGGGGGGGTGCTGGGGACCAGGGACCCACAGAGGGCCTGGCCTAGAAGAGGAGGGAGAGCAAGGGAGCGCCTCTGGGCCAGGGCAGGGACAGAGGCCTCCGGCGAAGGGGGTCGTGGGGCCGGCCACACTCACAGGAGGTGTGCAGCTCCCGGTTGGGGTTGTGGCCCTCGATGCGCAACTGGAAGAGGCTGTGGCTGCGGGACGAGCGCTCGTTGAGATTGGTCTTGGCCACCGAGCGGTTGGCTTTGGCTCTCTGGAGCAGCTTCAGGACCTGAAGGGGCAAGCGGGGGGCAGGAGGCGGAGAATGGCGGTCGGAAGGGACCCCAGAGATCCTCTGGCCCTAGCCAGCCCCAGGCAAACAGCGTGAAGAGGCTAGCCGGGCACATTCCCCCCCCCCGGCTATTGGCTACTTGCGACCAGACTGAGATGCCCGGGCGCCCGATGGCGTTGGACATCACCGCCTGGAGGGGAAGCCTGGGAATCCTCGGAGCAAGACTCTTTCCACACACGAGGACCTCGTCCTATAGAATTCTATCCGTTACACAATCAGAATGAGTATCAGGAACCAAAACGGTTTCTCTCAGCAGCCTGAGCAGGAGCAGTGAACAATGGCAGCTCCTTGTTCTCACCTGACTTCACTCCCCCGCTGCCCCCACTGCCCCACGCTCAGCTGCAAAGAATATTCTTATATTCTGAATGTACAGTTAAGAAAGAGAAGTTGGAATAGGCCAAGATATGTGGACTGCCCCAATCCCAGCTCAAGGTGGTCATCTGAACTGGCCAGATGTTTAACTGAGAATCAGTCAGTCAGTCAGGCCATCATTTGAAAAATAAGACTTTAGAACGCCTGGCCCCAAAATGGCAACGAGACATCCCATTTGGGTGAGTTTAAGCTTGGTTTAAGGAGCCGCTTGGTGCCTAGCCTCTACACTGGAGTTTCTACCATTGCCTGCAAATAGAAAGGGAAGCATGGGGGGGGGGGGGAGTTCTTCCTCTGGGAACTCTAGGGCAGGCAGAAGCCCCATAAGGAGCCGAGGGGCCAAGACCCAGGTGATCTGAGCTCTCCAGACAGGCAGGATGGCTCAGGCCTTCATGCAGAAGCCTCTCAGAGAACGGCACAGTCGGAGGGGAGCCCCCAGGGTCATCTAGCCCAACCCCAGATTCCTCCCTCTGCTCCTCCCCTCAGAGGCTTTGGATGCAGACACACTCTGGCTGCCTTGTCCCCAGACCAAGGCCCTAAAACGGGTCACAATGGGGCTGGTTCTCTGGCTTCTGCCTCTCCTCCACCCCTTGCAAGCAGGCTGGTGGCCGGACACAGTGCAGAGAGCGGGAGAAGAGTAGTGTTGGAAGGGGACCCCCAAGGGTCATCTACCCGACCCCCTGCACCGCTGGAACCCCCCAGGAAAATCCCAGACAGACAGCTGCCCCCCCCCCCACCGCGGTACCTCTTGCTCCGAAGCAACGGGGACGTAGCAGAGGTTGGGAACGTGCAGCTCCTCCGTGCATTGGCTCACTCGCCGGATCTCCAGCTCAGAGCCCCGCTCAGGGCGCAACACCAGCAGGTCCCGCAGAGACTCATTGTAGATCTCCAGGAAGTTGGCAGTGAAATGGTACTGGGAGGAGACAGGCAGAGGGGCAGGATCAGACCAGGGAAGGCGGCTGGGGTGGCGCGTGCCCAGCCAGCACATCGCTCCCAGCTCAGACTCGGGGACCAACTGGCATGGCTATTCCAAGAGGAGGCTTCCAAAGGTGAGGCCCAGGAGTTCAGACAGGCCAGCCCTCGGGTGTTCAGGGGATCTTGTGAGGCTGAACGGAAGGCCCTGCAGAAAAACACTGGCGGTCTCACCATCCTGTGGGGTGGGTGAGGGTGAAGGAGGCAGCCCTCTCTCACCAGCGCCCTCTCTGGGAGCTCCCAAGCCCAGTGCGAAACCCCCCTGGCAATTGCAGCATGGCGAGTGAATGCAGCGGGGGTCTCCACCCCCTTTGGACACCTGCATCCGCTTTCCCTCTCTGCCCCCACCTTCCAGCCTTTGGCCTCCATCTCCCGGGCTTTCCTGAAGATCTGCTGCACTGCGCGGGGGATCATGCCGGCCGTGGAAGGGTCCTGGCAGTCGGGGCCCTCCATGGTGTACGTCTTGCCGCTCCCCGTCTGCCCGTAGGCAAAGATGCAGACGTGGTAGCCGTCCAAGGCCGACTGCGGGGAGGAAGGGAAGCCGTCAGGCTGGCGTCCACCAGACCCCACCTGCCCCCGGAGGGGGAGAGCCGCCCTATGTGGAATTTCCAGACCATCCTTCAGCCACGACTCACAGGACAAACCAGCCAAATCAGCCGGGAAATCATCCTCACGATCATCATCATCATACAGTGGCACCTTGGTTGTCGAACCGAGTCCGTTCAAAAACTAAGGCTGCCAAAGAATGTTGGGGAGTTGGAACACTTACTTCCAGGTTTTCAGCGTTCAGGGGCCAAAGTGTACGAGTACCAAGGTGTTTGAGGGCCAAGATACGACTGTACCATGCTCAACATAATAACAAACTAGAAGAACTGGGCCGCTTCCCCCCTTAATGTATTTATTCTATATATTTATTTGATTGATTTATGTGCTCTTCAGGGTGGTTGACAGAATAATATGCTTTTCCTTACCTGCACAAGCAGAGAGATCTCCTCAAAGACCTCCTCCTGGGAGCTGGACGGAGGGAAGACCTGGTCAAAGTTGAACTCATAGACAATGTCCTCTTTTCGCTCCCGGCCAACGTGGGACTGGCAGAGAATCAAAGAATTGCAGAGTTGGAAGACCCACGAGGCTCATCTAGTCCACCCCCAAAGCAAGACTTGAACCCACAACTCTGAGATTATGAGCCTCTACCGACAAAGTGGTGACAGGGGCCGCGTTCCCCCTTGGCCAGCTCTCCCGGGGCCACAATGCTCTCTCTCGCGCACACACACACATATCCTCCAGCTGGCATTGGGTCTGTTGGCCTTGGGCCGGCCATCAACATTTGGGTTTCTCCTGCTCCTGCAAAGGTCATTGCAGGAACAACACTGGCTTATTTGAAGAAGAAGAAGAGTTTGGATTTGATATCCCGCTTTATCATTACCCAAAGGAGTCTCAAAGTGGCTAACGTTCTCCTTTCCCTTCCTCCCCCACAACAAACACTCTATGAGGTGAGTGGGGCTGAGAGACTTCAAGAAGTGCGACTGGCCCAAGGTCACCCAGCAGCTGCATGTGGAGGAGCGGAGATGCGAACCCGGTTCCCCAGATTACGAGGCCACCGCTCTTAAGCACTACCCCACACTGGCTCTCGGCAGGCTTTGCGGCAGGTGGAGACTTCCTGACGTCCCCTGGCAACTGTGACAGCCCAAGATGCCACCAAGACTTCGACAACCGCCTTGTCCCCCCACCCCCAGACTGACCTCCTCCGCCTTGGATAAGACCAGGCTCTTGCTGTTGTCTGGCGGGAAGCGGAGGTGGCTCACCCCCTGTTTCTGGGCCTCCTTCTCGCTGCTCAGCAGGGGGCGCACGCGGCAGAAGACACGGATGTTGCCCTGGAGGGAGCGGGGAGTCGTCAGCACCCAGCCCCACAAAGGGTCCCCCAGTGCCAGCCCCCCACCACCACCGGCCCACCTTCAGCTCCTGGACGGCGTTGTGCAGGGAGCGCCGCTCCATCTCCGACTCGTGCTGCTTCTGCTCCAGCTGGGCCTTGTGTGCTGCCAGCGCCTCATTCTCCTGCGCCCGCCGGGCCAGGCTCTCCTGCGCCAGGCGCAGTTCCGCCTGCGTCAGAGAAACCCCAGGGCCAGTGAGGGACGGGCCACCTCAAACCCAGAGCCGCCCACCCGCCCTCTCAGCCAGGCAACAATTCAGGGAGGAGGCGGCAAATGCAGGCTTCCTCAGCTGGGAAAGGAAAAGCACCAGCAGGAACAGACACAGCAGAGGTTAGCAATTCCCCCAGACAGATATCTAGGGCCCTCTTGCGATGGATAGAAAAGGGACTTGTGTGAGAAACAGGGTGTGAGGCTGAGGAGAAGGGAAGCGCTTCCCGCGAGAGCCGAGAGGGATACACTTCTCTGTATGGGGGGGATTGAAGATTAAGATATAATTATGATAGAGGGCTAGACACATAAAATTTTGTGTTTTATTGCAATTATTACTATTACTGTTGTGATTTTTATTTATTTTCTTTCTTTTTCTCCTTATCTTCCCACCTTTTATTGCTTTTTTCTGTATTTCTTATTATCTTTTATTAAAAAATTCTTGTTTTCCAAAAGTGTTTGCAACATCTTTCTCTCATCTTATTATCTTTTTTAAAACTAGTTTGGTTTGTATTATATGTTGAAAATATTTAATAATTTTTTTAAAAAAACATTTTTTAAGGTATCTAGCTCTCTTTTCTGGGGCTGAGGACCCTTAACTGTGATCTTGAGTCTGGCATTGTGGAATCAGAAGGGTACCTACGGGACATCTAGTCCAACCCGCTGGAATGCAGGCGTCACAAGCGGATGTTGGCTAGTCCCAAGGATTCCTCGCCTCACCTTGGGATTCCAAGCACCATTCAAGGGCGGGTGGAAGGGTCCCCAGCCCCCCCCCCTCACCTCTCTGGCCTCCAGCTGGGCAGCCAAATCCTCCTTGGCCTCCCTGGCTTTGCGGCCAGCGGTTTCCAGCTCCTGGATCGTCTGGCTCTGGCTCTTGACGGTCTCCTCCAGCTGCTGCTCCTGCTTCACCAGCTGCTCCACCCTCTGCCGGCTCTCTGTGGCCTGCGCTTGGCAGGTCTGCAGCTCCAAGGCCAGGGCACTGCCAAGAGAGGGTAGGGCAGAGGTCAGGTCCTGCTGCAGGAGGAGCAGACGGAGCCCGCCATGCCCTTCTCAGGCTGCTGCTCGCTCACCTGTTCTGCCCCTCCAGCTGCTGGTTGCGGGCCGTCGCCTGCTTCAGCTCCCCCTCCAGCTGGCTCAGCTGATGCCTCAGGGCCTCATTCTCCCCGGCCAGCCCCTGGGCCTTCTCCTTGTAGGTCCCCCCTTTGGCCCGCAAGTCGCTCACTTGCCCCTTCAAGTCCCAGGGGGCCCGCTTCTTCTCACCCCCGCCAGCAGCGGCAGGAGCAGCGGCTGCCAAGGGGAGAGGGAGAGAGAGAGGACAGTGTGAGGGACCCGGTGGCGGCTCAAGGATGGCACGGGGGGGGGGCACCTCCCTCCCTTCTCTAGGCCTTACCTGGCTTAGGGGCTGCCGCAGCCACCGTCCGACGGGATCCTGCTGGGAAACAAGGAACGAGACATGAAGCAGTGAAAGGATTCCCAAGGGGACCCTGTCTCCCCTCCGTTGCTTCATGAAATATCTCCAAACAATAGTAATACTTCAAAACATAAAATCAGCAAGGAACTCAAGACAGATTAAAGCAACATATGTGGGGGTTCCCTTCCACGGATTGCGCCTAAAGTCAAAATCACGTATAGCTGAAATATGCTGGATTTAATGGTGGGCAGGATTGCCAGAGCATTTTCCCCAGCCCCTCTCCAAACTTTTAATATTGTTTCCTACACTGAATGCACACAAGTTAAAGGGGCACCAGATGCAGGATTACGGGGAACCCACATTCTACACATCTGAATCAGCTTGGAAAAACTAAAATGGCTTCAGCAGGTGCCAAAAAGAGTCCAGCAAAGATAGCTGCCTGGTGTTGTAAGAACATAACTGGATCAGGCCCAAGGGGGCCTGTCTAGCCCAGCATCCTGTTCTCAGTGGCCAAACAGTTTCCTGTGGGAAACCAGAGAGCAGGATTCAAGTCCAAGAGCCCTCTCCCCCTTTGTGGCTTCCAGCAACAGGTATCCAGAAGAATTTCTGCCTCCAGCCATAGAAGCAGAGCACAGACATCACGGCTAGTAGCCACTGATTGCCCTCTCGGATGTGCATCTGTTTAATCCTCTTGTAAAGCCATCCAAGTTAGTAGCTATCACTACCTCCTGTGGGAGGAAGTTCCATAGGTTAGCTATGCAATGCCATTGTTTTTTATACAGAGGTGGCTTGGTTCTCAAACTTCATCCGTTCCTGGAGTCCAAGACTCCAGAAACCATTCGCAAACCAAGGGACGGCTTCCGACTGGCTGCAGGAGCATCCTGCACTCATTCGGAAGCTGTGTCGGATGTTCAGCTTCTAAAAAACGTTCGCAAACTGGAAAGCTTACTTCCAAGTTTCCAGCGTTCAGGAGCCAATTTGTTCAACAACTAAGCCGTTTGAGAAGCAAGGTACCACTGTAATGGAAATCAATACAACAATATTTATAATATTTTTGAAAAATAACACGATGGGTGCTGCTCCTCTAAATGATCAATTCCTTACAGGTACGATATGGCACCCTTAACAGGGACGCTTCTGCAGCCCGCTGCCTACCTGTGGTGGACGGCCCTGCCACACCCGCAGTCGCCTGGGTCCGAGTGCTCGAGCGGCGGCGCCCCCCTGCCAAGAAAGCGGTGTTACAGCAAAGTCCAGAAGGGCTCCCCAGGTTCTGCCCCGCCCCCCCCCCCGACCTGAGCTTACCGGCCTGGCGGTGGCCTCGGAGCGCAGGGGCCGCTGGCGGAGGCTTCGGAACGGAGGGGGCTGCTGTCACAGGTCCTCCCTGCTTGGTAGGCTCCAGGGGAGCCCGAGCCCGTTTCTGGGAGGAAGGAAAGGGCAGCCGCTTGTTATTCTCCAGGGCCAGGCTGGATGCCCCCTCACCGGTCCTATTCCACGTCCCTCTCTGCTGGAAATGGCAACGCCCCATTCGCACCCCCCCCCCATGCTGCAGAAGGGAGGGGCTTGGGAACTCACCCTGGGGGGCTCATTCTCATCGCTGGCCGGGCGCTTGAGGTGCAGCGCAGACACAGGGAGCCGGGAGGGGCCTTTCGGCAGCAGAAAACTTTTCCCCTCAGAGTTCATCGTGGGGAGAGAAAGAGAAGGCCGCTGAGTTCATTTAATGAAGCATCTCAGAAGCAGGGTGGAGGGGGGGGGGGAGTCGAAGGCCGAGGCAGGCAAGAGAGAGGCGCCCCCCCCGGCCCCCGAAAGGGACTCACGGGAGGTGGACCATCCATCAGCTCCAGGCAAGGCCTTCGGGGAGAAGCCAGTGGGAGGCCAGTAAGGAAATGAAGCCCAGCCTGCAAGGTCAAAGGAGGCCCGGCTAGTCCAAATGGCCCCCAGCACCGAGATAGGCTGCCTCTGGGCCGGGAGGCAGCAACCCTTTCCCGCAGGGGGCCGGTCCGCTGTCCCGCAGGCCCTGGGGGGGCCGGACTACACGGGGAGGGGGGGGAAGAGAGCGAATTCCTCGGCCCCGCAAAGAAGCCAGAGATGCCTTTTCAAGGAAAGGACACCTTCTGCGCATGTCCAAGGGCGCCGATTGCCGGGCCCTCCGCGGGCCGGAGGGAGAAGGCGACGGGGGCCGGATCCGCCCGCGGGCCTCAGGCCGCCTCCCCCCGATCTGCTGGGGCTTGGCTGGTCCCCCCTCCCTCCCGCCCGAGGAAGGGGCCCCTCTGCCCTCTGCCCGCGCCCCGAGGCCTCACCGGCGCCCCTCCGGCTCCTCCGCCTCGCCCTCCGTCTCCCTCTCCGACCCAAACGCCGTCGATTTAAACGGACAGCTCCCGTCCTCCTCCGCGGCGCCGCCCGGCAGCCAATGGCCAGGCGGCGAGAGGAGGAGACCAATCCGCGCCGCCCGTCGCGCGGGCCGGACCCGCCCTCTTCGTCTTACGCCCACGGCTCCGCCCCTAAGTCCCTCCTCGGCGCACGCACTGCGCACGCGCGCCGCCCAAGAAGGCGCCCGAGCCCGCCTCCGCCGGAAGGAGCGTCGGCGGGAGGGCGAGCGTGAGTGCGCGCGCGCGCGTGCCGCAGGCGGCCCCGCCCCTCCCTGGCAACGGCCGCGGCGCGCAGGGAGCGGGCGGGGGGGCGGGCGGGGGCGGGGCCTGCGCCGGAGGGGCGGGGCCAGGGAGATCTAGGGGGAGAGAGATCAATGTCTAGGGAGATCAATAAACAAACGGGAGGGGCCCCCCGGGGGAGGCCGGCGGAGCGCGCCTTGGCCACCGGGGCAGCAGCTTCCCCCGTTGAACACCCGCCTGCCCCTCTGCGCAGGTGGGGCGGGGCCTGGAGGGGGGGGACCCCGAGTGACCCTGGCCCCTTTCCCCTCCCCCCCATGAAGGGGGATCGGGGGAGGGGCCTGAGGCAGGGGGGGCACACAGGGACGCTGCAGCGGGGCGATCCCCTTGGAGGGGGGCGGGGGGTCCTGGCATTGGGGGGACCCCCGGGCGCTGCCACGGTCTTTCCCCCGCTGCCCCCCCCAGCCCGGCGGGGGCGTGGCGGGCCCGGGTGGGGGCGCTGGGGGGGGGCTGGGCCGCCCGGCCCTTGGCATCCCCCCTGGCGGCCCCCCGCTCCGGCTGCTGCGTCACTGGCGCTCGGCGGGAGGCTGGAGCCGCCGAGGGTCCCGCTCCGCCGCCCCTGAGACCCCCCCCGCCCCCCCCCGCGGCGAGAGGGACCCCCAGAGCGGAGCCGGCAAGGGGGCGCCCCCCGCCCCTCCCCCGCCTCGGCCCGCCTGACCCGGACCAGCGCCCGCCTGACCTCTGACCCTTCCGCCTCCTTGCGGCGGGCTTTGGGACCTGGCTCACTCTCTGGGCTGCTTACTGCGCCAGCTTCCGCTACATTTGAACTTGGCGCGCGCGCCCAACTCTCTACCTTCCTCTTGATCGTTTCGTCGCTCCCCGAGGTGGGCGTGACTACTCCTGACTCATGCCCTCCCTCCTTCTGAAAGCCTCCGGAACCCGATATCTGGTCCCCTTTCTCCCCGCTGCTCCCGGCTGGGTACGTGGGTCCCGATCTCCAACTGCTGCTCTCTGATCCCTCTCTGGACCCTTCTTCCTGGGGTGTCCCCCTGCTTTCCCCCCTTGCTCTGACCGCTGGCGCTCCCTTCTGGGAATCCTCGGACTCACTGGACAGGCTCGGTGATCTCGGGTCGTCATCCCCACTCATCTTTCCTTCGTATTCCTCCCCCTCGCTCTCTGTCTCCTCCCTTCTCTGCGTCTCTGCTTCTGAACCCCTGACATCCATCCCCCCCTCGAAGCCCCCCCTTCCCCCCTCCCCACTTTCAAGGGTGGTTGCAGGGTGCTCCATCATCACAGGAGTGAATGCCGGATACAGTTCGCTCCTCGTCGCTGGCCGCCAACTGAAGACCTCCGAGTCTTCCTCCTCGCGTTCGTCAACGGTGAGCTGCTCCGCCTCCATTTCAGTGCCGCCGTGCTCGAAACCGAGATCCTCCCCGCACACGTCCATGTCAGTCTCTGCGTCGGTCGCTTGACCTGGCATCTCCAGCCACCTCCGGCGCCACTGCTCCTCTGGCCGATCGTCTCACCAATACGAGGTGTCGGACGCCGAACCCTCCGGTGACCCCTCTGGGGAACGTGTGCCCTGTGCGGGCTCCCCGTCCGAGTCGAAGCCATGGAACGTGCTGGAGGAAAGTGTGGGCGTGAACAACCAGTCGTCGAAGAAGCCTGCCGGCATGGGTCTGTGTGGGAAAAGGGCATGAAACTCGTCCTTGAGCAGGGGTTCCTCCAAAGCGTAGTCTGGCACCCAGCTATTAGCACTGGCCCGGGTGCCCTCTCTGGCTAGGAGGTATTCTACTCCGTCTTCCCCCCCATCTGGAGTCCAAAATCTCCGTGACTTCGTTGATGGGGTCCTGCTGTGGCAATCTCCCCGCCTCCGTCCGCTCCTGAGACGGACTCGGTGCCGTTCCTGGTTCCTGGAACCTGTGAGGTGCCCTGTAGGGAGTGAGCACCGACCTGTGGAACACCGGATGCATCCTGGAACCCTCCGGTAGCACCAGCCTGAAAGCTACTGGGTTGATCTGCGCTTCGACTTGGTATGGACCGAGTTGCTTGTGCCCCAACTTCTTCTTGGCTAACGATCTGGTCGGCACTGCGTGGGCTGCCAACCAGACCCAGTCTCCCACTCGTATCTCTTCGCCAACCCGCCTGTGCTTGTCAGCTTGCACCTTGTATGCGTGCTTCGCTAGCTCCAGCTGCCGTCGGAGTTGATCGTGGACCTCCTGCAACTCAGACGCGAAAGCGTCCGCCGTCTGCGGTTCCCCTTCCCCCACTCTGTCCAGTCCCGGGAAGGTTCTGGGATTCCTCCCATTGTTGGCGAAGAACGGCGTCACCCCTGTGGACACGTGCTTCGTGTTGTTGTAGGCGAACTCGGCGAGCGGCAGGTAATCCACCCACGTCGCAGGCTGTTGATTGGCATAGCATCTCAGGTACTGCTGCATGATGGCATTGACCCTCTCCGCTTGCCCGTTGGTCTGCGGGTGTCTCGCTGATGTCAGGTTGATCTTGACGTTCAGGAAGCCCATCAGCTTCTGCCAGAAATTCGAGATGAACTGGCGGCCGCGGTCGGACAGTATAGACCGCGGCAGCCCGTGCACTTTGAACACGTGATCTATGAACAGTTTGGCTGTTTGTTCTGCCGTGGCCACCTTCGCACACGGTATGAAATGTGCCATCTTGGCGAACAAGTCCACCACCACTAGTACAGCTGTCTTGCCTCTCGAGCTGGGTAGATCCGTGACAAAGTCCAGGGCCACCCTCTCCCACGGTTCAAACGGCGTTTGCAGCGGTTCCAGCAGTCCCGCCGGTGGTTTGTGCACCGGTTTGGCCCTCTGGCAGGTGTCGCACCTCGCGACGTAGTCCGCGACTTCCCCTCTCAGTCTGGGCCACCAAAAGTCCCTTGCGACTAATTCCACCGTTTTTTCTGTGCCAAAGTGCCCGGCCGTGGGTGCGTCGTGCAACTGCTGCAGTACCTTGGCGCGAAGTTCGTCTCCCGGCACGTAGATGGCCCCTTTACGTAAGAGCAAGCCGTCTCGTATCTGGAACTCGTCGCTCTTCGCCGTGCCCTTGTGCACCTCGGCCATCTTCGCCTGCGCGAATGAGTCGTCCTGCAACGCCCGCCGCACCGCATCCAGGTCTACTGTGGCTGAAGCGCACGCCCACGCTGTTGGCGCGAAGATGTGCATGGCTGCCGCTGGGGTCGCCTCTTCGAGGTATTGCGGTTTTCGGGACAGTGCATCCGCCATGATGTTGGTGTCGCCTGGGACGTACTCTATTCGGAAATCGAAGTCAGCAAAGAACTCCGCCCAACGTATCTGCCTCTGGTTCAGGAACTTCGCCGTGCGCCAGTGCTCCAGATTCTTGTGGTCCGTGCAGACCTGCACCGTGTGCTTGGCGCCGATCAGGAAGTGTCTCCACGCCTTGAAAGCTGCATGAATGGCAAGCAACTCCCTGTCCCAGATGGTGTAGTTCTGCTCCGACTTGCTGAGCTTTCTGGAGTAGAACGCTCCCGGCCTCCAGACCCCCTGTGGGTCCCTCTGCAGCAGGACAGCTCCCACTGCTCTATCGGACGCGTCTGTCTCTACCCGCATCGGTCTGCTGGGGTCGATATGCAGCAGTTGCTCTTCCGACGCGAAGAGACGCTTGAGTGCCTGAAAGGACTGCTCCGCCTGCTCCGTCCAGATGAATTTCTTTTTCTTGGAGCTTAGCGTGTCCGTAATAGCCGCCGTCTGCATCGCGAACCCCTTGATAAACTTGCGATAGAAGTTGGCGAAGCCGACAAACCGCTGGACCTCCTTCCGGTTGCGCGGGCTCTTCCAATCCAACACCGCGCGAACCTTGGCGCTGTCCATGGCTAGCCCCTTGTCCGACAACTTGTAACCCAAGAAATCCACCTCCTTCGTGTCGAACTGGCACTTCTCCAGTTTGGCGTACAGTCTATGCTGCTGCAACCTCTCCAGCACCTCCCGAACGTCTTGGTCATGCGCTTGCTGCGATTCGGAGAATATCAGGATGTCATCCAGAAAGCAGACGCACTTCTTGTAGAGGAGTCCCGCCAACACATGATGCATGAAAGCTTGAAAACAGTGAGAACCGTTTTGCAATCCAAACGGCATCACTCTGTATTCGTAGGTGCCCAGAGGCGTGAACATGGCTGTCTTCCACTCATCGCCCTCCCTCATGCGGATGAGATTGTACGCCCCTCGCAGGTCCAACTTGGTGAACACGCGTCCCTTGCGCACCGTCGCCAGTAGGTCGTCAATCCTGGGCATGGGGAAATCAGAGGGCTTGGTCATCTTGTTCAAGAGGCGAAAATCCACCACCAGTCTTTTTTGGGGCGTGTCCTTCTTCTTCACGAAGAAAACAGGACTGCCCCCTACTGCCCTGGACTCCCGGATGAAACCGCGCTCCAAATTGTGATCTATGAACTGTTTGAGTTCCTGTAGTTCGTCCTCAGACATGGAATACAGCTTCCCTTTCGGTAGCGTCGCCCCTGGTAGGAGGTCAATCTTGCAGTCATATTGCCTGTGCGGTGGTAGCTTGTCTGCCTCCTTCTCGCAGAAGACCTCCAGAAAGTCTGCGTATTTGTGGGGGACTGCTTGCAACGTTCCCAACTGCAGTTGTGATTCCTCCTCCTCTCCCTCCTGTCTGGGCAGGATGCAGTGTTCTGCGCAGTAAGAGGAGCCGAAGATCAGCTGTCGCTGGTACCAAGCCAGTGTCGGACTGTGCCTGTCCAGCCAACTCATGCCCAACACAATGGGTGTGTCCGACAGTCGGGTGACATTAAAACTGATGACTTCCCTGTGGTTACCAAGGCGCATCACCATTGGCGGCGTCTGCTTCACCACCTGCCCCCCCAGCAGCTCTCTGCCATCCACTGTGACGACTTGCAGGGGCAGAGTGGCAGGTAATAGCTGTATAGCGTGCTGCTCCACAAAATCCTGCGCTATAAAGTCTGCGTTGCTTCCAGAATCCACAGAAAGCAGCACTTCGATAGTGACGCCATCGGGTAGCTGGAGAGATGCTGTGAGCTGCACTACTGGTTTGGGTGGGAGGGGGTCCGTGGGTTGCAAGATCGCTGGGGACTGCTTCAGTGATGCGTCTGGCTGGGCCCCAGTGCCTCTGTCTCCAGCCAGACATCATCGTTTCCCTGCTGGGGTTCGCTGTGTTGCGTGGCCGCTTTCACCGTTGCGGAGGCTGCAGTGTGCTTGGAGCTCCTCTGGGGACACTCTTTCGCCAAGTGTTGAGAGCTGTCGCATATGTAACACTTCCGGGTCCCTCTAGGAGGTTTAGTCTTGACTGCCGCCGGTGCAGGGGCTCTGGTAGCTGACTGAGCCCTGGCGCCTCCCACCTCCATAGGTTCCACTCCCCCTCCTGGCGGAGGTGTGGATTGCGCACGCGCAGCTTCCCTGGGAACGAAAGAGAAACTTCTTGCTGCTTCGCGCCCTCCACGTCCTTCGTCTCTGCACCATGGACGTTCTTCCAGCCTCACCCCCACAGTCAGCGCCCTTTGGACCACCTCCTGCGTGCTCCGGGGCCTCTCCCCCCTCGCAATTTCGTCTTTAACAGCACTGCTCAGACCCTCCCAGAATAGGTCTCTGACTGGGGGCGAATCCCGGTCCCATTCCAAGGCACTGACCAGCGCAAAAAAGCGGGCGTGGTACTGCCGTACGCTCGCCCTCCCTTGTTCCAGTCCATGAATCTCCCGTCGGGCAAGATCCACGTCAATGGTAGATAAAAAGCACGCATCCATCGCTTTGATAAAGGCATCTGCACTCTGAAGCGCCGGATCTTTATCCCTCCACAAATTGCGTAGCCACGCTTTAGCATCCCCATGCAAATGGGATAGTATAAACCCCACTTTCTCTTCCTCATCTCTAAAGTCTTTTGCCAGCAGTTGCAGTGCGCACATTACGTCTGCTCGAAAATTGGGGTACTGTTGTAAATTCCCATCGAAGTGAGCCACAAGCCCTCCTGCTCTCCGTGCCAACCCAACCCCCTCCGGTCTGGGTCCTGGCTGCCCATGCTTAACCAATGCTTCAAACCTGGCGTGGAGATCTCTGTAGGCGGCTGCCGCATCCTCCTCCCTTTTCTTGGATGCCTGTACCTCCGCGTTCAATTGGGTCACTGCCTGTTGCAGCGCTGAAATTTTCTCTGCTTCCGTCATCTCTGCCAACCGTTGTGAGCTTGCTCCCAAACACCAATTTCCTCCTCTCGCTGCTTCTGCCTCCGCTGCGAGGTATCAGGTGTCCGAAGCTAATGGAGACGGGTCTTACTGTCAGGGCTGCCACTCAGTCCCAGCTCACATAGGACCACGTTAGCCAGCGTTCCGGTTAAAAGAGTCTTTATTGGATTACAGGTTCCATTTCCAAACTGCAATGTGCAGCCCTACTTCTTCTAGGTCAGACCGGCGAAGACCCGTCTGAGTCTCCGCCTCTAGCACACCAGCTTAATACCCTAGCCTTGCTCCACCTCCTGCGCCTTTCCTTCCGTCTCTGGGTCCTTCTGCCCCCCGGGGTCTCTTCTTTCCTACTCTCTTCTGACGCGGATCCCCCTGACCCTTCCGCCTCCTTGCGGCGGGCTTTGGGACCTGGCTCACTCTCTGGGCTGCTTACTGCGCCAGCTTCCGCTACATTTGAACTTGGCGCGCGCGCCCAACTCTCTACCTTCCTCTTGATCGTTTCGTCGCTCCCCGAGGTGGGCGTGACTACTCCTGACTCATGCCCTCCCTCCTTCTGAAAGCCTCCGGAACCCGATATCTGGTCCCCTTTCTCCCCGCTGCTCCCGGCTGGGTACGTGGGTCCCGATCTCCAACTGCTGCTCTCTGATCCCTCTCTGGACCCTTCTTCCTGGGGTGTCCCCCTGCTTTCCCCCCTTGCTCTGACCGCTGGCGCTCCCTTCTGGGAATCCTCGGACTCACTGGACAGGCTCGGTGATCTCGGGTCGTCATCCCCACTCATCTTTCCTTCGTATTCCTCCCCCTCGCTCTCTGTCTCCTCCCTTCTCTGCGTCTCTGCTCCTGAACCCCTGACACTATCTGTTGATGGATGGCCATCCTGACTCGGCCCCAGACACACTGACCAGATGTCTGGAAGCTGTGGCTGGATGGCTACGTGGGAGCCGGTTGAAGTTAAATCCTTCGAAGACAGAGGTCCTCTGGCTGGGGCGGGACGATATGGGATCGAGGGGGCAACTCCCATCTCTTGCGAGGGTGCAATTAGTGCCAGCACCGTCCGTTAAGAGTTTGGGTGTAATCTTCGATACCTCCCTCTCTATGGAGGCGCAGATTACAGCTATAACAAAGGCGGCATTTTTCCATCTCCGCCAAGCTAAGCAGTTGGCCCCTTATCTCTCTCGCCCTGACCTAGCCACTGTGATCCATGCGACGGTCACCTCCAGACTGGATTATTGTAACTCGCTCTACGTGGGGCTGCCCTTGAGACTGACCCAGAAACTCCAGCGGGTGCAGAATGCCGCGGCGAGACTCCTTATGGGGTCTTCGCTGCGAGATCACATTCATCTGGTACTATACCAGCTGCACTGGCTCCCGGTGGAGTACAGGATCAGGTTTAAGGTGCTGGTTTTAACCTTCAAAGCCCTACACGGCCTAGGACCCTCGTACCTACGGGACCGCCTCTCCCGGTATGCCCCACAGAGGAACCTACGGTCTGCAAATAATAACATCCTCAAGGTCCCAGGCCTCAGAGAGGTTAGGCTGGCTCAACTAGAGCCAGGGCCTTCTCGGCTGCGGCTCCATTCTGGTGGAATGCTCTGCCTCATGAGACCAGGGCCCTGCGGGACCTGACATCTTTCCGCAGGGCCTGCAAGACAGAGTTGTTCCGCCAGGCCTTTGGTCAGGGTGCAGCCTGACTCCCTCCTCTGGCAACCTGCACAGAATTTTGTTTAATCGGTTGCCATCAATTTGATTTTAACTAATTTTTATAATGAAATATTTTTAGAATGTGTTATTATTTGATTGTTTATTTGATTGTTGTTAGCCGCCCTGAGCCCGGCTTGGCTGGGGAGGGCAGGATATAAATAAAATTTATTATTATTATTATTATTATTATTATTATTATTATTATTATTATTATTATTATCTAAACTAGCCAAGTATTCTTGTACTATCTCCTTAGTTATTCTGGGCTGTGTTTCCTTTGCTGAATCATTTGCTCCAAATTCTTCAGGTTGGGCATTCTTTTCTTTATCGGAGAAGACTGAGGCAAAGAAGGCATTGAGGAGTTCAGCCCTTTCTGTGTCCCCTGTTTGCATTTCACCATCTTCTCCTCTGAGTGACCCCACTGTTTCTTTGTTCTTCCTTTTGCTACGAACATACCCTACAAACATACCCATAGTCCTAGTATGCTTGGCTGCTCCTTTCCGCTGTATAGTAAACTTCAGAAGAGCATGATCACTCGCGCCTAATGATCCTTCCACTTCTACCCCACTAACCAGGTCATCAACATTGGTTAGGACCAGATCTAAAATGGCTGTTCCTCTTGTTGTTCCTCCCACTTTCTGGACAATGAAGTTGTCTGCAAGGCCAGTGAGGAATCTGTTTGACCTTATGCTCTTGGCTGAGTTTGACATCCAACAAATATCCGGGTAATTGAAGTCCCCCATTACTACTATCTCCCTTCCTTTTGCATGCTTGGCCATCTGTCCCAGGAAGGCATCATCTATGTCCTCCGTTTGGCTTGGGGATCTATAGTAAACTCCCACAATGAGGTCTCTGTTATTCTTCTCTCCCTTAATTTTGACCCAAATGCTCTCACTTTGGCTTTGAGGTTCTAAATCTTGGATCTCTTCACAGGTATACAGATCCCTGACATATAACGCCACTCCTCCTCCTTTCTTGTCTGGTCTGTTTCTCTGAAATAGATTGTATCCCCCCATTATTACATTCCAATCGTGGGACTTATCCCACCAGGTTTCAGTGATGCCTATTATGTCATATTTAGTTTGCTGTACCAAGAGCTCAAGCTCATCTTGTTTATTTCCCATGCTTTGCGCATTAGTGTACAGACATTGAAGTCCATTAATCATTCCCCCGTGTCTCTTATTTAAGGATTTTTTCCTCCCACCACTAGGTCTGCGTGCTGTTTGCTCCATTTGGTCTATGACATTTGGATGATCATTTTCATTAATTGATAGACTCCTACCTTCAGGAGCACTGTCTCCCTCCCCCACATTAGTCAGTTTAAAGCCCTCCTGATGAGGTTTCTGAGATTTTTGGCAAAAACATTTCTCCCAACCATTGTGAGGTGCAGCCCATCGCTTGCCAGAAGTCCATCTTCAAGAAACTGCAGTCCGTGATCTAAGAATCCAAACCGTTCCTGTTTACACCATTTGCAAAGCCAGCTGTTCACTTCCACTATTTTTCCCTCTCTCCCTGGGCCACGTCGTTCAACTGGGAGGACAGATGAGATGACTACTGTGGGCAAGAAACCCATAAAAGAAATGGAGTGGCCCTCATAGTCAAAAAAAGAGTGGCGAAAGCTGTACTGGGATGCAATCTCAAAAATGATAGAATGATCTCGATACGAATCCAAGGCAGACCTTTTAACATCACAGTAATCCAAGTTTATGCACCAACCACTGAACTGAAATTGACCAATTCTATGAAGACTTACAACACCTTATAGAAATGACACCAAAGAAGGATGTTCTTCTCATTATAGGGGATTGGAATGCTAAAGTAGGGAGTCAAGAGATAAAAGGAACAACTGGCAAGTTTGGCCTTGGAGTTCAAAACAAAGCAGGGCAAAGGCTAATAGAGTTCTGCCAAGAGAACAAGCTGGTCACCACAAACACTCTTTCCCAACACACAAGAGACGACTCTACACATGGACATCACCAGATGGGCAGCATCGAAATCAGATTGATTATATTCTCTGCAGCCAAAGATGGAGAAGCTCTATACAGTCAGCAAAAACAAGACCTGGAGCTGACTGTGGCTCAGATCATCAGCTTCTTATAGCAAAATTCAAGCTTAAACTGAAGAAAGTAGGAAAAACCACTGGGCCGGTAAGATGCAATCTAAATCAAATCCCTTATGAATACACAGTGGAAGTGAGGAACAGGTTTAAGGATTTAGATTTGGTGGACAGAGTGCCTGAAGAACTATGGATGGAGGCTCGTAACATTATACAGGAGGCAGCAACGAAAACCATCCCAATGAAAAGGAAATGCAAGAAAGCAAAGTGGCTGTCCAACAAGGCCTTACAAATAGCGGGGGAGAGAAGGCAAGCAAAATGTGAGGGAGATAGTGAAAGATACAGGAAATTGAATGCAGATTTCAAAAAAAAATAGCAAGGAGAGACAAGAAGGCCTTCTTAAACGAGCAATGCAAAGAAATACAGTGGTGCCCCACAAGACGAATGCCTCGCAAGACGGAAAACTCGCTAGACGAAAGAGTTTTCCGTTTTGGAGGTGCTTCGCAAAACGAATCTCCTATGGGCTTGCTTCGCAAGACGACAATGTCTTGCGAGTTCCTGCTGGTTTTTTTCTCCCCCCCCCCTTTTTCTAAGCCGCTAAGCCGCTTATCAGCTGATCCGATCACCAGATAAGCCGCTAAAAGCCTCTAAAAGCCTCTAATAGCGCTAATAGCGCTAATCCGCTAATCCTTCAATGGGCTTGTTTCGCAAGACGAAAAAAACTGCTAGACGAAGAGAATCACAGAACGGATTCTTTTCATCTTGCGAGGCACCACTGTATAGGAAAACGACAGAATGGGAAGAACCAGAGATCTGTTCAAGAAAATTGGAGATATGAAAGGAACATTTTGTACAAAGATTACCATAATAAAAGACAAAAGTGGAAAGGACCTAACAGAAGCAGAAGACATCAAGAAGAGGTGGCAAGAATACACAGAGGAATTATACCAGAAAGATATGGATGTCTTGTACACCCCAGGTAGTGTGGTTGCTGACCTTGAGCCAGACAGCCTATGGCAAGTTCTTAAAGAACTGGGAGTGCCTCATCTGTCTCCTGAGAAATCTCTATGTGGGACAAGAAGCTACAGTTAGAACTGGATATGGAACAACTGATTGGTTCAAAATTGGGAAAGGAGTACGACAAGGCTATACATGGTCTCCCTGCTTATTTAACTTATATCCATAATTCATCATGCGAAAGGCTGGGCTGGATGAGATTGCCAGAAGAAATATAGAATCATAGAATCATAGAGTTGGAAGAGACCACAAGGGCCATCGAGTCCAACCCCCTGCCAAGCAGGAAACACCATCAGAGCACTCCTGACATATGGTTGTCAAGCCTCTGCTTAAAGACCTCCAAAGTAGGAGACTCCACCACACTCCTTGGCAGCAAATTCCACTGTCAAACAGCTCTTACTGTCAGGAAGTTCTTCCTAATGTTTAGGTGGAATCTTCTTTCTTGTAGTTTGGATCCATTGCTCCGTGTCCGCTTCTCTGGAGCAGCAGAAAACAACCTTTCTCCCTCCTCTATGTGACATCCTTTTATATATTTGAACATGGCTATCATATCACCCCTTAACCTCCTCTTCTCCAGGCTAAACATGCCCAGCTCCCTTAGCCGTTCCTCATAAGGCATCGTTTCCAGGCCTTTGACCATTTTGGTTGCCCTCCTCTGGACACGTTCCAGTTTGTCAGTGTCCTTCTTGAACTGTGGTCCCAGAACTGGACACAGTACTGCAGGTGAGGTCTGACCAGAGCAGAATACAGTGGCACTATTACTTCCCTTGATCTAGATGCTATACTCCTATTGATGCAGCCCAGAATTGCATTGGCTTTTTTAGCTGCCGCGTCACACTGTTAGCTCATGTCAAGTTTGTGGTCAACCAAGACTCCTAGATCCTTTTCACATGTACTGCTCTCAAGCCAGGTGTCACCCATCTTCTATTTGTGCCTCTCATTTTTTTTGCCCAAGTGCAATACTTTACATTTCTCCCTGTTAAAATTCATCTTGTTTGTTTTTGCCCAGTTCTCTAATCTGTCAAGGTTGTTTTGAAGTGTGATCCTGTCCTCTGGGGTGTTAGCCACCCCTCCCAGTTTGGTGTCATCTGCAAATTTGATCAGGATGCCCTTGAGTCCATCATCCAAGTCGTTGATAAAGATGTTGAATAAGACCGGGCCCAAGACAGAACCCTGTGGCACCCCACTAGTCACTCTTCTCCAGGATGAAGAGGAACTATTGATGAGCACCCTTTGGGTTCGGTCAGTCAGCCAGTTACAAATCCACTGAGTGGTAGCATAGTCAAGACCACATTTTACCAGCTTCTTTACAAGAATATCATGGGCACCTTGTCAAATGCCTTGCTGAAATCAAGGTAGGCTACATCCACTGCGTACCCTTCATCTACCAGGCTTGTAATTCTGTCAAAAAACGAGATCAGGTTAGTCTGACATGACTTATTTTTCAGAAATCCATGCTGACTATTGGTGATCACAGCAATTGAAGTCCCCCATTACTACTATCTCCCTTCCTTTTGCATGCTTGGCCATCTGTTCCAGGAAGGTATCATCTATGTCCTCCATTTGGCTTGGGGATCTATAGTAAACTCCCACAATGAGGTCACTGTTATTCTTCTCTCCCTTAATTTTGACCCAAATGCTCTCACTTTGGCTTTGAGGTTCTAAATCTTGGATCTCTTCACAGGTATACACATCCCTGACATATAACGCTACTCCTCCTCCTTTCTTGTCTGGTCTGTTTCTCTGAAATAGATTGTATCCCCCCATTATTACATTCCAATCGTGGGACTTATCCCACCAGGTTTCAGTGATGCCTATTATGTCATATTTAGTTTGCTGTACCAAGAGCTCAAGCTCATCTTGTTTATTTCCCATGCTTTGCGCATTAGTGTACAGACATTGAAGTCCATTAATCATTCCCCCGTGTCTCTTATTTAAGGATTTTTTCCTCCCACCACTAGGTCTGCGTGCTGTTTGCTCCATTTGGTCTATGACATTTGGATGATCATCTTCATCAATTGATAGACTCCTACCTTCAGGAGCACTGTCTCCCTCCCCCACATTAGTCAGTTTAAAGCCCTCCTGATGAGGTTTCTGAGATTCTTGGCAAAAACATTTCTCCCAACCGTTGTGAGGTGCAGCCCATCACTTGCCAGAAGTCCATCTTCAAGAAACTGCAGTCCGTGATCTAAGAATCCAAACCGTTCCTGTTTACACCATTTGCGAAGCCAGCTGTTCACTTCCACTATTTTTCCAGCACGCTTCCCGAGACATCTTGTCAGGCCCACAGATCACTGCTTCTGTTCCCCTCAGTAGGGAATCCCCTATCACCACTACACGCCTCCTCTTAGGTTTGGTCGGGGTTCTTCCGTGAGCTGTCCGTTCCAAGGTCGCCTGCACATTCCCTGAGGACTGACTTTGCTGCTCGTCTTCATATACCTGATTGACTGTAATGAGGGAGAGATCCTCAAATGGAGTCTGCTCTTTGTCTTCCATGCTAGGGGAGAGGACCTCAAAGCGATTGTGTATTTCTAAACAATCAGAGCGAACCCTGGTCCTCCTACTTCTTTGAGTCACGTTTCTCCATATATCTGGCTCCTGTGTTGGTGAACTAGCCTCCTTCTCAGGGGAGTCCCATGTCTCCTCCTTGGTGGAGACGGTGTGCTCTGTTGCTTCCAAGAAGAGCTCCAGCTCTCTAATTCTTTGGAGCGTAGCTACATGTTCCTCCAGTTGCTGGACTTTGTCTTTTAAGAGGGCAATCAACATGCAATTGCTGCAGGTAAAGCTGCCTGCAACCTTTGGCAAGATGGCAAACATTGCGCAGAAACCGCAGGCGACTGCAGCTGTTCCCTCCCCCTCCATCTTGAGAACGTGTCTTTGGGGGTGGCTACAGCGGTCCTCCATCATAAAAAGCGTGAAGACAGGACAAATAACTCCCCCCACAAAAAAACCTAGGTCTCCTCCAACAAACGTTTGAGACTAGCTCCCCTAAATCTAATAGATGGATCAAACTACCCTGCAAGCTCTGATAAGCTCCTCCAACAGCTAATCACCTGCCTCAACAGAAATCCTGCCCCCTCTGACCTTTGCACAGGGAGAACAGCTAATCAGCCACAAAGAAACACACACACACACACACACACACACACACAAAAAAAAACCCCACACCCCTTTTTGCTCCTTCTTCAACTGCTGCCCTGCAAGCTCAACTGCTGCCCTCAACAACCTCAGATATCAGGTTACATACGCTTCAGGTCACTGACTCCGCTAACCCAGAAATAGTGCTTCAGGTTAAGAACTTTGCTTCAGGATGAGAACAGAAATTGTGCTTCGGCAGTGCGGCGGCAGCAGGAGGCCCCATTAGCTAAAGTGGTGCTTCAGGTTAAGACCAATTTCAGGTTAAGAACAGACCTCTGGAACGGATTAAGTACTTAACCCGAGGTACCACTATACAAGGCTGAGATGCTTCCTTTCTCCCAACAGCTTCACGGGCCCAGAGTGTTCCTGATAAGCATCACCAGTCTCCTCCTCAAAATACCCAAACAGAGAGACAGTCTTTAGACAGTCAGGGATTTGAGGTTAGAGTAGGAAAAGGTTTTTGGTTGCTGCACTTCTGCATTGTTACTTGATTTAACTTTTGGCCCAGTATTTAGTTCTGGTTTTTCTGGTATACTGCTGCATTATTTCCTCCTTCTAGTCCCAGCTTTTGCCTTCTCTTTGAGAGAAGATAGAATTTAATGATTTCAAACACCCATCCCTTCATTATTTTGTTGCTCAGTCTAACTTTTGAGCTGCCATCCTGTGTTGGGGATTGGCTTAGGAACAGTTGTATTTCATTTTTTTCCAGTCTCTCTTTTCTCATTACAGAAGTCAGGTTAATTTTGTTTTTTGATTTCATTTTGTTTCCTTTGTTCTCTGGTGATGCTCAGACAAAACTATTTTCACTTTTAAAGCTATTTTTTACTCTAATGTATTAACTGGATTAATTTTCCCTGGGCTTCCTTTGCTGGATTGATTTAAACTTCTGCTTTGAATAGTTAGCTGTTTTTCTTTTTCTCCCTTTGGAAACCTAATATACTTTTAGGGGGGGGGGTGGAGGAGGAAGGCCAGGAGCAGAATTGTCTCAGCAATAACTAATTTTGCCTGCTCTAATCAATGCATGTCACCATATGCTTTAATACAGTTTTATTTCACATTTAATTCACAGGCTAATTATTGTACTCTTCTTTTCTGTGAAGATGCTGTTCCTAAATTTTTCTTACCCCTAAATTTCATTGGGCTGTAGCCAATGTTAGTCCCACTCAGAGTAAACCAATTGAACTTTATGAACATGACTGGTGTACATTAATTTAAATGTGTCTACTCTGAGTAGAGTGAGGTCAAGTGGGCCTTAGAAAGCACTGCAAATAACAAGGCCAGTGGAAGTGATGGTATTCCAGCTGAACTATTTAAAATGTTAAATGATGATGCTGTTACGGTGCTACACTCAATATGCCAGCAAGTTTGGAAAACTCATAAGTGACCAGAGGATTGGAGAAGATCAGTCTACATCTGAATCCCAAAGAAGGGCAGTGCCAAAGAATAATAATAATAATAATAATAATATAATTTATTATTTATACCCCGCCCATCTGGCTGAGTTTCCCCAGCCACTCTGGGCAGCTCCCAATCAGTGTTAAAAACAGTACAGCGTTACATATTAAAAACTTCCCTGAACAGGGCTGCCTTAAGATGTCTTCTGAATGTCAGGTAATTATTCTCTTTGATATCTGATGGGATGCCGTTCCACAGGGCGGGCGCCAGTACCGAGAAGGTCCTCTGTCTGGTTCCCTGTAGCCTCACTTCTCACAATGAGGGAACCGCCAGAAGGCCCTCGGCGCTGGATCTCAGTGTCCAGGCTGAACAATGGGGGTGGAGACGCTCCTTCAGGTATACAGGACCGAGGCCGTTTAGGGCTTTAAAGGTCAGCACCAACACTTTGAATCGTGCTCGGAAATGGACTGGGAGCCAATGTAGGTCTTTCAAGTTCTGTGGTCTGGGCGGCCGCTCCCAGTCACCAGTCTAGCTGCCGCATTCTGGATTAATTGCAGTTTCTGGGTCACCTTCAAAGGTAGCCCCACGTAGAGCGCATTGCAGTAGTCCAAGCAGGAGATAACTAGAGCATGCACCACTCTGGCGAGACAGTTCGCGGGCAGGTAGGGTCTCAGCCTGCGTACCAGGTGGACACAGAATTAACCTGCGCCTCCATGGACAGCTGTGAGTCCAAAATGACTCCCAGGCTGCGCCCCTGGTCCTTCAGGGGCACAGTTACCCCATTCAGGACCAGGGAGTCCCCCACACCCGCCCGCCCCCCCCAAAGACCGTGCTTCTTTCTTGTCAGGATTCAACCTCAATCCGTTAGCCGCCATCCATCCTCCAACCGCCTCCAGGCACTCACACAGGACCTTCACCGCCTTCACTGGTTCTGATTTGGAAGAGAGGTAGAGCTCAGTATCAGTAGAGCTGGGTACTATTTCTGGGTTAGCGGAGTCTGTAACCTGAAGCTTCTGTAACCCGAGGTACCACTGTATTGGGCAAACCAAGTCCTGCCTATTTAAACAGACAGGAATAGCTTCCCTAAGCAGGTCACCATTTGGAGTTTCACCATTTGTCTAGAGGAAAGTAACTCAGTTATAGCGGTTCTGCCAGTCTCTGCTTCCTCTTCCTCCATTTGTAATCTAAGGGGTAGCAAGGTTGGTCTGCAATACAGGGGTATAAGAAGTGCTGGAAAAAATGATAATAATAATAATAATAACTTTTATTTATATCCCGCCCTCCCCAGCTGAGCCGGGCTCAGGGCGGCTAACAACAATCAAATAAACAATCAAATAATAACACATTCTAAAAATATTTCAATATAAAAATTAGTTAAAATCAAATTGATGGCAACCGATTAAACAAAATTCTGTGCAGGTTGCCAGAGGAGGGAGTCAGGCTGCGCCCTGACCAAAGGCCTGGCGGAACAACTCTGTCTTGCAGGCCCTGCGGAAAGATGTCAAGTCCCGCAGGGCCCTAGTCTCTTGTGACAGAGCATTCCACCAGGTTGGAGCTGCAGCCGAGAAGGCCCTGGCTCTAGTTGAGGCCAGCCTAACCTCTCTGAGGCCTGGGACCTTGAGGGTGTTATTATTTGTAGACCGTAGGTTTCTCTGTGGGGCATACCAGGAGAGGCGGTCCCGTAGGTACGAGGGTCCTAGGCCGTATAGGGCTTTAAAGGTTAAAACCAGCACCTTAAACCTGATCCTGTACTCCACCGGGAGCCAGTGCAGCTGGTATAGCACCGGATGAATGTGATCCCACAGCGAAGACCCCGTAAGGAGTCTCGCTGCGGCATTCTGCACCCGCTGGAGTTTCTGGGTCAGTCTCAAGGGCAGCCCCACGTAGAGCGAGTTACAATAATCCAGTCTGGAGGTGACCGTCGCATGGATCACAGTGGCTAGGTCAGGGCGAGAGAGATAAGGGGCCAACTGCTTAGCTTGGCGGAGATGGAAAAATGCCGCCTTTGTTATAGCTGTAATCTGCGCCTCCATAGAGAGGGAGGTATCGAAGATTACACCCAAACTCTTAACGGACGGTGCTGGCACTAATTGCACCCCCGCAAGAGATGGGAGTTGCCCCCTCGATCCCATATCGTCCCGCCCCAGCCAGAGGACCTCTGTCTTCGAAGGATTTAACTTCAACCGGCTCCCACGTAGCCATCCAGCCACAGCTTCCAGACATCTGGTCAGTGTGTCTGGGGCCGAGTTAGGATGGCCATCCATCAACAGATAGAGTTGGGTGTCATCAGCATACTGATGGCAACCCAGCCCAAAACTCCGGACAAGCTGGGCGAGGGGGCGCATAAAGATGTTAAAAAGCATCGGGGAGAGAATCGCACCCTGAGGCACTCCACACACCAAGGAGTGGCGCGATGACAATTCCCCCCCCAAGCGCCACCCTCTGTCCCCGATCAGAGAGAAACGAGCGCAGCCATTGAAGGACTGTGCCCTGGATCCCCACGTCGGCAAGGCGGTGGTCCAGGAGTTCGTGATCGACCATGTCAAAGGCTGCTGACAGATCTAGAAGAATCAGCAGCCCCGACCCGCCTCGATCCAGCTGCCTGCGGAGATCATCTGTTAGGGCGACCAGAGCCGTCTCGGTCCCATGACCAGCACGGAAGCCGGACTGGAATGGATCCAAAGCAGATGTTTCATCCAGAAACCTACCAAGCTGTTCAGCAACCACTCTCTCAATCACCTTACCCAGGAATGGAAGATTCGAGACCGGGCGGTAATTGGATAGATCTAAGGGATCTAACGATGTTTTCTTTAAGAGCGGACGCACCACCGCCTCCTTCAGTTCCCCTGGGAATATCCCGGTGCCAAGGGACAAATTGATGATATCCCCCAGAGGGGCCCGCACCTCGTCTGGACACGCTCTAATCAGCCATGACGGGCACGGGTCAAGAGGACAGGTGGTGGGCTTTCCAGCTTGGAGGAATCTGTCCACATCGGCTGGAGATATCCGGTCAAAGTGGTCCAATACTGGACCTGAGGACAGTCGAGGGGCCTCCAGTTCCTTTATTGTATCCAAATTGGCAGGGAGGTCATGGCGGAGCAACAGGACCTTCTCCGCAAAAAAGCTCGCAAATGCCTCACAGCTGTGTGTCAGATTGTTATTTAAATTTGGCTGTCCTTCAAGGGACGTTAAAGACCGAATTATACTAAATAATTGCGCCGGGCGAGAGCTAGCGGATGCAATGGAGGCCGAGAAGTAAGACTTCTTAGCGGCCTTCACTGCCATCTCATAGGTTTTCATAAAAACCCTATAAGATGTTCTTGAGGCTCCGTCACGGGCACCCCGCCATACTCGCTCTAGCCGTCTGAGGTCCCGCTTCATTTTCCGAAGCTCCTCGGTAAACCAGGGAGCCCGATTTCTGCGGGGTCGCAGAGGGCGCTTAGGTGCGATCTCATCGATGGCTGCCAGGAGCTGGGTATTCCAGCCCTCAACAAGCTCAGTCAATGAGTCGCCAGGGGGAGCAAGGTCCCGCAATGCTTGATGGAATCTATCAGGGTCCATCAGCCTCTGCGGGCGAGCCCAAATCGGCTCGCCACCTAAGCAGGGTGGGGGTGGAAAGCCAATCCTGGCTTTCAGAGCGTAGTGATCAGACCATGGCACCTTCATCGAAGGAGACATGATCACATCTATACCGGCGCCAAAGATCAAATCCAGCGTGTGGCCTGCTTGATGTGTG
Source organism: Podarcis bocagei (assembly GCF_964188305.1). NCBI lineage: Eukaryota > Metazoa > Chordata > Lepidosauria > Squamata > Lacertidae > Podarcis > Podarcis bocagei. The sequence goes on from NC_138131.1 coordinate 72,474,132, forward strand.
GGGCCCGAAACAAACTGGGAGAGCCCTAGTGTCGCCATGGAAGACACCAGGTCCAGAGCCTGTGAGGAGGGAGTGGCATCAGCGTGGAAGTTGAAGTCTCCCAATACCAATAGGTTAGGGAACTCCAAGGCCCAGCCGGCCACCGCCTCCAGCAGGCCTGACAGGGTGGCTGCTGGTGCGCTAGGTGGCCGGTACACCAGCCAGACAGCCAAGCTCTCCTCGGAGCCCCACACTAGGCCAACACATTCAATGCCGGGGATCGATGGCGATGGTAGAGCCCTGAAAGAACAATCTTCCCGGATTAATACTGCCACCCCTCCCCCCCGGCCCACAGTCCGTGACTGGTGGAGGACGGAGAAACCCGGGGGCGCCATCTCTCGTAAGGTAACAGTTACCCCTTCGCGCACCCAGGTCTCCGTCACACAAGCCAGGTCGACCCCCTGCGAGGTAAAGAAATCTCGCAGGGTAGCGGTTTTGTTGCCTATAGACCTGGCATTGCACAACACCAGTGAAGGAGGTGAGTAATCCTTGCTCACCCTACCCTTGTCCCTCGGGATGGGGCGCAGATTGGAAGGGGTACGAGCATATCCGTATCTCGATCCCCTTCGCCTATAATATCTGCCCCCACCGCCATACCTCCCTCGCCCCTCCACGGTAGCAATCCCAGGCCTCATACAAGCCTCCATTTATAAAATAGAAAACAAAACTACCAAAAACAATTATGCCCAAACAAAACCAATCCCCACCCCAAAACAAAACAAAACGGAACAAAACAAAAATACATGGATAAAAACCACCGTTCACGGTGGTACAACAAAATAAACAATAAAAACACCTTTAAAACACCTTAAAAAATATATAAACATGTTTAACATATGCTGCAGCAGCACCAGTGTCCTTAAAGCTATTACGGAGGTGAGCCTGGCCCCCGCCCCCTAGGCCAGATGGAATGAGCCTGAGGAGGGAGAGGGCTTCTCCAGCACTCACGATGCAGATGACTTTTTAAAAATCCCACAACCAGTTCTAACAATTGTAGGCGACATGTGCCCTCATAAAATATGCATTTAGTTCTGTGTGTGAGAAGGGCGGGGGGAAGCATCTTTCAAAAACAATTAATTGGCAGGATTAATAGAGGACACCAGGATTAACAGAAGACATCAGTGATCACTTGTATTTACACAGACCAGAGCTGCTGCTTTTGGGACAAAACACTAATAATAAGAAGGTAGTGGATCAAAACAAAGAAAGCCCCCTTCCCCAAATGCCTGACCATGTGATTCATTTTGCAAACAAAACAAAGCGAAGCTAAACACACTCCTTTCTGAACTTCATGAAAAGGCGAGTCAGGTATCTCCCTTAAGACGCTTTATAGGATAAAACCATCTGCATAGTGACTGTTCCTGTTCTATGATTCTTTGAGGATGACTTTCATCTTATGCAGGGATCATTTGCCTTCATATTATGGTGGTTCCAACAGCCCTAACATTTGGCGTTCTCTTTTTTAAATTGTTAGGTGAGCTGTGTGTGGAGGCTCTTTGTAAAATGGAGGAAATCAACTGCTCCTACCAGGTGGCTGGGAAACACCCTGGGATCTATCTGCTCATGGTACATCCTAATGAAGTGGTGAGCTGCTTTAATTTCCTTTTTCCGGTTATTCTTTTCTTCCTTTTCAGTTTTGCTACGTAGGATTAAGCTGTCCTAAACAGATGACAGATGAAATAGTTCCTCCTTGACACAGTGCACAGTTAAACTATGGAACTTGCTCCCACACAGTGGCATGTGGTCAATGGACATGGGGGACTAGGCTAGTCCCCTAAATCAGAGGTTTTCAACATGTGTGCCTTCATAGTCTGAAGCAATAATGCTTCTGATTGCCAGTTGCTGGAAACCACAGGAACGTAGATGCTCTTTTGCTTGGGTCCTGCTTGTGGGTTTCCCACTGGGGCATCTGGCTGGACACCCTGAGAAGAGGTTATAACAACAACAACAAATTTATTATTATTATTATTATTATTATTATTATTATTATTATTATTATTATTATTATTATTATTATTATTACCCCGCCCATCTGGCTGGGTTTCCCCAGCCACTCGGGACGGGTCCCAACAGAATATTGAAAACACGATAAAACATCAAACATTAAAAACTTCCCTAAACAGGGGTGCCTTCAGATGTCTTCTAAAAGTCAGATAGTTGTTTATTTCCTTGACATTTGATGGGAGGGCATTCCACAGGGTGGGCACCACCACTGAGAAGGCCCTCTGCCTGGTTCCCTGTAACCTCATTTCTCGCAAGGAGGGAACCGCCAGAAGGCCCTCGGAGCTGGACCTCAGTGTCCGGGCTGAAAGATGGGGGTGGAGACGCTCCTTCAGGTATACTGGACCGAGGCCGTTTAGGGCTTTAAAGGTCAGCAGCAACTCTTCGAATTGTGCTCCGGAACATTCTGGGAGCCAATGTAGGTCTTTCAGGACCAGTGTTATTTGGTCTCGGCAGCCACTCCCAGTCACCAGTCTAGCTACTGCTTTCTGGATTTGTTGTAGTTTCCGGGTCACCATCAAAGGTAGCCCCACATAGAGCATATTGCAGTAGTCCAAGCAGGAGATAACTAGAGCATGCATCACTCTTGCAAGAGAGTCCACGGGCAGGTAGGGTCTCAGCCTGCATACCAGATGGAGCTGGTAGGCAGCTGCCCTGGACACAGAAATGACCCGCGCCTCCATGGACAGCTGTGAGTCCAAAATGACTCCCAGGCTGTGCCCCTGGTCCTGCAGGGGCCCAGTTGCCCCATTCAGGACCAGGGAGTCCTCCACCCCCACCCACCCCCTGTCCCCACAAAACCGTACTTCTGTCTTGTCAGGATTCAACCTCAATCTGTTAGCCGCCACCCATCCTGCAACCGCCTCCAGACACTCACACAGGACCTTCACCGCCTTCACTGGTTCTGATTTGGAAGAGAGGTAGAGCTAGGTAACATTTGCATACTGATGAACACATAGCCCAAACCCCCTGATGATTTCTCCCAGAGGCATCATATAGATGTTAAAAAACATGGGGGGGAGGACAGAGCCCTGAGGCACCCCACAAGTGAGAGCCCAGGTTTCTGAACACTTATCCCCCAACACCACTTTCTGGACACGGGCCAGGAGGAAGGAGCAGAACCACTGTATAACAGTGCCCCCAGCTCCCAGCCCCTCTAGACGGCCCAGAAGGATGTCTTGGTTGATGGTATCAAAGTTTGCCCTGCGCCTTTGGGGGAAGCAGCCAGCGCCTGCCCGCCCACCCTGAACCCATCCCAGGGTGGTAGATTACTGCCAGTTTTTTATATTGGATCGTAGCTCACAGCCTACTTGAAGATAGACATGCCTGCCCTAGGATAACCAAACTAGGTGTCTCCAGGAGAACATCTGCTACGACTTGAAGCAGCTTGGGCAGGGAATCCTTGGTGCAGCGGGGAAGTTGGTACACCAAAAGAAATCCTGTACTGCCCCTATTGCCCAACTTCCAGAACATGCACTCAGTAAACTGGGTCTTCCCAATAGGACGCCCGGTGTACGCTAATGACTTCCTAAAAATCACTGCAACCCCCCCCCCTCCCCACCCATATGACCTGGGTGGCTGTGGGTAAGAGAAACCTGGTGGACAAGCAGCGGCAAGGACAGGCCCATCTGCTTCATCCAACCAAGTCAGGTTACACATGCCAGGTCAAGTCCTCCATACTGGAGTAGATAGATGGGCCTGTTAGAACACGCTTCCTGCAAAAGGATGGTTGCTTCAAGATTGCATTACTACAATGCACTCTATGTGTGACATTCCTTGCGCTTGATCCAGAAGCTGCAGTTAGTGCAGAATGGTGCATCATGGTTGCTGACAGGAATGAGACCGTGTCAGCATATAACACCTATGCTCACATACCTGCACTGGTTGCCCATTTGATATATAAAACACTGAACAACTTGCAACCAGTTTACTTGAGAGATGGCCTTACCCCATGTATGCCCATTTGACTGCTTCAGTCTGCAGAACTGACACCGATACAGGTGTCACATAATACTCGTTCTGCCGTTGAAGGAAATCAATCTTTTAGCATGGCAGCACCTACACTTTGGGGCTCCCTGCCTACTAACAATACTCTACTCTTTTCAGCACCTGCTAAAAGCCAAGAAGAACACCATTCCAAAAATGAGTTTGACGATTCCCTTGCCTTTGATGAAAAGAGACACTTTTTAGCCCTCCCTTACCAGTCACAGGAAGAAATCATTAGCAGAATGACTTCCTTACAATACACCCTTATTCACTTTCGGCCTCCAGAGAAAGCTAATACAATCACGGATCAAATTATGGAAATAATGTCTAACCAACACAGAGGTAAACAAAGGGAAGAGGTGGAGAACCCCCCCCCCCAATAAACAAAGATAATCAAATTGATAAGGAACACCCTCCTATCAGAGAGTATAACTATGCTGTCCCTTCAAGTTATTCTATAACCTCTGTTGAATGGCTCCAAAGAAGATTTCTTAATCTGGAAGAATTAGCTCTCCCTGACCTGAAATCAACAACCCAAATTCTAACTACTAAAAAGGAGTTCTCTAACCCTTTGATAGGAGGCGGGTCTGTGTTTGTGGACAAAGTTGGGGAATCAAATCAAATTGTAGAACTGGATTGATATAATGATTCTTGTAATGAACAGTTCAATAGAGTTTTCAGCACCCAGTGCCACACAAACCTAGGGGGGGGGGGCACATGAAGTTCAAGCCTTGTCTGACTATGAAGTTATAACTCCAATAAGGAATTCAGCAGGCCAGCCGCACAATCAACCTGTCCTCAACAATACATGCAAGGTCTTATCATGGAATGTGGCAGGATGATCCCCCAAGTTAAAAGATATGAATTTTAAAGAATACTACATAAATTTTAATATTCTCTGCCTACAAGAAACTTAATAAAAACATTCCTTCCAGTAGCACCTTAGAGACTAACTAAGTTAGTTACTGGTATGAGCTTTCGTGTGCATGCACACTTCTTCAGAACATTATCTGTTGCTGGAATTCAGAAGCTGACAAAGACTTGACCAGCAATGAACTTTTTATTGCTTCACACACAGAGATAGCCAGGCACACTCCACATTAGTAAGTTGCAGGATTGAGTTTCCGACTTCTCCTTCCCTCTTTTAAGCCTCCCTCCCGGCAGCCTTCTGTGACTCAGCTCTAAACTGCTTTGCCCTTTTCTCTGCTCTACCCTCTCAAGCTCTGAAGGGGAGAGGGAAAGGGGCTGGAACAGAACTGTCTTGCAGAGCAGGAGACGTAGCCCTGTCAGAGTCTGTGCCCACACTGAGCCAATGTCAGGAACTGGCTAGATAAGTAGTGCTGGCAGCCAGTTAACCAGGAGGGACCAGGGAGTGACACTGGGGAAGAAGAGGATTTTGAGCCTGGTTCAGACTGGTGGGACATGGAAGAGCAACCCACGGAGGGAACTAGCAAGGAAGCATCAGAGCTGGAGAGTTTTGGGGAGGGGGGTCCTCTGATTTCCAGCAACAGACGGTGGCCAACGCCTTCGCCAAAGACAATTTGGCTGCGCCGAGGGAGTGAAGCACCAGGATGGAGCTTTTTTCAGAGAAAGATGGCCAAGTTCTACGTCAGTGCCACGACAGCTCGCTTCGGACAGCATAAAACCTTGTATCACTTGATGTGGCAGGTTTTGGTTTTTCAAAAAATCATTTTTATTGGTTTTCCAATAAAAACAGCCAATCAACATATCCGGATCATAATCCAATTAAAAATAATAAACTAATTTTTTTTAAAATGACAGAGCTTGCAGGGCAGCAGCTGAAGAAGGAGCAAAAGAGTTTTCTTGTGTGTGTGTTTCTTTGTGGCTGATTAGCTGCTCTCCCTGTACAAAGGTCAGAGGGGGCAGGGTTTCTGTTGAGTCAGGTGATTAGCTGTGGGAGGAGCTTATCAGAGCTTGCAGGGCAGCTTGATCCATATTTTAGATTTAGGGGAACTAGTCTCAAACGTTTCTTGGGGGAGACCTAGGTTTTTTGGGGGGGGTTATTTGTCCTGTCTTCACGCTTTTTAAGATGGAGGACCACTGTAGCCACCCCCAATGACACGTTTTCAAGATGGAGGGTGAAGGAACAGCTGCAGTCGCCTGCGGTTCCTGCGCAATGTTTGCCATCTTGCCAAAGGTTGCAGGCAGCTTTACCTGCAGCAATAGTATGTTGATTGCCCTCTTAGAAGACAAAGTCCAGCAACTGGAGGAACGTGTAGCTACGCTCCAAAGAATTAGAGAGCTGGAGCTCTTCTTGGAAGCAACAGAGCACACCGTCTCCACCAAGGAGGAGACAGGGGGCACCCCTGAGAAGGAGGCTAGTTCACCAACACAGGTGCCAGATATATGGAGAAACGTGACTCAAAGAAGTAGGAGGCCCAGGGTTCGCTCTGATTGTTTAGAAATACACAATCGCTTTGAAGTCCTTTCCCCTAGCATGGAAGACGAAGAACAGACTCCATTTGAGGATCTCTCCCTCATTACAGTTGATCAGGTATATGAAGACGAGCAGCAAAGTCAGTCCTCAGGGAATGTTCAGGCAACCTTGGAACGGACAGCTCACGGAAGAACCCCGACCAAACCTAAGAGGAGGCGTATAGTGGTGGTAGGGGATTCCCTACTGAGGGGAACAGAAGCAGTGATCTGTGGGCCTGACAAGAGGTCTCGGGAAGTGTGCTGTCTCCCCGGGGCTAAGATCCAAGATGTAACTGAACGACTGCAAGAAATCATAAAACCCACTGACAAATACCCCTACATCTTGGCTCATGTGGGAACCAATGACACTGCAAGCAATAGCCTCCAGAAGATCAAAAGAGACTAGGAGGCTCTGGGCAGGAAATTGAAGCAACTAAATGCACAAATTGTCATCTCATCTGTCCTCCCAGTTGAACGACGTGGCCCAGGGAGAGAGGGGAAAAGAGTGGAAGTGAACAGCTGGCTTCGCAGATGGTGTAAACAGGAACGGTTTGGATTCTTAGATCACGGACTGCAGTTTCTTGAAGATGGACTTCTGGCAAGCGATGGGCTGCACCTCACAACGGTTGGGAGAAATGTTTTTGTCAAAAATTTCAGAAACCTCATCAGGAGGGCTTTAAACTGACTAATGTGGGGGAGGGAGACAGTGCTCCTGAAGGTAGGAGTCTATCAGTTGATGAAGATGATCATCCAAATGTCATAGACCAAATGGAGCAAACAGCACGCAGACCTATTGGTGGGAGGAAAAAATCCTCAAATAAGAGACACGGGGGAATGATTAATGGACTTCAATGTCTGTACACTAATGCCCAAAGCATGGGAATTAAACAAGATGAGCTTGAGCTCTTGGTACAGCAAACTAAATATGACATAATAGGCATCACTGAAACCTGGTGGGATAAGTCCCACGATTGGAATGTAATAATGGGGGGGGGGGATACAATCTATTTCAGAGAAACAGACCAGACAAGAAAGGAGGAGGAGTGGCGTTATATGTCAGGGATGTGTATACCTGTGAAGAGATCCAAGATTTAGAACCTCAAAGCGAAAGTGAGAGCATTTGGGTCAAAATTAAGGGAGAGAAGAATAACAGTCACCTCATTGTGGGAGTTTACTATAGCTCCCCAAGCCAAACGGAGGACATAGATGATGCCTTCCTGGAACAGATGGCCAAGCATGCAAAAGGAAGGGAGATAGTAGTAATGGGGGACTTCAATTACCCGGATATTTGTTGGATGTCAAACTCAGCCAAGAGCATAAGGTCAAACAGATTCCTCACTGGCCTTGCAGACAACTTCATTGTCCAGAAAGTGGGAGAAGCAACAAGAGGAACAGCCATTTTAGATCTGGTCCTAACCAATGTTGATGACCTGGTTAGTGGGGTAGAAGTGGAAGGATCAATAGGCGCGAGTGATTATGCTCTTCTGAAGTTTACTATACAGCGGAAAGGAGCAGCCAAGCATACTAGGGCTCAATTTCTTGACTTTAAGAAAGCCGACTTCATAAAACTTAGGGAAGTGCTGGGTGAGATCCCATGGACAGTAATACTAAAAGGAAAGGGAGTTCATGATGGCTGGGAGTTTGTGAAGAGGGAGATAGTAAAAGCACAACGTCAGGCAATACCAATGAGACGGAAACATGGAAGGTGCCTAAAGAAGCCAGGGTGGCTATCTAAAGAACTTTTAACTGAGTTAAGATTAAAAAAGGATGTGTACAAAAAATGGAAAAGGGGGGAAACCACCAAAGAGGAATTCAAACAAATAGCCAGCACATGTAGACACAAAGTCAGAAAAGCTAAAGCACAGAATGAACTCAGGCTTGCTAGAGAGGTTAAAAGCAACAAAAAAGGCTTTTATGGGTATGTTCGTAGCAAAAGGAAGAACAAAGAAACAGTGGGGTCACTCAGAGGAGAAGATGGGGAAATGCAAACAGGGGACACAGAAAGGGCTGAACTCCTCAATGCCTTCTTTGCCTCAGTCTTCTCCGATAAAGAAAACAATGCCCGACCTGAAGAATTTGGAGCAAATGATTCAGCAAAGGAAACACAGCCCAGAATAACTAAGGAGATAGTACAAGAATACTTGGCTAGTTTAGATGTATTCAAGTCTCCAGGGCCAGATGAACTGCATCCAAGAGTATTAAAAGAACTGGCAGATGTGATCTCAGAACCACTGGCAGTCATCTTTGAGAATTCCTGGAGAACAGGCGAAGTCCCGGCAGACTGGAGGAGGGCAAATGTTGTCCCTATTTTCAAAAAGGGGGAAAGAGAGGACCCAAATAATTACCGCCCAGTCAGTCTGACATCAATACCAGGGAAGATTCTGGAGCAGATCATCAAGCAAACAGTCTGTGAGCACCTAGAAAGGAATGCTGTGATCACCAATAGTCAGCATGGATTTCTGAAAAATAAGTCATGTCAGACTAACCTGATCTCGTTTTTTGACAGAATTACAAGCCTGGTAGATGAAGGGAACGCAGTGGATGTAGCCTACCTTGATTTCAGCAAGGCATTTGACAAGGTGCCCCATGATATTCTTGTAAAGAAGCTGGTAAAATGCAGTCTTGACTATGCTACCACTCAGTGGATTTGTAACTGGCTGACTGACCGAACCCAAAGGGTGCTCATCAATAGTTCCTCTTGATCCTGGAGAAGAGTGACTAGTGGGGTGCCACAGGGTTCTGTCTTGGGCCCGGTCTTATTCAACATCTTTATCAACGACTTGGATGATGGACTCAAGGGCATCCTGATCAAATTTGCAGATGACACCAAACTGGGAGGGGTGGCTAACACCCCAGAGGACAGGATCACACTTCAAAACGACCTTGACAGATTAGAGAACTGGGCCAAAACAAACAAGATGAATTTTAACAGGGAGAAATGTAAAGTATTGCACTTGGGCAAAAAAAATGAGAGGCACAAATACAAGATGGGTGACACCTGGCTTGAGAGCAGTACATGTGAAAAGGATCTAGGAGTCTTGGTTGACCACAAACTTGACATGAGCCAACAGTGTGACGCGGCAGCTAAAAAAGCCAATGCAATTCTGGGCTGCATCAATAGGAGTATAGCATCTAGATCAAGGGAAGTAATAGTGCCACTGTATTCTGCTCTGGTCAGACCTCACCTGGAGTACTGTGTCCAGTTCTGGGCACCACAGTTCAAGAAGGACACTGACAAACTGGAACGTGTCCAGAGGAGGGCAACCAAAATGGTCAAAGGCCTGGAAACGATGCCTTATGAGGAACGGCTAAGGGAGCTGGGCATGTTTAGCCTGGAGAAGAGGAGGTTAAGGGGTGATATGATAGCCATGTTCAAATATATAAAAGGATGTCACATAGAGGAGGGAGAAAGGTTGTTTTCTGCTGCTCCAGAGAAGCGGACACGGAGCAATGGATCCAAACTACAAGAAAGAAGATTCCACCTAAACATTAGGAAGAACTTCCTGACAGTAAGAGCTGTTTGACAGTGGAATTTGCTGCCAAGGAGTGTGGTGGAGTCTCCTACTTTGGAGGTCTTTAAGCAGAGGCTTGACAACCATATGTCAGGAGTGCTCTGATGGTGTTTCCTGCTTGGCAGGGGGTTGGACTCGATGGCCCTTGTGGTCTCTTCCAACTCTATGATTCTATGATTCTATGATTCTAGGTCAAGAGCCACCAAGGGTCTTATCCTTGAAGTGAGAAGGTGAGTGAGAAACCTTTTCAGCTTGTTCATGCTGATGTGTGTGGTCCTTTTAAACTCAGCAGGGGTAATTCCCAGTATGTGCTAACTATAATTGATGATGCCACAAGGTTTAGTTGGGTTTATCCCATGAAGCACAAGGCAGAGGTTTTCCTCTAAGTTTAAAGACTGGGTGGCATATGTTGAGAGGCAATTCCCACACAAAGTTTAAAAGTTTCAATCTGACCGTGGAGGCGAATTTCTGTCAGGTGCATTCCAATCATGGTTACAAAGGAATGGAATTGGGCACAGAAAGACAAACCCTCATAGTCCAGAGAAGAATGGAGAGGCAGAGAGAAAGAAAAGGTCTCTGCAAGAAATGATGGACTCAATGCTAGAGGATTCTGGCTTGTCCAAACGCTATTGATGGGAGGCGATCTTGACAGCCAATTATGTTCAGAACTGCTTGGTCCACAGCACGATTGGAACAACACCCTATTTTATGCTGTTCAGAAAAAAGCCCAAAGCTGATCATTTGCGCACATTCAGTGTGAAGGCATGGGTTCATGTGCCACGATCACAGTGCAGAAAGGGTGACCCCAAAGCACAGCAGCTTATGTTTGTTGGTTACCAGGATTTGGGCAAAGGGTGGAGCTTTGTGGTTGGAAATAGTGGGCTACATGCTAATTCAGAGGTTTGGTTCCAGGCATCAAAGGGTGGTTCCTCACATTTGAGTGTTAAAAGGGAACCAGGCAATGTAAACACTGAAGAGAAAGGTGACAGGGCTGTAAAATCTGCATCTCCTGAGGCTAGTGAACAGAATGCCAGTCATTTTTCACCAACATCAAAGGATGAGTCTTACTCTCCTCTAAGGGGGCGAAAATCTGAGGGGGATGATAGTGAAGATGAGGCCAGTTTTACTCCAAGAAGATCAGAGAGGAAGAACATAGGAATTCCGCCAGATCGTTTTACGCCTGGTACAGCTCACGTGTTCCATGTAGCTATAGAGCCTCAAAGCTACAAACCAGTAATGGATTTACCTAAGGAGCAAATTTTTGCTCTGGAAGGGTGCCATGGAAGAGGAGATGAACTCTCTCCGTGAGCATGGAGTGTTTACATCTACGTCACCGCCAAAGAGTGCCATGGTGGTGGGATGTAGATGGATTTAAAAAATAAAGCCTCTGGCTACTGGTGGTTATAAATATAAGGTGCATTTAGTGGCACAAAGTTTTTCCCAGAGACCAGGACTGGATTTTGATGAAGTGTTTGCACCCACAGCTAGAAGTGAGAGCATGCGTTTGTTGCTTGCAATTGCAGCAAAGCGCAATCTTAAAGTTAATCATTTTGACATCCAGATGGCTTATCTGAATGCCAGTCCTTATGAAGAACTTTATTTATCAGAGCCACCAGGTTTTGAAACAGGATAAGGAAAAGTGTACAGATTACACAAAGCCCTATATGGTTTGCGTCAATCAGCACACAAGTGGAACACATGCTTAGATGAGACTCTTGTTTCTCTAGGTTTCGAACGCAGTGTTGCTGATAACTGTTGGTACATGTGTGGCACTGGTAACAAGCAAGAATTTTATTTGGTATTTGTGGATGATTTGCTATATGTGGCCAAAGAGGCTAGGCAAATCAAGGAGTTTTCCACGCAATTGCCCAAAAAGTTCAAAGTAAAAGATCTGGGCTACGTACAAAACTATTTGGGTGTGGAAGTGTCCCAGGCCAGTGATGGTAGTTTTCTGCTCAGTCAGAAAAACAAAATTAAGCAACTGCTGGCAACGTTTTAACATGCAAGATTGTAATGGGGCAAGTACACCCATGGAAGTAGGTTTTGTTAAAGGAATGCAATCAGATAAAAGCTCTGAGTTTGAGCATCCAGATCTCTACCAATCAGCCATTGGGAGCCTAATGTACATATCACAGTGGAGTAGACCCGATATCTGCTATGCAGTGAGGATTTTAAGCAGACAGGTATCCAAACCCACTGTGAGTAAAAAGGATACTGAGGTACTTAAAGCAAACTGCTCTGAAATTGAGCTCAGCAGGAGAAGAAATGCTTGAGTGCTACTCAGATAGCGACTGGGAAAATCTGCCAGACAGAAAGTCTGTAACTGGGCTGGTGATCATGTTCGGTGGATCACTGATTGGATGGAAATCCAGGAAACAAAGCATAGTTAGTGTGTCTTCCACGGAAGCGGAATACGCTGCTTTGAGCGAGCTCTGCAATGAGCTAATATTTTTTAAGCAGTTACTGTTGGATTTTGGCACTGAATGAGATTTTCCAGGAAAAGATTTTGTGGACAACCAAGCCTGTATAACACTAAGTAAAACTGAGCAGTTCAAGGGGAAATCAAAACACGTGGAAGTAAAATACTAGAATGTCAGAACTAATGTACACAGGACTGTCATTGCATGTGAATATGTTGAAAGTGCCAAGAATGTCAGATATAATGACTAAGCCATTGTCATTTGTGAAAAACAAAATGCTGTGTGAATGCATGGGTTTGCAAAACAAAGTTGGTGAAAATACTTTGTATGTGCTCAGAAACTAATTGCACTATGCAAGCTGTGAGGGGGTGCTGGAATTCATGGTTTGCTTGCAGCTTTGCAAGTTAGCAATTAGTGTCTCCACAGCCTGGGAAGACAGAGCATGAAAGGAATCTGCCTAGAGATAAGAAGACCCAGCAACAGCTCAGTGATTGGCTGAGGTCCCTCATATAGGCAGCATGACCTATGACACTAGTGTTGAGGAGTAAGTGGTTTGGTTAGTGCTGAGGCGTTGCTGAGAGTGAAGAAGTCATGTTGTAAATAGTAACTTGTAGATAGCTTGTATGTTTACTGCTGTATATGATAAACTACAAGAATATGAAGAAGAATATGAAGAAGATCTGTGGAAGGGACATGGAAGAGACTTAAGGGCCTCGGACATAAGGTTACCAGGTTAATGAACTAGATGGATGGGGTAGAAAGGACTGACAAAACCCGAGACCAGGAGGAAGAGACGTTGGATGAAGATTGGAAGAAAGTTTTAAAAAATTCTATTTAGGAATGTTTTCTAAAATTAATGAGTATTAGAAAAATGTTGGAACGAAATTATTTGGCTTTAGCAGAAATGTTAAAAAGAACTATGTAAGAATATGCTATGGTTATGAGAAATTGGTATAAATAAGATTTAAGTTTTAGGGTTTTTTATGGTAAGATAAGGTTAAAATAGATTAAGGCTATTTAATGACAGAATATTATGAAAAATGGAAAGGATTTGCTGTGACAATCAACAACTAGAATACAAAAAAGGGAGGTGTGAGGAGGTAGATGAAATAAGGTAATGACAGTTAAGGATTTGGGAATATTGGATCTGTTTTTAAATCTTTGTGGTTTATTTTTCAAATCAAATCAAAACTTTTATTGCATTAGCATACAGCCATAGCAAAATAGGACAGTACAAAAATGCTAGAGACAAGCAACCAAGCAAAATTCAAGGCGATATTGCTGGCGTAATGACATTTAACTTACCCTAAGACCATAATGCAAAGATTTAGTTGCCTGCGCCAGAAATGTAATGTGCGGATATATATAAAGAATTAAAACAGGTCCAGGCCTAGGACACACTACCCTGTCAGAGTAGCCCTGAGTTTCAGAGCCTGCACTATGAAGATTGCCACCCCACGTGAAATTTGGGGATTTGCGTCCACAAGAAGCGATTTCAAACAGTCTTCCTTAGACGTAATAGTGGACGGGATCAAGAGGAGGAGCTTAGATCTTATTGGCTCATAAATAGGGCAGTAGAAAAAGAAATGTATAAAGTCCTCTACTTCATTCATTGTGCATGAACATAGACGCTGAGTAATAGGGGTCTTAGAGTAAATCCCCTGAAGGAAGGCCGTGGGTATAGAATGGAAACGGGCCATAGTAAACGCTCTTCTCAAATTGGGCTCCGTTAGTTCTATCAAGTAGTTGGCAAGTGATCTTACCACTTTCACTTTAGGGAGCCACATGGAGAGACGGGCTGTGATGGACTGTGCCCGGTCCATGGCCTCGTCCCTTGTAAGAATCCAGGCCCGGATTTTATGTTGGTGCCAAGATGACAGCGTGTCTAGATCTGGGAGGGAGTAGCGTGCAGTAATAGTCTCCATGGCCTTGGACCATTTGTTGCTAAGAGAACAAGTTAAAAAGGCTTGCCTGGCTAGTAGGGAACCTGGGGCATTGATTAATTTACAATAAAAACTAATAATTCTAATGTGGGCTCTCGCAACAATGGAGGGGAGGCCCAGTTCTGTTCTTAACTGTGCAGCAACCGAGCCCTTGGGGAGACCCAGCATCTTTCGTGCAAAAGAGTTTTGCAGAATCTCCAGCCGTTGTAGTGTTTTTAAATTCCACCCCCAGATTTCAACCCCATACAGTAACATCGGGAGGACTTTACTGATAAATGCTTTTCTGATTGGTGGAACCAACTGGCCGCCTTTTGCATAGAAGAATTTCTCCAAGGCTTTGATGGTTCTACGGGCAGCCAGGATGGTCGTATTTAGGTGAGCTGACCAGCTAAGCCCATGCTGAAAAGTGATTCCCAAATACTTGAATGCTGAACAATATTCAATTCAAGTTTTCGTACCAAAAGTAAGAATTTTGGTTTTGGCGAAATTGATTTTGAGGGAGTTGGTATCACAATATGTCATGAGCCCTCTGAGCATGTTGTTTAAGCCCTGCTTGGTTAATGACAATATCACCATGTCGTCCGCATAGAGTAATATGGGGATCTTAAGCTGTTGTAAAGAGGGGGCAGATTGATTTAGGGCCTTCATAGTTGTAACGATGTCGTTGATATAGAAATTGAATAGAAAAGGGGCCAAGAGGCAGCCCTGTTTGACCCCTTTATTCAGAGGGAAAGAATCAGAAAGAGCTCCCAGAGGGCCGAATTTTACTCTGGCCGATATGTCATTATGAATTTCCATAAGAAGGAGGAGGAGTCTCTTATCTATGTTGGTGTAACTAAGCTTCTGCCATAGCCTATCTCTGGGAATGGAGTCAAAAGCGGAGGTCAGGTCCACAAAAGTCGCGTGTAGCTTGCAGTTGAACCTGTTTAGGTATTCATCAATCAGGGTAGATAGAACGAGACATTGGCTGGATGTGCTGTGACCTTTACGGAAGCCAGCCTGTTCCGGGTGGAATAGCTTTGTTTCTTCTGCCCACTCGAATAATTTCTCTAGCAAGAATCTAGAGTAAACCTTGTATGGTATGTCCAGCAGGCTGATAGGTCGATAGTTACGCGGAACTTGTGGATCCCCCTTTTTATGTATTGGGATGACTATGCTCTGTTTCCAGTTAGGTGGAATCTTAAGGGTGGCATTAATAGTGGTAAAGAGAGATGCTAAAATAGGGGCCCACCACGTCTGGTTCGATAAGAATACCTCAGGAGGAATCATATCCTCCCCCGGGGATTTATCCCCTGATAGCATGCTAATTAGTTGTATACATCTCTCTGGGGAGACTGGCTCCCAGGTGGGCAAGGCAGATGCTGGGAGAGTGGGGACTACGTTTACGTCGGAATCTGGGGCGGAATACAACTGAGCAAAGTGAGAGTGCCAACTGGCTGCTGAGATGTTATTAACGATGAATGAGGGGGGGGGGTCTTAAACCTGCATTAATTAAATTCCAGAATTTTTTGTCGTCACGGGTTTTAATGGCCACTGACAGTGCCGTCCAGCGATCTTTCACAAAGAGCAATTTCTTATGTTGGAGCAGCTTCTTGTAGTATGAACGGAATTGAGCTAACTCCCTGGTTTTGCTCTGGGTGCTGTCTGATTTCATATCAGACTGAAGAAATCTAAGCCTACTTCTGCACTGTTTGCATTCTTGGTCGAACCAAGTTTGATTCTTCCAGGTTAGAATCGCACGGGAAGGTTTTGTAAGTGAAGGGAGCAAGTAGGCCAGAATTTGCTGGAAACTTGAGAAATGATTCACATTCATTGTTAACAGCTGAGCTTTCAGGGCTAGGATCTCTGGGGAATTTAGAAGGACTTTTATTTCTTGCTCCAAATAGATATCCCACTTCTTACGTCCGGGGGCTAAGATCAGTGAATCCTGGAGGTGGGGTGAGCTGGGAAGCCCCAGCAGTGAGTGGTGGAAGGAGATGGCGATTGGAAGGTGGTCGCTTTCGGTTCTGTTGAACACATTGAAACAATATACCTTATCATTAAATGCCGAGGAGGACCAGATGTAATCTATAACGCTTGCCCCTCTAGATCCTAGAAAAGTAAAGTATCCCCCGGACCAGTCTTTGGGTGTGCCATGCAAGCTATGCAGCCCGCAGTTTATGGTAAGCTCCAGCAGTATGATGCCAGCCCTATTAATGATTTTGTCATGTGAATTCCACGTAGGAAACCACTCCTCTTCTATGAATAATTGCGACTTATCGGTAAATGAGCTTATATCTGCTCCGATTCTGGCATTAAAGTCCCCCATTATAAGAATCTCTGACTTTGGAAATTCAGCCACAGATTTATCAAGGATAAATCTTAAATCCTCCCAAAACTGATTTGAATGAGAAGAGGGATAGACAGATGGATTGTACAAGTTTACACATATGAAGTCCCCAGCCGAGCTATTAGTGATGTGAAGAGTTTGAATGCAATTACTCTCTAACCAAAAGAGAGGAGAGGTATTAAGATGTAGCTCCTGCGAAACAAATGTTACCAGGCCTCCCCTAGGGCGCCCATACAAATGTGTTTTGGTCGCAGGAATCACAAAGGCGTCATAGCCCAGTAGGGATGGGGGGGATGAAGAGTCTAAGCACCAGGTCTCTTGTATGCCCATGATCTGGAATTTCGCTAAAAAATCTTTCATTATTTTTGCTTTCTGATTTTGATGTGCTATGTGTTTTGTTTTTGCTTTTTGCTTTTGACTTTTATCGATTTGTATTGTTTAATTGTTATTTGTTTTTTTTTCTTGTTCTTCCCCCTCTTTTTTTCTTTGTTTTTTTTTGTAATTTTAAAATTCTCAATAAACATCATAAAAAAAGTTCAGATGGCTTTCAAAAGTTTTAACAACAGTTCCCCTCCATGGCTGACCCTCCACGTCCTTCTTCTTCTGCTAGTATGAATGCTACACTTTGCTTTTCATGCTCATTTCATGATCCCTATTTGTGAATAGCAAGATAGGATGCAATTAAGCCATTAGCAGCTAAACAAACAAACATGCTAATTACGTTCTTTACAAGGCTTATTTTTTTTAATAGAGAAGCTGGAATTTACCCTTCATTAATCTGACTTAATTGCAATACCATACGCTAAAAAGTCAACATAAATTAGGGGCTGTGAACGATTCCCCCAATATTAAAGATGAGCTGGTGAATTCCTCTCCTCTGAAAATCCCTCCACCCCCGGATAACAAATGGCAGCTTCTTAATAAGGAAGTGTAATAGCAAACAACTGTGCCAAAATGAAAAGGGGACTGTTTTGCTACCGTCAATTGCATTTATGATGTAATTACCTCAGTGTAATAAAGAGGTGCTGGAGGAGACTCTTGAGAGTCCCATGGACTGCAAGAAGATCAAACGTATCCATTCTTAAGGAAATCAGCCCTGAGTGCTCACTGGAAGGACAGATCGTGAAGCTGAGGCTCCAAGACTTTGGCCACCTCATGAGAAGAGAAGACTCCCTGGAAAAGACCCTGATGTTGGGAAAGATGGAGGGCACAAGGAGAAGGGGACGACAGAGGACGAGATGGTTGGACACTGTTCTCGAAGCTACAAACATGAGTCTGACCAAACTGCAGGAGGCAGTGGAAGACAGGAGTGCCTGGCGTGCTCTGGTCCATGGGGTCACGAAGAGTCGGACACGACTAAACGACTAAACAACAACAACAACAAATAAAGATGTAAGCATCTTAAAAACCTACAAATCAATTCAGTTAGCAGCAGGATATGAAGGATGCCCAACTTTTGTCACTGCATCAGTTGGATCCATGATACTCCAGAATCCAATAAAGCCCAAAATTATCAATGCTCTGTGGAGTGCCAGAAATGCCTTCAGGGTATGGATGGGGAGTTTCCAGTGCTACACTCTTCAAGAAAAGCATATCCAGGACCAGATGTTAACTGCTCTGCTGCCACTCAACGTTACATCCCCGGTGAGGCCTCATGGAACATTTGTTCCATGATTTTGTTCTGGGTGTATGTAAGGGAACTAAAGGGCTTTGGTTAGAGTAGATTGTACATCATAGTTGTGTCATGTGGTAGAGCACAGGCTCCACATGCAGAAGTTCCCAGGTTCAATCCTTGGTATCTCTAGGAAGGGCTGGGAGAGAGTCCCTGCCTGAAATCTTGGAGAGTCACAGCTAGTCAGTGTCAGCAAGACTGAGCTAGCTGGAACGAAGACAGCTTTCTAAGTTCCAGATACTCTTTAGTGGAGACAGTAGTTGGAAATGACTCAAACGCCAAGATTTTTTTTTTTTTTTTTTGCATTTTAAAATTTTATTGGTTTCCAACCAATTATACATTTTATCCATGTTACAACGTTCTTGTCCATTTTTGACTTCCTTCAACGTTACTGACAATCATTCGTAGTTATCCTTTCTTACACATTCCATTCTTACATATTGCCATTTTTCCTCCCTTCTTTCATTATTTCTAATAGACAATACTTATTGAATCTTTACAGTGCCTCTTTAAAACCCATTAGCGTTGTATTTACATCACAGTTATTTTCCAGATAACCCACAAATTTCCCCCAGTCTTGAATAAACTTTTGGTCTTTAGTATATCTAATTTTCCCTGTTAACCTGTCAAGTTCTACATATTCTGTCAATTTTTCTCTCCACTCTTCCACGGTTGGGATTTCCTCCTGCTTCCATCTCTGAGCTAACACAATTCTAGCAGCCGTTACCGCATACTGGAAAAGCTTGCGATCTTTTCTTTCAATATCCTTTCTTACAATACCCAATAGGAAGATTTCTGGTTTTTTAGCGAAGGTGTATCTCAGCATCTTTTTCATTTCGTTGTAAATCTCCTCCCAAAAACTTTTATTTTTTTTACATTCCCACCATTGATGGTAGAATGTCCCTTCTTTCTGTCTACACTTCCAACATTTATTGTCTACCTTATACATCTTTGCCAGCTTCACTGGTGTCATATACCACCTGTAAAGCATCTTCATCATGTTTTCTTTCAATAGGGTACACGCCGTAAATTTTATATTCACCTTCCATAACCTATCCCAGTCTTCCAATTGGATACTGTATCCAAAGTTCCTCGCCCACTGAACCATCACTGATTTCACTTCTTCGTCCTTCGTATTCCATTCCAGCAGTATTTTATACATTTTTGACAGATTTTTATGTTCATTGTTTATTATCTCTTTTTGGTATCTAGATTCTTTTTCCTCATAACCCCTTTCCTTCACCTCTTTTTTAAACATTTCATTAATCTGAAAATAGTGCAGCCAATCGTATGTAAAAACTTTGACTTGGTCATATGATTTTATTTTCCACTTTCCTCCTTCGTTGGTCACCATTTCTTCGTATTTTCCCCACTTTCCTCTCATATTGATTTTCTTTACCCCCATTATCTCTAACGGGGATAGCCAGTGGGGGGTTTTTGGTTCTAGTATGTTTTTATATCTATCCCAGACCTCTATTAACGCGCCTCTGAAAACATGGTCACCAAACCCCTTGTGGACCCTCTTTTTGTCGCACCATAGGTACGCGTGCCACCCAAATCTGTTATTATATCCTTCCAAATCTAGAAGTTCTTTGTTTTCCAGCTTTACCCACTCTTTTAACCAGCACAAACATGCTGCCTCGTAATACAGTCTCATGTCTGGTAGGGAGAAGCCACCTCTTTCTTTTATTTCTGTCAATAATTTTAATTTAATTCTGGGCTTCTTCCCTTCCCAGACATATCTTGAGATCACCTTTTGCCAGTCTCTAAAATCTTTTGTACCTTTTATTATGGGTATAGTTTGAAACAAAAATAACAACTTAGGAAGCACCATCATCTTAACCATTGATATTCGTCCCCAGAATGATAATTTCATTCTGGCCCAGGTCTCCAAATCTTTTTTTATTCTATTCCAAACTGGGGTGTAGTTGTTTTGATATAAATCAATATTCTTTACAGAAAGCCATATTCCCAAGTACTTAACCTTTCTAACTACCTCAATCCCTGTTCTTTGCTGCAATAATTCAATCTTATCCTGATCCAAATTTTTAACAATCATTTTTGTTTTCCCTTTGTTCAATTTAAATCCTGCTATATTACCAAATTTCCCCATCTCGTCCAAAATCTCCTTTGTACTTTCTATCGGCTCTTCCACCGTCAGGACCACATCATCTGCATAAGCTTTGACTTTATATTCATTGGCACCTAATGTCACCCCTTTAATTTGTTTGTTTTGTCTTATTGCATTTAATAGGGTTTCCAGAATCACTATAAATAACAGTGGCGAAAGCGGGCACCCCTGTCTTGTTCCCTTAGCTATTTTGATATCTTCAGATATAACATTATTGACTATCAGTCTTGCTTTTTGTTCTGTGTAGATTGCCCTTATGCCATTCAAAAATTCCTGGCCCACCTCCATAACCTCTAAGTTTTTCATCATAAAATCCCAGACCACATTATCGAACGCTTTTTCCGCGTCTACAAAAATTAGACATGCTGGTTTGTCGCACCTACTGGATAGGAATTCGATGATATTAACTATATTTCTTGTGTTATCACTTATTTGTCTTCCCGGCAGAAAACCAGCTTGGTCTTTATGTATGATTTTTGATAGTATCTTTTTTATTCTTTTAGCTAAAACACCAGCAAAGATCTTATAATCCGTATTTAATAAAGAAATGGGTCTGTAGTTCTTAATTTGAGTTGGGTCCGAGTCTTGTTTTGGGATTATTGTAATAAATGCCTCTTTCCATGTATCTGGAATATCCCTCTCTTTTAATATGTTATTCATTACTTCAATCAGCGGGGCTATCAACGTATCTTTCATTTCTTTGTAATAACTTGATGTAAACCCATCAGGGCCCGATGCCTTCCCTCTTTTTAATTCTTTTATCACTTCTTCTACCTCTTCTCTACATATTAAGGCATTTAACTGTTCTTTTTGATCTATCGGAATCTTCCTCAACATCTTTCCTTCCAGATATCTTTCTATTTTTTCTTTGTTGTTCCTTTCACTTTTCCTGTATAGTTGTTTATAGTAGTCCACAAACCCTTTCCTGATTTCTTTCGGGTCGGTAATTTCTTCTCCATTTAATTCAATTTTGTTAATCAGTTTTTGTTCTTTTCTTCTTTTTACCTGCCAGGCAAGCCATTTTCCAGATTTATTTGCAAACTCGAAATTTTTTTGTCTTAACATTTTTATATTCCATTCGACCTCTTTATTTATTAACATAGCAAATTGGGTTTGTAGAGCCTTTATTTCCTGCTTTATCTTCTCATTATTGGGTTTTTTAATCAGCTTTTGTTCGTTATCCGTAATCTGTCTCAAAATCTCTCTTGTCTTTTTTTCTTTATTCTTTCTTTTCCATGCGTTTTGTTGGATACATAGGCCCCTCACCACTGCCTTACTTGCATCCCATACAGTACTCAGTTTTGTCCCTTTATCTAAGTTATCCTGAAAGTATTCTACCAGTTTTTTCTGTATTTTTTCAGCAAATTTTTGGTCGGCCCATAAGTTATCGTTCAATCTCCATCTGAAAGTTCGCTCTTCAAATCCTTTTAACTCCATCTTGATCAGGTTGTGGTCTGAGATAACTTTAGCCTGTATTTCAATTTTTTGGATTCTTGGTATGAGTTCACTCGAGACCCATATTTGGTCTATTCTTGACATTGATTGGTTTGGTTCCGAGTGATACGTAAATTGTTTTTCTAGAGGGTGCCTGAATCTCCAGATATCAATTAGGTTACAGTTCTTGATCATCGTAAAAAAAGTCTTAGGCAGCTTCCCTTCTTTACTCTTTGCTTTCCTTTTTTTTATATATAAAATTTTTTATTGCGTTTCTTTTCATAGGTTCACAGATTCAGTTACAAAGCAAGAAACAAGAAACAGTTTTTAAAAAAAAATAAAGAAAAATAAAAAAGAAAAAAACAAGTTAATTATGTTTCAGATCATCCTTCTATAAGTTACTTTCCACTGGACCTCCTCACATCCTCCCAACATTGCGTTCTTTAAACTAACAATATCAGCAATTTATCATCTTATTTCACCGCTTACTGTACCTTTCAATTTATTATGTTGCCAATTTCAAAAACTTGTAATTCAATTTGATACCTTTAAAATAAACATAATATATTTGTTTCAAGTTTGTCTCCTTTTTTTTTTCATAACTTACTTTGTCATTTACCTAATCAAGTTGCGGAAGCATAACGTTTCTTAGTCGTGCACCATCTTAACATTCAAACAACTTATAATATTTTTGCAAATAGTCCTTGAATTTTTTCCAGTCCTCCTCAATTGTTTCTTCGCTCAGATCTCGAATTCTGCCAGTCATTTCTGCCAATTCCATGTAGTCCATCATCTGCGTCTGCCAGTCCTCCAGTGTGGGTAAATCTTGTGTCTTCCAGTACTTTGCGATAAGAATTCTTGCTGCTGTGGTTGCATACATAAACAAAGTTCTGTCTTTCTTTAACACCTTCCGGTCCACCATGCCCAGAAGGAAGGCCTCCGGTTTCTTGGGGAAGGTATATTTAAATACCTTTTTCAATTCATTATATATCATTTCCCAGAAGGCCTTCACTTTCGGGCAGGTCCACCAGAGGTGAAAGAATGTCCCTTCTGCCTCCTTACATTTCCAACATTTGTTATCAGACAGGTGGTATATCTTAGCTAGCTTGACTGGGGTCATGTACCACCGGTATACCATTTTCATAATGTTCTCTTTCAAGGCACTACATGCCGTAAACTTCATACCGGTGTTCCACAACCTTTCCCAGTCCTCAGACATAATGTTATGTCCAACATCCTGTGCCCATTTTATCATAGCAGATTTAACTGTCTCGTCCTGTGTATTCCATTTAAGCAGCAAGTTATACATTCTCGAAAGTACCTTAGTTTTTGGTTCTAATAGTTCCGTCTCCAGTTTCGATTTTTCCACCTGGAAACCAACTTTTTTATCCATTTTAAAAACCTCTTGAATTTGAGCATAATGTAACCAATCTCGCACCTTACTTTTTAGTTTATCCTGGCTCTGTAGCTTCCAGTTGTCTCCAGTTCTTTCAATTAATTCCCAATATTTCGGCCAGTAGGCCTCCATATTGGGCCTTTTTTTGAGAACCTTGGCCTCCATCGGTGATAGCCACCTCGGGGTCTTACCTTCTAATAAATCCTTGTACTTCATCCAGACGGCAAAAATTGATTTTCTGACAATATGGTTTTTAAACAATTTATGAACTTTCGCCTTGTCATACCACAAATATGCATGCCTACTCTTTGCTTTCCTTAATCTATCCATTTCTGTTGATACCACACCGTTCATGTCTCCCATTATTATAATTTTTTTATCCAAGTATTCAAATAGTTTTTCTTCCAGTAGTCTAAAAAATTCTGTCTTATTCCCATTTGGAGCATAAATTCTGATAATTATCAATTCTTCGCCTTGCCATTTAATTTGGGCCGCTATTATTCTTCCTTCTTCATCTTTAAATAATTGACGGGACTCAATTTTGTTTTTAATATATAGGACAACGCCTCTTTTTTTCTTTTTGTCCGAAGATATAAATTCATTCCCTAACCTTTTATTAATAAGGATTTTCCTATGTTTTTTGGCCACGTGCGTTTCTTGAAGGCATATGATGTCCAGATTCTTCTTCTTTAGAATATGTTCAATTCCGTTCCGTTTCTTCTTATCGTTCATTCCATTGATGTTCCAGTTCCATAATTTTAGCGTCATTCTCCTTACCACTATCTAGATTTAAAGATTTAGACTTAAAACCTTTCTGTCTCTTCTCCTTCTTCTTCTTCTCCCTCCTCTTCCGACTCTCTTTCAGTCTGCTCTTCTTCTTCACCTAATTCAAATTCTTCCCTCCTTCTTGTTCCTCCTTCTGCTCCTTTGCTCTCTTCCTCCCCTTGTTGTAATTCTTTATATCTTCTTGTGAATTTTCCAATTTCCTCAGGACTTAGCAATCTTCTTTTTACTCCTTTGTAGAAGAATGAGACACCTTCCGGAAATTCCCATCTGAAATCAATCTTGTTTTTCTTGAGTAATTGTACCAGTGGCTTGTAGGCTTCTCTTCGTTTCAACAACCTTATTGGAATATCTTTAAATATAATTATGTAATTCCCATCAATGTAAAGTCTCTTCTCTCTGTTCCTTTGCAAAATCAAGTTTCTCATCTCTCTATCTTTAAAGGTAATTAGACAATCACCTGGGAATTTCTTTACCCTACTTGATCTGATTTTGATTCTGTATGCATTATGTATTGTCTTTGCCAATTCTTCTTCCGATATCTCCATCCACTGCGCAATTTCCTTTATTAGTCTTTCTCTTATATTCTTGTTTTGCATTTCCGGTACTTGCCTCAACCTTAAATTAACTTCTCTCTGTTTCAGTTCGTTCATTGCGATAGAGTCTTTTATTTCCTCTTGTATTTTATTTAAATCTGCAATCTCATTTCTCATTTTCTCCTCTTCTCGCTTCATCTCTTTCATTTCCTGCTTTGTCTTCTTAAATCCCTCATCCACTCTCCTAGAAACCTCCTTAATCTGTCCTTTCAGTTCACTGACTGTCTCCTCGATCTTTTTATCCATTTTCCCTATTTTATTGTCTACCTGTTCTAACTTTGTCTCCAGATTCTTTTCACTTTGTTTTATTTCTGCAAACATCTTCAATATTTCTATTCTAAATTCTGTTTCCTGCTTTGAGGCTCTCCTGTCTGTTGGTGTCCCCCCTTCTGTCCCTTTTTTCTGTGTATGCGACATGTTCCTCTGTATCTCAATATCCAATATATACTGTGTATACACTATGTAGTTTTGTATTTGCGTCACTATTAAGTACTCTCAAACGCTATTAGGTTAACCACCCAAAAACAGAAGATATCTCCTATATAAGAGGGGGGGGGGAAAGGTATAGCAAGAAAAAGAACAAATTACAAAAACACAATTTCCTTAAGCTTTCCTCTCAGTGTCCTAAATATTGTCGCTTCCCCTACCCATATGGGGGGGGGTAGTTATTAATCCGCGTTCTTCTTGCCCCTATCTGGGCTAATCCAGTTCAAGCTGGTCAAGATACTCTTCTTGCCCCTATTCGGGCTAAATCCCACCAAAGCGTTAGACAGGTAGAACTGTACTTTATATTTCTGAGTAGTCCAAAAGGCGATGTCTAGATTTGAGGAGTAGGTCAGCTTAAATCTTCCAATGTAGTTTTTAAGTTGATATTAATACTAGTCCCAAAAGTGTAGTTCAGTAGTGGAGGGGGTGTCTCACTTGCGTAGTTGTCACCTAAGTATTTCGCCAAACCTAAGTCACCGCCACCTAATTTTCAAATTTGTGTTTGGCTTGAACCAAACCAAACTGAGAGGGTAATTCTTCCAACCTAAATCACAAAGAGAGTGGTTCTTCCACCTTAGGGAAAGAGAGTCTTTAAATAAACTTCCACACTGCCTATTTCCAGCTGTTCATTTTAGTTTGTTTTTTAAATTCAGTTCACACTGATTGAACGTTCCTTAGCAGAGTTTTAAGCAAGGGGGGAGTCCGGGGGGCCTCCAAATAGTTTCCTTTTTATTTAAAGATGTTTTAGAGTGGTCTGGAATGGCGTCGGAAGTCCTTCTAATCCTCCAGTTAATATGGCGTCGGAGTTTCTTTCTAGCTTCTTCACTGAGGTGTGACCAATAGTCCTCTCTATTCTCCTATAGCCTCAATTACAGTTATTACTGGGTCTCTCTTACTCACGAAGCTTCTCTGTTCCCCCTTTAATTTCTTCTTTTCTCCTCTTTCTTTACCGAAAGTTACTTTTTAACTTAGTTAAACTCAAGTCCAAAAAGTCTCGGGGGAAACAGAAACAGTAACCGCTAGCGGCAACTTACTTTCTCTTTTGGCTCTGCAGACAGTGCTGCGTCTTTTTCGATGATGTCAGACGAGCCGCTGAACTCGGATTCTTCTCTTTTTTAGCCGGGAGCTTTCTTATTATTTGTCACTAACTCTCAAAGTTCTTGGTAGCAAATCCGGCTTTCTTCGTGTCGAGAGCGGAGCGCTATTCTCTGCAGGCTCGGGGCTTCGCTAGTTAGCCGCCGCAATGGCTGCCCGATTGTCCGCTGCTCGTTCCGTCGCTCTCTTCGCCTCCTTTCAGGGGTTACCTGGCGAACCGGACGAGCGGCTTTGACACCGCCGGGAACCTAGACCTCTAGACACCCTCCAGAGGTTTATTGGGGGGTCTTGGAGAGTCACAGCTAGTCAGTGTCAGCAAGACTGAGCTAGCTGGAACGAAGACAGCTTTCTAAGTTCCAGATACTCTTTAGTGGAGACAGTAGTTGGAAATGACTCAAACGCCAAGATTTTTAAGCATCTGGCAATTACTATTCCTATTAGAAAGCACACTGTGATATTTTCCCATTTCCCCACAAGAACTTTCTGCAAACAGGGCTGAATCAAGGCTGTAAAGCTATTTCCTGGTAGTTGAGGGATAGTGTAGAGGCCTCCGGCTAACCTCCTTCTGTCTTGAGAGGTGAGGTCAAACTGCTGCATTGGCAACAACGAAGAGACCTTCCTGAGGTGCAAGCCTGGGCAGTGTGTATGGTGGTCCTGAGATGCCCAGATGACAAGATCCCCCGCTCAGCCTCGCTGGTGTGGTCCAAAGGAAAGCAGAGCAATATGTTTTGCACCAGCTTGGCTGCAGGAGTTGCTCAAAATTAGCATACAGGAGCCGCACAGCCATTAGCAGAGAGCGCTGACTTTTTCCTGTGGACAATTGGACTTAAAACAAGTACCCGTGAGTAGAAACGGAAAATTGGATCAAGAAATTGTTTTAATTTGGTATCGAAGCGGGAAGGTGCAAACAGGAAGTCCGCCTTCCGCTTTTTTGTATATAGACTAAAGCAAAAATTTTGCAAGCTAAAGCCGGGAAGCTGTTAAAAAAGACTAAATTGCCTACATTTAGAACCACTGAAACCCCCCTTGGAAGGAGGAGAAAAGGGGGGGAACTCTGTTTAACCCCAGCAGGAGAGGGAGTGAAGAAGGATAAGTTTCCACCGTCTCTAACCTGGGAACGGGGTGTCAGAGACAGAAACTGTTGGAGAGGTTCATTGACTGTGAACGTAACACTATGACAGACAGCTAATGAAGAGAAACAAGTTGATTCTAATGTTGCCTTTTACATTTTAAAGAAACAAAATACTTGAAAAACATCTGAAACATCTGAAAAATGAAAGTAACTTTCCATTGTCTTAAAAAAAAAAATGGATACAAGTAGATTGTCTCCTCTAGAGGGAGCTTGCTAAATTGTTGTTGCAGCATATTTGAGACCCAACATCTGTGAGATTAAGACTGTGGGAACAGTCTTTTCTGACCTTGAACAAAGATGAGCTGGGAGAAAGACTGGGTGCTTGCTTTATGCAAGACAAATGCTTTGCTGGAACAGATGCATGAGAAAATGGACTTGATGAATGAGAAAATGGATTTGACTGTTGTTCTATTGATATAGAAATCATACAAGAACCAATCTATCAATCTGTACTGACTGGGCAGGTGCAGATGACAATGGAGGAGGATGCGGCTGCACCTCAAATAGTACAAATGGAGAGACCCGAGGCCCTACAGGAGCATAAACCGCTGTTATTGAAGATTGAAGTTGGAGTGGGCCAAGGGGAATCTGGAGATGAGGAGGTTCTTAGCTTTGGAGAGACCATGAAATTTGATTTTAAATACATTTTGGATTATATCGAGGACTGTGGGGAGTGGGACTGTGGGGAATGGGCGAGCTGGATGAAGGGTGATGGAGATAATTTTGGACTGGAATTCCCCAGAGACCTACCCCCCAATTAGAAAGGAAAGAAATTAAGACAGAGACCAACAAAAGACAAGGAAAGAGGCAAGCACAAACAAGATGAAGAAGAACTGCAGAAGGGACATGGAAGAGATTTAAGGGCCTCGGATATAAGGCTTCCAGGTTGATGGACTAGATGGAATGGACAATAAGGACTGACATGACCCGAGACCAGGAAGAAGAGACGCTGGATGATGATTAGAAGAGAATTTATAATGGAATTTTTTTATTTTAGAATTAGCTAATGAATATTAGGGAAAATGTGGGAATGAAACTATACGACTCTAGTAGAAATGATATCAAGAGCTATGTATATTTGAAAACTAAGATTTAAGTTCTAAGGTACTTAGGGGTAAAGTAAGGTTAAATGAATTAAGGTAATCTCAATAACAGAATATGGGGAAAGATGGTAAGGATCTGTTGAGTTAAATATTAGGTTAAATTGTTAAGATAAATTTTATAACAAAAATTGAGAAAGATGGAAAGAATGTGCTGAAATAATTACTAAACTAGAACACAAAAACGGAGGTGTGAGGAGGTCAATGAAACAAGCAAATGGAAATTATGGATATGCAATTTGGGATTTGTGTTTTTTTTCCTTTTTCCTTTTTCCTTTTTACTGTCTTTTGCTGTATTGTTGTATTTTGTGTTTTTCTCTCTTTTTATTGTTTTCTTTTTTTGTATTGTAGTGTTGTTTTTTATTTTTTATTTTTTTTGTAATTCTGAAATTATCAATAAATATTATTTTTAAAAAACAAAACAAAACAAAATTAGCATACAGGATGCCATCCAACAAACTCCATTCCGGATTTGTGTAGAGTTTACTCCTTAGTCTTTTCTTCTCCTCAAGAAATCCCACAAGGTTTAGGATCAGGGTTTTCCTTCTCCTAGATAAGCAACCTTCCCAGGTTGACAAGCCTCACCTGCCCCTCATGTACAGAATGTGCAGAAACCACCATTTTGACCAATGGGCCCCCTATTGGTCTTGTCTGCTTAATTTGGTAGAGCCTGTCTTTGCACGCAAGGAAGTCCTTAACTCATTGAGGGTTTGAGACCCATCAACTACTCTCACCTGGTTTAACCAACCAGTCGAAGCCATTCCCGGGGTGTGGCTGCTGCCACACGCCAACAGCTTCTAGGAGCCAAAGGGAAGAACTGAGTACAGGGTGGGAACCAAAGGTGGATCTTGTTGTTTAGTCGTTTAGTCGTGTCCAACTCTTCCATGACCCCATGGACCAGAGCACGCCAGGCACTCCTGTCTTCCACTGCCTCCCGCAGTTTGGTCAAACTCATGCTCGGCTTCTGTCGTCCCCTTCTCTTTGTGCCCTCCATCTTTCCCAGCATCAGGGTCTTTTCCAGGGAGTCTTCTCTTCTCATGAGGTGCTAAAGTCTTGGAGCCTCAGCTTCACGATCTGTCCTTCCAGTGAGCACTCAGGGCTGATTTCCTTAAGAATGGATGCGTTTGATCTTCTTGCAGTCCATGGGACTCTCAAGAGTCTCCTCCAGCACCATAGAAATGGCCACTTTAGGAATCCCCTTACCTGGTTTCCATGAGTTAAATATGGGCAACAATTTTTTTAAAATGTGAACAAAACTGTCAAAAATTTACAGAATTCTGGAATAGTGAACAAGGAACAGTAAATGGGGTCATCTGGAGCTTTGAGGTACATTGCCAGCTGTATGTTGATGACACACAGCTCTACTTCTTTGCACTTGCGAGTATGGCAGTGGATGTGCTGGTCTTGCCTCCACAATGGACTGGACGAGAGTCAGTAAACTAAAGCTCAATCCAAATAAGGCTGAGGCACTGTTAGTGGGTGGTTCCCTAGACCAGATGGATGAGAGGTAGCCTGCTCTTGATGAGGTTACACCCCCTTCTGAAGGAGCAGGTGTGTAGCTTACAGGTACTTCTGGCTCCATTGCTGTTGCTTGAGGCTCTGGTGGCCCAGCGGTGCCCCTATCTGGACAGGGATGTTGGTTTCTGCTTTCTTCACTGTGCAGCGACGTGCTTGTCACGGGACAATGTTTTGCATTCCACAGTCAGAGTACTGTTGGGTTTCCCACGGGAATGGGAGACTGGATGTGACGTACACTGGTTTCCTGTTTTTCACTCCTCTCTTGGTGTTCTTTGTTCCGAGGAGAAGGACGGTTGCTTCTCTGCTTTCGCAGAGGCAAGATGCATGTTTGTAATCTCTCAACATTGAAGTGAAAATAAAGCAAAGTTAAGCATGTGGCACGTACTGCTCATCCTTCCGCTGTGTACAGGACTCTGCAAAAACAACATTTTTGGTTATGGGCCCAGAAAAACGCAGTCAAACTGAAGGATGGACTCCAAGAAGCCGAGTCGGAATGCCGGCAGAGGGACAGAGAAACGGGTCGGCGTTATCTGCTCTGCGCGTCAAGTTGATTGATGAGAGGTATGTGCTCATGCTCCGGGCAGCCTGCCAGCTTCTAGTTTATGGCTTTATGGCTGGACTTTGAACTTTTAAAGCCGTTTTGCCGCGATACAGGCAAAGGCTCTAAGGCACAAGCTCACAGGCTTGGGAGGCTTGAAAACCGAAAGTACCTTTGAAAGTGCTTTTGGAATGAGGTTTGAAAGCAGCAGTGACGCAGCTTGATTAAACGCCGCGAAGATGGCAGATGCAAAGCTGGCTGATGCTTTTGGGATTCCTAAGCTCAATAAGAAAAACTACGCGGACTGGGTTCTCTATGCAGAGGCTATTCTGCGGAAAGAAGGTCTGTACAAAGTTATTACAGACAACCCCCCAGCTCCAGTTACAGACGAATGGAAAGCTAAGGATTCCAAAGTGATGGGAACTCTTACATTGATAGTATCCCCAGAAGAGCTCTGTCTGTTGCGTGATAAGACCACAGCCAGAGAAATTTGGGACACTTTAAGAGAGGCTCACTTGAGGACAGAAGCTGGTTCCTCAATGTACTACTATGCCAAGCTGCAAGGTATGGCTCTTGCTGAAGGTGGAGATGTGCGTAAACATCTGATGGAGATGCAGAATCTGAGACATGAGCTGCAACAGAGAGGACTCACCTTTCCAGAGGCTGTGTATTCCTTCATGATACTACATTCTTTGGGTCCAAGTTGGGAGTCCGTTGCCACTCAGATTGCTGTTCAGCCAACTGCTCAGCTCACAGTAGCCTATGTTACTGCCGTGATACTGAATGAAGCAGACCGCCGGGGTGCTAGCTGCATGGGTAAGGGGGAGTCTTCACAGACGTCATCCCAGAGTGCAGTGGAACCACCAGATGGCGCCAAAGCTTTGAAGGCAGTGAAATGCTACTCGTGTGAACGTCTAGGCCATATGAAGAGGGAATGCAGATATCCCAGGGCCAAGACAGAGCAGCGCAGCGGAAGCTCATCGTGTGGAAAAGGCCAAAGCAAAGGCAAAGGTCCAGTGTCCAGGACAACGCAGCACAAGGCAATGGTCTCACGCTTCACTCCAAACGTCGCAAAGGTCCAGAAGACGTCTAGATCTTTCTTCGTTGTTGATTCAGCAGCTACCCACCACATGTGCAACGATAAGCAACTGTTCGTGTCTTTTACACCGCAGGAAGGTGCGATTCACCAGGCGGATGACCACACGATCCCCAGTCAAGGCTACGGAACTGTTGTTCTTCACAGTTTGGACTTATCGATACAAGATGTGCTTTACGTACCAGATGCCACACACAATCTACTCAGCGTTATGCAACTGAATGAACGGAACATTGACGTTTCCTTCAAGAACAAGAAATGCACCATCACAAAGAAAGACGATTATGTATTGCATGCTGAATGTGTTGATCATTTGTTTGTTCTGTATTATGATGATGTTGTGCAGAATGATACTTGTTGCATTGCAGGTTCTAACAAAAGTTTGCATGCAGGATGTATTCACGATTTTCACAGGAAATTTGGTCATTTGCATTTTGAGGCAGTATCTAAAATGCCTGCCTTGGTTGAAGGTATGACTATTAAACCCTGCAGGTACCACATGAAGTGCAAGGCATGCGCAGCAAACAAAGTGAAAATGTCTGCGAAAGGTAAGGTGTCTAGTAGGCAAGCCACAGAACCATACCAGGTTGTTCATGCTGATTTAGTTGGTCCACTATCACTCTCTTTGGGTGGAAATAGGTACTTCATGGTTCTCATTGATGCATTTTCCAGGTATATTTACGTGTACAATCTCAAGCAGAAATCAGAGGCTTTTCCAAGGTTCAAGGAATTCTGTGCTTGGTTGAAGATAAAGACTCTTTTCACTGATCGCGGGGGAGAATTCACTTCTCAGCAG
This sequence comes from Podarcis bocagei, assembly GCF_964188305.1. Taxonomy (NCBI): domain Eukaryota; kingdom Metazoa; phylum Chordata; class Lepidosauria; order Squamata; family Lacertidae; genus Podarcis; species Podarcis bocagei. The sequence continues at coordinate 72,506,571 of NC_138131.1, forward strand.
TTTGAAGCTTTTCTGACTGAGAAAGGAATTCAGCATGATTTGTCCAGTCCTCGCTCGCCATGGCAGAATGGACTTTGCGAAAGGGCAAATCAGACATTGCTTCAAGGGTTAAAAACCTTGCTGCATGATGCCAATCTTCCAGAGAGTTATTGGGCCGAATCTCTCTCGTGTTTTGTTTACAGTTACAATCGCAGGTTATCTTCAGCGATTGGTTGCACCCCCTATGAGAAGATGTTTGGCAAGAAACCGTACATCAAACACATGAAAATTTTTGGTTCTGACATGTGGGTTCACACACCACAAAGCTCCAAGTTAGGCAAGTGTGGATTGCATGGTATCTTTCTAGGTTATCAGAAAGGTTCTTACAGAATAATGATGACTGACACTAAGACAATTAAGCTCACAAGAAGTGTTGAGTACAATGCCAAGTGGGGGGAGAATGTGGGAATTTTTCAATGTTATCCTGATGACAGTGATGAGACTGAGGATAAGCAACAGCAAAAGCAGCCGCAACAACCCACACCCACTGATGAAGGTTCTGATTCTGAGTCTGAAACTGAATCGGATGATTCAGAGGATTTCAAGAGTGCGAAAGCCTCTATGCGACCCTCTGAAAGCTCTGATCAAGAATTGGAAGAACCATTGTTTACAATAGGCCACTTTTCTCCTAAGAAGGAAGAGGAAAGTGTTGAGGACTTAAGGATAATTCGCAGGTCACAAAGAGCCACAAAAGGCAGACATCCAAAGAGATTTGCTGATGAATTTGCTAAGACAGCAGTAGCAGCTGTTAAAAGCTCCAAGAAGGTATTTGAACCTTCAAGTTTCCAAGAAATCCAGGATTTGGATTCTAAGGAAGCTGAGCCATGGTTAAATGCCATGAAGGCTGAGCTTGATTCCTTGGAAAGGAACAAAACATGGGAGCTAGTTCCAGTAGTTCCAGGAATGAAACTGCTTGGAAGCAAATGGGTCTTCAAAGCGAAGACAGATCAAAATGGCAAGATAGTCAGACACAAAGCCAGATTGGTAGCCAGAGGTTTTGCACAGGTACCAGGTGAAGACTATCACGAGACCTACTCACCCACAGTGAGATATGAGAGCATTAGGCTTATGTATGCTCAAGCTAGCTGCAGAGGAGAATCTACACGTTAGTCACCACGATGTAAATACAGCATTTTTGTACGGATCTCTAGGTGAATCACTTTACATGCTTCCACCTGATGGCGTACAGGTAAAACAGGGATTTGTTTGTGCTCTAAAGAAGTCCCTTTATGGTCTCAAACAAAGTGCACGGTGTTGGCACACAAAACTCACTGAGACATTGTTTTCTCTAGGTTTTCAGCAAGGGAAAGCTGATCCATGTGTATTTGTCAAAGAGGAGGGGCAAAAGAAGCTGTATTGTTTGTTTTATGTTGATGATATTTTATTCTTTTGGAAAGATGTCACAATGTACAATAACACCCTAGCTCAACTGAAAGAGCACTTTGACATGAAAGATCTTGGTGAGGTAAACAACTACTTATCTCTGGAAATAGAGAGAGATCAAAGTGGTAACATTCTAGTACACCAGTCACGGAAAATTGCTGATGTGTTAAGCAAACTGAACCTGATGGATGCTAACCCTGTAGACACACCGATGACAACAGGTTATCAGGTAGAAAACACTGAAGAAGCATTTTCTGACACTACACTGTACAGAAGTGTGCTAGGCAAGCTAAACTTCATTGCCAGATGTTCAAGACCTGACATTGCTGTTAGCTGTAATTTGCTAAGCAGACAAGTTAACAATCCCACTGTTAAGGATTGGAAAGCTCTAAAACGCATAGCACGCTATTTGAAAGGCACTATGCATTACAGACTGAGATTTAACAATCAGAAGTCTGGTGGTCTTGAGATATTTGCAGATGCAAGTTTTGGAAGTGACACTACAGACAGGAAAAGTACGTCTGGAGTTTGCTACATGTACAATCAGGGTCTATTTGATTGGTCATGCAAGAAGCAAACAACAATTAGCTTAAGTACTTGTGAAGCTGAACTGAATGCACTGTCTTATTCACTTAAGGATTGTGAATGGTTGTTACAATTGTGCAAAGACATGAAAATTCCTGTCAAATGTCCAATCCAGGTTTACCAGGAAAACAAAGCATGTTTGGCTTTGCTGAATTCGGAAGGTTGTAAGCAAAGCACGAAGCACTTGCAATTGAAGTTGCAACATGCTAAGGAACATATTCAGAAGGGACTCATAACGGTGTCCTATATGCCAGGTAATGAAATTCCTGCTGATGTATTGTCCAAGATTGTGTCAAGGGATCAACACTGTACCTATGTACAGAAATTGGGTTTGTACTGATATTGTACGAACACGCTGCCCAGTGATGTTCACAGAAAGGGGGAGGATGTTGGTTTCTGCTTTCTTCACTGTGCAGCGAAGTGCTTGTCACGGGACAATGTTTTGCATTCCACAGTCAGAGTACTGTTGGGTTTCCCACGGGAATGGGAGACTGGATGTGACGCACACTGGTTTCCTGTTTTTCACTCCTCTCTTGGTGTTCTTTGTTCCGAGGAGAAGGACGGTTGCTTCTCTGCTTTCGCAGAGGCAAGATGCATGTTTGTAATCTCTCAACATTGAAGTGAAAATAAAGCAAAGTTAAGCATGTGGCACGTACTGCTCATACTTCCGCTGTGTACAGGACTCTGCAAAAACAACAAGGGATAGCCTAACGTCTGTTGTCTAATCTCTGGCAACCTCTAGGTTAGATTACTGTAATATGTTATATGTAGGGCTGCTTCTGAAGATGGTTCGGATACTTCAGCTGGTGCAGAATTCAGCGGCCAAGTTGCTCACTGGGGCAAGACAGTTTGAGCATATAATACAATCCTGACATTGGTGCTAGTTTCAACTTATAAAGCCTTAAACAGCTCATGATTGCAATACCTCAAGGACCACCTCTTCCTATAAGACCTAACTTGGACTTGGATCATCATGTGAGCCCTTTCTTTGTGTGCCTTCTCCACAAGAGCCCCAAAGGGTGGAACACCAGAACGGGCCTTTTCTGCAGTGGCTCCCTGCTTGTGGGATGCTCTCTCCAGGGAGGCTCACCTGATGCCTTTGTTGTATATCTTTAGGTGCCAGGTGAAAATGTTTCTCTATAACTAAGACTTTGGCTGATCAAACATTCTATGGCCTTTCAAATGTTTTTGTGGGGACTTCCGCTTTGCTGCTGATTGCTTCCGGACGCTCATCTCGGGAGTTCCAAGGGGTGAGCACTCACCGAAGGGGTGAAAGAGGGGGTTGCTAGGCTTCACAACTCCCAAAAGATCCAGGAGGGCTTCCTGCATCTAAAAGGACACGCTGAGGCGTTGGAGGGGTCTTCAGAGTTGAAGGAGACCACAGACGCCCACAACAGCGTTCCCTCCCCACGGAGAGAAAGCCTGACTTCGGGAGTGATCCTGCAGCATAAGCTCCAAAGAAAAGAGGCGTCTGGTATCCGCAAGCACGGTTGGTCCCCCGGAAAAAGCTATCAAAACATAGGTAATTAAGCATAAATCTTACGGCAGCTAGAGGCTTCTTTGAACTGGAAGCTGTACAAAGGACTGGGAGTTCAACCGAAGTGAATGGAAAGATAGCTGAGATTAACCAGACGCTTAATTAATGCAAGAGAAAGAGGAGGTCAAACCCATTGCATTTTGAAATACAATCCAGGAAAAAACAAGGTGGAGAAGAGAATTACAATTATATTGTTTTACAACAGCTTGCATGGACTGCTGTAATATCAAATCAAGAAAGAAATAAGGGGGAAAAGACTAAAAGGTGAACTATCCCTTTAATATATTGGACAACATCTCTTGGAGTTTTATGAAGAAAAATCTACATGGGATGGGGGTATGCCAAGGTTTTGAAAATGGTATAGGTGCAATATATTCTGAACAAAAAGCTAAATTAATTGTAAATAATGTGGTGACGGCAGAATTTAAGATAGAAAAAGGGACACGACAGGGATGCCCAATCTCCCCATTGCTTTTTATATCGGTCCTGGAGGTTCTGCTAAATATGATCAGAAGGGACCGGTTGGTTAAAGGTATACAGGTCGGAGCCAAACAGTACAAACTGAGAGCATTTGCAGATCATAGAATCATAGAATCATAGAATCCTAGAGTTGGAAGAGACCACAAGGGCCATCGAGTCCAACCCCCTGCCAAGCAGGAAACACCATCAGAGCACTCCTGACATATGGTTGTCAAGCCTCTGCTTAAAGACCTCCAAAGTAGGAGACTCCACCACACTCCTTGGCAGCAAATTCCACTGTCGAACAGCTCTTACTGTCAGGAAGTTCTTCCTAATGTTTAGGTGGAATCTTCTTTCTTGTAGTTTGGATCCATTGCTCCGTGTCCGCTTCTCTGGAGCAGCAGAAAACAACCTTTCTCCCTCCTCTATGTGACATCCTTTTATATATTTGAACATGGCTATCATATCACCCCTTAACCTCCTCTTCTCCAGGCTAAACATGCCCAGCTCCCTTAGCCGTTCCTCATAAGGCATCGTTTCCAGGCCTTTGACCATTTTGGTTGCCCTCCTCTGGACACGTTCCAGTTTGTCAGTGTCCTTCTTGAACTGTGGTGCCCAGAACTGGACACAGTACTCCAGGTGAGGTCTGACCAGAGCAGAATACAGTGGCACTATTACTTCCCTTGATCTAGATGCTATACTCCTATTGATGCAGCCCAGAATTGCATTGGCTTTTTTAGCTGCCGCGTCACACTGTTGGCTCATGTCAAGTTTGTGGTCAACCAAGACTCCTAGATCCTTTTCACATGTACTGCTCTCAAGCCAGGTGTCCCCCATCTTGTATTTGTGCCTCTCATTTTTTTTGCCCAAGTGCAATACTTTACATTTCTCCCTGTTAAAATTCATCTTGTTTGTTTTTGCCCAGTTCTCTAATCTGTCAAGGTCGTTTTGAAGTGTGATCCTGTCCTCTGGGGTGTTAGCCACCCCTCCCAGTTTGGTGTCATCTGCAAATTTGATCAGGATGCCCTTGAGTCCATCATCCAAGTCGTTGATAAAGATGTTGAATAAGACCGGGCCCAAGACAGAACCCTGTGGCACCCCACTAGTCACTCTTCTCCAGGATGAAGAGGAACCATTGATGAGCACTCTTTGGGTCATCAATACTAAGATGACTTAGTATTGACGCTACAGGAGCCAGAATCTAGTACTAAAAGAGTTTTAGAACTGATTCAAGAATTTGGTCAAGTGGCAGGTTTTAAATTGAACAAGTTAAAAACTGAGAAAAATTTAACACCGATTGAAAGAGATAGGTTTCAGAATGAGACAGGATTGACTGTGGTAAAGAAAGTGAAATATTTGGGGATTAACATGACAGCCAAAAATGGGAACTTATTTAAAGACAACTATGAAAAATGCTGGGTTGAAGTGAAAAAAGATTTAGAAATCTGGTCAAACTTGAAGCTTTCATTGCTGGGTCGTATTGCTGTGATAAAGATGAATGTATTGCCAAGAATGTTGTTTCTGTTTCAAACATTGCAAATTGTGGACAAAATGGATTGCTTCAAGAAGTGGCAGAGAGATATCTCTAGATTTGTCTGGCAGGGCAAGAAGCCCAGAATAAAATGTAAGATATTAACAGATGCAAAGGAAAGGGGTGGATTTGCCCTGCCAGACCTTAAACTTTACTATGAATCAGCAGCCTTTTGCTGGCTGAAAGAATGGCTACTTCTTGAAAACACAGACACTTTAGACTTAGAAGGTTTTAACAATGTATTTGGATGGCATGCATATTTATGGTATGATAAGGTCAAAGCACATAAAGCATTCAAAAACCATATTGTCAGTAAAGCATTGTTTAATGTCTGGGTAAGATATAAAGACTTATTGGAAAATAAAACCCCAAGGTGGTTGTCACCAATGGAAGCAAAAGCTCAGAAAAGGCTCAATATGGAGGCCAAATGGCAGATATATTGGGAAATTTTGGAACAAGAAGGAGGCAAATTGAAACTGCAGAGTTTCGAAAAATTAAAAAACAAAGTGAGAGATTGGCTTCATTATTATCAGATAATGGAGGCATATAATTTGGACAAGAAAATCGGCTTCCAGGTGGAAAAGTCAAAATTAGAAACAGAACTGTTAGAACCCAAAACTAAGAATCTGTCAAGAATGTATAACTTGCTGTTGAAATGGAATACTCAGGATGAAACGGTGAAATCTGCTATGATTAAATGGGCACAAGATGTTGGACATAATATTATGTTTGCTGACTGGGAACAGTTATGGACCACAGGTATGAAGTTTACGGCATGCAATGCCTTAAGACAGAATATTATGAAAATGATATACAGGTGGTACATGACCCCAGTCAAGCTTGCCCGATAACGAATGTTGGAAATGTAAAGAAGTGGAAGGTACATTCTTTCACCTTTGGTGGACGTGCCCAAAGATTAAGGCTTTCTGGGAAATGATATATAATGAACTGAAAAAGGTATTTAAATATACCTTCCTGAAGAAACCAGAGGCCTTTCTCCTGGGCATTGTCGGCCAATTGGCGCCAAAGAAGGACAGAACTTTTTTTATGTATGCTACAACAGCAGCAAGAATACTCATTGCAAAGTATTGGAAGACACAAGATTTACCCACTCTGGAAGAATGGCAGATGAAGGTGATCGACTACGTGGAATTGGCAGAAATGACTGGCAGAATCTGAGACCAGGGAGAAGAGTCGGTGAAAGAAGACTGGAAGAAATTTAAAGACTATCTACAGAAATATTGTAAAATTAATGAATGTTAGAATGATGTTGGATAGAAATTAAGGGGTTTCCAGCTGTAATGCTTTAGGAGATACGAAAAAAAAGGTTTATAAATGGGTAAAAGCTTAATGGTAAGGATTTGCTGAACTAACAAATTGAAGTGGAATACAAAGAAGGGAGGTATGAGGAGGTCTGTAAGGAAGATATGTTGTGGGAAATTATTTGTTTTTTTAACTGTTTTTATGTTGTATTTTGTATTTTGTTTCTTTTTATTTTTTTTCATTGTTATATTTTAAAAACTTTAATAAATATCTTTTTTAAAAAAAATATTGGAGAACGTCTGAGGCAATTATGGACGATATGGAGGAAAGGAATGAATGGGCCTGAAGACTTAAAGACCTACCCAAACCCCAGTGCTAAATTAATGGAGTGATTAAAAATGTTTTGCTGAGAGTTTATGTGTGAGAGACATTCGATATACAGGCTCCGGCTTTTACATAGCAGAAAGCCTTTCTCCCTTTCGTTAAAAAATTCCTGACAGTTATTTGAATTGATGGTCGAAATGATGGAAAGAGATGAACAGATCTGAGGTCCTATAGATCATCCCAAATCCTAGTGCTGCACCCCACAGAGCAAGTAAAGATTCTTGGTGGAGGAAAGAGCAAAAGGTGCTTTGGACTTCTGGACTTGAGATTCTTATTGAGCCAGCTCTTTCTTAGATGAATGAGAGAGACAATAGACATTCAAGCTCCGGTTTTTGTGTAGTATGGAGGCCTGACTTCTTTGTGTTAAAATTTGCAGAAGTTGCACCAGTTTTGCTGATTTACTTCACACTATTCTTGACTGTTGAAGGGGGTGCAGGGGAAAAAAGTTTTTGTGGTGAGAAGAGCCTGGGGAAGCCAAGAGAAGATTTTAAAGAACTGTTAAGAAAATAAGCCCCCCCCCCGACAGGGTGGGGGGGTTACTGGGCTCCCCTCTATTGGTGGCAAGAGGAAATTACTCTGCAAGTAACAGGAAAGTTATATAAAGGCTGGTTAAATGTGTAGGGAAATGGACAAGGGGATTTCGGACAACTAGTGGACAAAACTGGTAACTGAGTAAAAATTTATTTATTTATTTATTCTCCTTTTCCTTGTTAAATGTTATTATTATTATGTTATTATCATCATTGATGGGACAGTGTGCATTAGAGGTGTTGTCAGGGGTTCAGGAGCAGAGGCAAGGGCAAGGGAGGAAACAGAGAGCGAGGGGGAGGAGGCAGAAGAAAAGATGAGTGATGACGACGACCCGAGATCTCCGAGTCTTTCCAGTGAATCAGAAGATTCACAGAAAGGAGCACCAGTGGCCAGGGCAAGGGGGGAGCCTAGGGGGAAACCCCAGGAAGATAGAGCCAGAGGGGACTCAGAGGAGAGCAGTTGGAAATCGGGACCAGCGTCACCGCCGGAGAGCAGGGAAGAGGAAGGGAGCCAGGGATCAAGCGCTGGCAGCTCACAACAGGGGGGAGGGCATGAGTCAGGAGTGGCCACACCTCCATCGGGGAGCGAAGAAACGGTCAGACGGAAAGTGGAAGGTTGGGCGCGCGCGCCAAGTTCAAATGCACAGGAAAGTGACGCAGTAGGCCGCCCTGAAAGAGAGCCAGGTCCTAAAGCCCGGCGCAAGGAGACAGGAGGGTCCGGGGGGTCGGCATCAGAAGAATCCAGGAAGGAAGAGACCCCGGGGGGCAGAGGGACCCAGAGGAGAACAGTCAGGCGGAAAAGGTGGAGCAGGGCTAGGATATTAAGTTGGTGCACAAGGGGCGGAGACTCAGACGGAGCTTCGCCGATCTAGCCACTAGACGTAGAGTTGCACGCAGCAGCTTGAGAATGGAAACTGTAATTCAATAAAGACTTTTACTTAATGATCGCTGGCTAGCGTGATCCTCTGTGAGCTAGGATCTGGAAGCAGCTCTGACAGTAAGCTCCGTCCCCTAATTGTGGGCATCTACAGCCTCGAGGAGAGGAGAGAAGCAGGTGCCTACTAGCGAGCTCACGAACGGCAGACGACATGACGGCTGAGCAGCAGATAGCGGAACTCAGAGAAGCAGTGTCACAACTGAATGCCGAGGCTCTCGCATCCAGGAAGAGAGAGGAGGAGGCAGCTGCCGCCTGCAGGGATCTCCAGGTCAGGTTGGACATGCTTACGAAGCAAGGGCAACTGACACCCAGACAGGAGGGAATTGGGTTGGCGAGACGAACAGGCGGTCTGGTCTCTCACTTCGATGGGAACCTGCAACAGTACCCCAACTTTAGAGCAGATGTAATGTGCGCACTGCAACTGCTGAACAAAGACTTTAGAGATGAGCAAGAGAAAGTGGGATTCATCATGTCCCATTTGCATGGGGATGCTAAAGCATGGCTGCGCAATTTATGGAGGGATAATGATCCGGCGCTCCAAAATGCGGATGCCTTTATTAAAGCGATGGATGGGTGTTTTTTATCAAGCATTGACGTGGATCTTGCTCGGCAGCAGATACATGGACTGAAGCAAGGGAGGGCCAGCGTAAGGCAGTACCATGCCCGCTTTTTCGCTTTGGTCAGTGCCCTAGAATGGGACAGAGATTCGGCTCCTGTAAGAGACCTGTTTTGGGAGGGATTGCACGGCTCTGTTAAAGATGAAATTGCGAGGGGGGAGAGACCCCGGACCACGCAGGAGATCGTTCAGAGGGCGCTGGCGGTGGGGGTGCGGCTGGAAGAACGTCCATGGAGCAGGGACGAAGGGCGTGGAGGGCGCGAACCAGCCAGGGGCTCCTCCTTCCTTCCCAGAGAAGCAGCGCGTGCGCAATCCACGCCTCCGCCAGGAGGTGGGGCGGAACCTATGGAGGTTGGAAGTGCAAGGGCTCAGTCAGCAGCCAGAGCCCTAGCACCGACAACAGTGAAAGCGAAGCCTCCTAGAGGGAACAGGAAGTGTTACATCTGCGAGGATCCAGGGCATATGGCGAAAGAGTGTCCCCGGAGGCTCCACAAGCACACTGCAGCTTCAGCAATGGTAACTGCAGCAACGCAGCAAGGAGAACCACAGCAGGGAAACGACGATGTCTGGCTGGAGGAAGAGGCACTGGGGCCCAGCCAGACGTGTCAGTGAAGAAGTCCCCGGAGATTTTACAGCCCATGGACCCCCTCCCGCCCAAACCAGTAGTGAGGCTCACCGCATCGCTCCAGTTGCCCAATGGAATCGCCGTGGACGTGCCGCTCACCATTGACTCGGGAAGCAATGCGGACTTTATAGGGCAGGACTTTGTCAACCGGCACGCTATACAGTTGCTGCCTGCCACGCTGCCCCTGCAGGTGGTCACGGTGGATGGCAGGGAGCTGCTAGGGGGGCAAGTGGTGAAGCAGACGCCACCGATGGTGATGCGACTTGGGAATCACAGGGAAATCATCAGCTTCAACGTCACTCAACTATCGGACACGCCCATTGTATTGGGCATGAGTTGGCTGGACAAGCACAGCCCAACGCTGGCTTGGTACCAGAGGCAGCTGACCTTCGGCTCTTCCTTTTGTGCTGAACACTGCATCGTGCCCCGGCAAGAAGGAGAGGAAGAGGAGTCACAGCTGCTGCTAGGCACGCTGCAAGCGATTCCCCACAAGTACGCAGAATTTTTGGAGGTTTTCTGCGAGAAGGAGGCAGACAGGCTACCCCCCCACAGACCATATGACTGCAAAATTGACCTGCTGCCGGGGGCGGCGCTGCCTAAAGGGAAGCTGTATTCCATGTCTGAGGACGAACGGCAGGAACTCAAAGAGTTCATAGATCATAATTTGGAGCGCGGTTTCATCCGGGAGTCCAAGGCAGCGGGGGGCAGTCCTGTATTCTTTGTTAAGAAGCGGGACACGCCCCAAAAAAGACTTGTAGTGGACTATCGCATCTTAAACAGTGTGACCAAGCCATCGGACTTCCCCATGCCCCGAATCGACGACCTCCTCGCAAAAGTACGCAAGGGCAGCGTGTTCACCAAGTTGGACCTGCGAGGGGCGTACAACCTCATTCGCATGCGGGAAGGAGATGAGTGGAAAACAGCCATGTTCACGCCACTGGGCACCTACGAATATAGAGTTATGCCTTTTGGATTGCAAAATGGCTCCCAAGTTTTTCAAGCGTTCATGCATCACGTGTTGGCGGGGCTCCTCTACAAGACGTGCGTCTGTTTCTTAGATGACATCCTGATCTTTTCGGAATCGCAGCAGGAGCATGACAGACACGTCAAGGAAGTGCTGCGCAGGCTACAGCAGCATAGGCTCTACGCCAAGCTGGAGAAGTGCCAGTTCGACGTGACGGAGGTGGATTTTCTGGGCTACAAGTTGTCTGACACGGGGCTCGCCATGGACAGCGCCAAGGTTCGAGCGGTGTTGGATTGGAAAAGCCCACGCAACCGGAAGGAGGTCCAACGGTTTGTCGGCTTCGCGAACTTCTATCACAAGTTTATCAAAGGCTTCGCTATGCAGACAGCGGCCATCACGGACACGCTTAGCTCCAAGAAAAAGAAGTTCATCTGGACAGAGCAGGCGGAGCAGTCCTTTCAGGCACTCAAGCGTCTCTTCGCGTCGGAAGAGCAGCTGCTGCATGTCGACCCCGGCAGGCCGATGAGGGTCGAGACAGACGCCTCGGACAGAGCCGTGGGAGCAGTCCTGCTGCAGAAAGACCCGCAGGGGGTTTGGCGGCTGGGAGCGTTTTACTCCAGGAAGCTCAGCAAGTCCGAACAGAACTATACCATCTGGGACAGGGAGTTGCTGGCCATTCATGCAGCGTTCAAAGCGTGGAGGCACTTCCTGATCGGCGCCAAGCACACGGTGCAGGTCTGCACGGACCACAAGAATCTGGAGCACTGGCGCACGGCACAGTTCCTGAACCAGAGGCAGATACGTTGGGCTGAGTTCTTTGCGAACTTCGACTTCCGAATAGAGTATGTCCCGGGGGACACCAACATCATGGCGGACGCTCTCTCCCGTAAGCCACAGTATCTGGAGGACGCCACGCCAGCGGCTGCCATGCACATCTTCGCACCAACAGTGTGGGCCTGCGCTGCGGCAACCGTTGACCTGGATGCGGTGCGACGAGCGTTGCAGGATGACTCCTTCATGCAAGCAAAGATGGCAGAGGTGCAAAGAGGCACGGCAGCGACCGACGGGTTCCAGCTGAGAGATGGATTGCTCATCCGTAAAGGGGCCATCTACGTGCCGGGAGACGAACTTCGCGCCAAGGTATTGCAGCAGCTGCACGACGCGCCCACTGCCGGGCACTTTGGCAAGGAGAAGACGGTGGGATTAGTCGCCAGGGACTTCTGGTGGCCCGGAATGAGAGGGGAGGTCGCGGACTACGTGGCGAGGTGTGACACCTGCCAGAGGGCCAAACCAGTGCACAGGCCGCCGGCCGGACTGTTGGAACCGCTGCAAACTCCGGTCGAACCATGGGAGAGAGTGGCCCTGGACTTTGTCACGGATCTGCCCAGCTCGAGGGGCAAGACGGCCGTGCTGGTGGTGGTGGACTTGTTCTCCAAGATGGCACATTTCATTCCGTGTGCTAAGGTGGCCACGGCGGAGCACACCGCCAAACTGTTCATAGACCACGTGTTCAAGGTTCACGGTCTGCCACGGTCTATTCTGTCCGACCGGGGGCGGCAGTTCATCTCGAATTTCTGGCAGAAGCTGATGGGCTTCCTGAACGTCAAGATCAACCTGGCGTCGGCGAGACACCCGCAGACCAACGGGCAAGCGGAGCGGGTCAATGCCATCATGCAGCAGTACCTGAGATGTTATGCGAATCAACAGCCTGCGACGTGGGTGGATTACCTGCCGCTCGCCGAGTTCGCCTACAACAACACGAAGCACGTGTCCACGGGGGTCACGCCGTTCTTCGCCAACAACGGGAGGCACCCCAGAACCTTCCCGGGACTGGAAAGAATGGGGGAGGGGGAGCCGCAGACAGCAGACGCGTTCGCGTTGGAGTTGCAGGAGGTCCACGATCAGCTGCGGTGGCACCTGGAGCTGGCCAAACACGCATACAAGGTACAAGCGGACAAACACAGAAGGGTTGGCGAAGAGATCCAGGTGGGAGACTGGGTCTGGTTAGCAGCCCACGCAGTGCCGGCCAGGTCGTTGGCCAAGAAGAAACTAGGGCATAAGCAACTGGGGCCCTACCAAGTCGAAGGGCAGGTCAACCCGGTGGCTTTCAGGCTGGCGCTTCCGGAGGGTTCCAGAATGCATCCGGTGTTCCACAGATCGGTGCTCACTCCCTACAAGGCACCGCACAGGTTTCAGGAACCCGGAACGGCACCGAGTCCGCTCAGAGAAAGAACCGGGCACGCGGGAGTGGCACAGGAGGAGCGCATCAACGAAGTCACGGAGATTTTGGACTCCAGATGGGGGGAGGAGGGGGTAGAATACCTTCTCGCCAAAGAGGGCACCCCGGCCAGTGCGAACAGCTGGGTGCCGGGCTACGCCTTGGACGAACCTCTGCTCAAAGACGAGTTTCATGCCCTTTTCCCACATAGACCAATGCCAGCAGACTTTTTCGACGACTGGCTTTTCACGCCCACGCTTTCTGCCAGCACGTTCCGGGGATTCGACTCGGACGAGGACCCGATACGAGACACCCGTTCCCCGGAGGGGTCACCCTCGGGATCTGCCTCAGAACCCTCGTATTGGTGGGACGATAGACCAGAGGAGCAGTGGCGCAGGAAGTGGCTGGAAGGTCCAGGACGAGCAACGCCGCTGGGAGGAAGTGAGGGAGAGACGGACATGGACGTTTTCGGGGACGACCCTGGTTTCGAGCACGGCGGCACAGAGATGGAAGCGGAGGTGACCGTCGTCGACGAGAGCAGGGAGGAAGAACCGGGAGACTTCAGATGGAGGCCCGCCACGGGAAGCGAACTGTATCCGACGTTCGTCCCTCTGACACAGCAGCACCCAGCTCCCGCACCGGAAGGAGGGGAGGGGGGAACGGGGGGCTTCGAGGGGGGGATGGATGTCAGGGGTTCAGGAGCAGAGGCAAGGGCAAGGGAGGAAACAGAGAGCGAGGGGGAGGAGGCAGAAGAAAAGATGAGTGATGACGACGACCCGAGATCTCCGAGTCTTTCCAGTGAATCAGAAGATTCACAGAAAGGAGCACCAGTGGCCAGGGCAAGGGGGGAGCCTAGGGGGAAACCCCAGGAAGATAGAGCCAGAGGGGACTCAGAGGAGAGCAGTTGGAAATCGGGACCAGCGTCACCGCCGGAGAGCAGGGAAGAGGAAGGGAGCCAGGGATCAAGCGCTGGCAGCTCACAACAGGGGGGAGGGCATGAGTCAGGAGTGGCCACACCTCCATCGGGGAGCGAAGAAACGGTCAGACGGAAAGTGGAAGGTTGGGCGCGCGCGCCAAGTTCAAATGCACAGGAAAGTGACGCAGTAGGCAGCCCTGAACGAGAGCCAGGTCCTAAAGCCCGGCGCAAGGAGACAGGAGGGTCCGGGGGGTCGGCGTCAGAAGAATCCAGGAAGGAAGAGACCCCGGGGGGCAGAGGGACCCAGAGGAGAACAGTCAGGCGGAAAAGGTGGAGCAGGGCTAGGATATTAAGTTGGTGCACAAGGGGCGGAGACTCAGACGGAGCTTCGCCGATCTAGCCACTAGACGTAGAGTTGCACGCAGCAGCTTGAGAATGGAAACTGTAATTCAATAAAGACTTTTACTTAATGATCGCTGGCTAGCGTGATCCTCTGTGAGCTAGGATCTGGAAGCAGCTCTGACAGGTGTAATATAGAAGTATTATAAAACACAATTTGTCAGGAAAAGAAGTAGCTACGGGTACTAACGGATTATAAAACAACTGGTTATGTCAAATGTGAATAAGAAATTTATGAATCCAGCGGCAGCAGTGTTATCTGCAAATCCTAACAGGAGAAACGCAAATCAAGACCCCAGAAATGAATTCAGAAATGAGAGATCTTCTCCTGGGACTGAGAAAAGACATTTCAGAGATGAAGAAAGAGATGAACAACAGTATAAGATCAACAGATCAAAAGTTGGATAAGATGGGGCAAAAAATAGAGGAAAATGCAAAAATGGTGTTAGAAATGATGGTTAAAATCAATGATCTGGTGGTTAAAAATTTGGAAATAACAAAGACTGTACAAGAATTAAAAGGGAAAACGATAAGTTTGGAGGAAGGGCTAAGAAAAGTACAGAAGGAGAGGGGGGGGAAGGGGAAACAGAAAAAATTAAGAAAGAGCTGGCAGATATGAAAGAAGCCCATGAGGCAGTCCTAGATTCAATCTCTATGATTGAAATGCACAGAAGAGAAAAAACATTGAGATTTAGATCTATTCCAGAAGAACCAGATGAAGTGATAGAGCAAAAAATACCATCAGAATTAGCCAAATGGATTGGAATAGAAGAACAGGAAATGAGAAATAAAATTGAGAGAGCCTTTAGAATCAGATCAAGAATTGCAAGAGCTAATAATTGGCCAGGGGACTGTCTGGTAACTTTTGTGAATATGGATATTAGAGATAAAATACTACAAATTAGCAGTACGACAAAACTTAAAATTCAGGAAAAATTGTTCCATCGAAGCTTTTAAGAAAAAGGGAAAAATATAAACCGTTGGTGGAAGCACTAAATAAAAAATCAATTGTGCACAGATGGGAATTCCCTGAGGGAATTTCCTTTTTTTACAAAGGGAAAAGGAGAAGATTTGTTACTTGGGAGGACGCTGACAAATTTTGGAGAACATATAGAGAGGAGTTAGGATGTAAAAGACAGCTGAGAGGAGGGGCGGACGATCTTAAAAAACAATCCGAGGAGGAAGAATCTCAAGCATTAAGGACAAGTGACTTTTCTGAATTTCTTTTTTTAAAAAAATTATTTTATTTTTATTTTATTTTTTGTTAAGAAATTGAATCACTGTGTAGTAAATAATGGAATTAAGGATTGTTACCTGGAATGTTAATGGTTTAAATGATAAAAAGAAAAGAAATAAGGTGGAATTTATATTCAGCAAACAGAAATTGGATTTGATATCTTTGCAAGAAACTCATATCACAAAACAACACACAAGAATTTTATCCAATAAGAAACTGGGACTTGATTTTGTTTCTTCAGATAAATCTAAGAAGAATGGAGTTGCAATATACGCAAAAAAGCATTTGGAGCCGAAATTGATCTATAAAGATTCACAAGGAAGGGTCGTTGTCATAGAAATAATAGTCCTGGGGGAAAGAATTAAAGTTATCAGTTTTTATACACCGAATGAAAAAAAAAAGTGAATTTTATCAAAAGTTGGAACGAGAGTTGGGGGATTTTATTGGAGAGAAAATTTTATTTTTAGGAGACCAAAATGGCGTGGTAAATCCTGATTTAGACAGATCCAAAAAGACTACTAAAAAACAGCAAATAAAACTCCCCAAAACCTTTTTTCAGTTAGTAGATTTGTTAAGTTTAGAGGACGCATGGAGAATACAAAATCCGACAGTGAAAGAATACACTTTTTTTCCTACCCTAGTAACTCGGCAGGAAGAATTGATGCCATCTGGCTAACAAAAGATTTGACAGTCAAAATATGTAAATTTGAAATTCAACCAAAGACAATAGCTAATCATAATGCAGTACAAGTAACGCTGACTTGGGGAAAGAGGAAATCTATAAGATGGAGATTAAATGAAACTTTATTGAGAGATGAAATAATAATAGAAAAAGCAAAAAAGACCTTAAAGGACTTTTTTGAACTGAATTTAAATAAGGGCACCGATTTAAAGATAGTCTGGGATGCTAGTAAAGCTGTCTTAAGAGGTTTCTTTATTCAACAAAACGTAATTCAAAGAAAACAAAAGGGGGGAAAAACAAGAAATCTTAGAGGAGATTAGAAAAAGCGAGCTGGAATTATACAAAAAACCAAATAGTGTAGAATTAAAAAGAAATATTAAGATCCTACAATCTCAATAGTTAATGCTAATAAATGCAGAAATGGAATGGAAACTAAGATTATTGAAACAAAAAACCTTTGAACATGCTAATAAACCAGGAAGGTTATTAGCATGGCAATTAAAGAAGAGAGAGGCAGAAAGGCTTATAAATAGAGTTAAGTGCGAAGGCAAAATAATAAACAACCCTAAAGAAATAGAGAAACGATTTCTCGAATTCTTTAGAGAACTCTATAAGGAAGGAAATGAAACATCAGAAGAAGTTAAAGAATATTTAGAACAGAACGGTCTTCCGAAACTTACTAAAGAACAAAAAGAACTGTTGAATGCCCCTATTACATTGTACGAAATTCAAAGAGCAATTAAGGAAGCAAAGATAGGAAAGTCACCAGGGCCAGATGGCCTACCGGCAATATATTATAAAAAATTTGAGGACATACTGTCTGACCCATTAAGAAGTATCATGAACAACATTTTAAAAGATGGAACCATGCCGAGACTCATGGAAAGACAGCCTTATTGCATTAATTCCAAAACAGGGAACGGACAATCTACTTATTAACAACTATAGACCAATCGCAATCCTTTTTTAAATAATAATAATATTTATTAAAAGTTTAAGGATTACAAAACAAAGTAATGAAGAAAAGCAAAGGTAAACAATACAAATCAAAACATTACAGTACATATAAAGAAAAAGAAAAGAGATAAAAGACCGAAAAACACAATACATCCGAACAAAAACAAAAACAATTAAAAAACACCTCCAATATTTCCATATCTTTATCTTTCATTGACTTGTTTCATCGACCTCCTCACACCTCCCTTTTTTGTATTCTAGTTATTAATTATTTCAGCAAATCCTTTCCATCTTTCACTATTTTCTGTCATTTAATTGTCTTAATTTATTTTAACCTTATCTTACCATTAAAATCCTAAAACTTATATATACTTAATTCCTTATAACATTTCTACTAAAGCCGTATAATTTCATTCCAACAATTTTTCTAACACTCATTAATTTAACAATATTTCTCTAAATAAATTTTTAAAACTTTTTCCCACTCTTCTTCCACCGTCTCTTCTCCCTGGAGTCGGATTCTGTCAGTCCTTTCTATCAATTCCATATGGTCCATCAACCTGGTGATCTTCTATCCGAGGCTTTTAACTCTTTTCCATGTCCCTTCTGCAGGTCTTCTTCATATCTATACATGTGCTTCACTTTGTCTTCTGCTGATCTTGTTCTTAGTTTCCTTCCTTTGGCACTGAGGAGTAGATCTCGGGGAAACTCCAACCTAGCAATGTCATTGTTCCTTCTCGACAGGTCAGCCTATTCTCCATAGTCAGAACTAAAGTCCAAACAATATTTCAGAGCGTGTTTCAAAGTCCCTCCAAAGCTAAAGGCCCCCACAACTCCAATCTCCCCCTGACCCAAATCCAGATCCCAAACCTGCATAGGGGAATCTAACCAACTTTCCTTCTCCAATCCAAGCGGGACTCCATCCCTCCAAATCTGGCTTTCTCTGGATTCAATTGTAAAGGGCAACAGCTTATATTCATCAAATTGCCTCTGTAAGGCCGAGGCTCTATCCACTTCAATTACTTGAGGTTCAATAACAACTTTCTCCTTCTTCTTCTCCACAGCTTGCAGTGTCAAAACAGATTCCTGAGTCAAATCCTGGGTTGTTTCTGTATAGGTATTCACTTTTAGTCCCAACTCAGTCATTTTTTTGTCCCATATTGTCAATTTTAATAATCATCACATCCATCTTCTTATGAAGCACTTGTCTTGCAAAATGCAATCACTAGGGCTTCTTCTGTCAACATTCTTGTCCAAGGTCAGTCTCTGTATCACACGGTCAGTCTCTGTATCACACGGTCAGTCTCTGTGTCACACGGTCTTTAATCTCTACAGCTGAAAAATTCCCCAGATCCACTCCTGCAACAGTTTCAAAAACTCCCTCTAGAGGAAACAATTTCTATTGTAACCATCCTTTTAAACAAATATCCAGCAACAAAGTTAGTTCAGTTTTCAGTTACATTTGCTCCTTTTCAAGTGCAAAAGGAAACTTTGAAACAATATATTTCTCTTATTTAGCTATCTGTCAGCAGACATTATTCACAGTCAATGAACTTTCCCAAAAAGTCGATCTTACTAAAAGCCCGTTCCCAGGTTCAAGACGCTGGTAATTTATCTTCCTTCACTCTCTCTCCTGCAGGCTTAGGCAGTCTAAAATTCCCCCCTCTTCTCCTGCTACCAAGGGGGGTTTAGTAGTTTTAACCGATGGAGATTTAATCCTTTACAAAAGGCTTTCCAGACTTTAGTTTGCAACGTCTTTGCTTCAGTCTATTTACAAAAGGGGAAGGCGGACCTCCTGTTTGAAACCTTCCCGTTTCAATGCCAAAGATCCAATTTTCCGTCACCATCACAACGACATAGCAGTGTGAATTTGGTGAGTAACAGGGAACTCTGCATTTGTGTAATCAAGGAATAAAGTCCCAGGAGGAAAGATCACCCAGATGTGGCCTGCGTATTGTCCTACCCAGTGCTTTTTTTCCTGAGGGGACGCGAGGGGCATACGCATACCCCTAAACATCTTGTGAATCTACGTTTGGCCTCATTGAGGGGCAGTATTTCAATATGCCTAGGAAAATGAGAGTACCCCTAAACATTTTTTTTTTAAAAAAAGGACTGGCTTTTTAAAAAAGCACTTTCTTTCTGTATTGTCGCCCCATAGTTTTTCACTGCTTAGAACAGGGGTTCCCAGAGTGGGCACAGGCTGTGGGATTAACCAGAGGGTGCTAGGAGGCAAGAGGGGCATTGGGGGTATAACTATCAGAATTTGAAAAACTGGTATCACTCGATCAAGCTCATTGATTTTACTGATTTAATTGAACTAAATAGTTTTAACTGGATTTGGAATAAATGTGCAATTGATCGTTGCTGTTTTGAATTTTATTGCGTTATTATCTTCCTTAGTTGGTCATGCAAACCACTATTCTGGATACCGTTGTACCTCTGCTCCCGAATGCCTTGGGAGTCAAACGTTCTTTTGGAAGCCGAACGTCCAGTGGGGCTTCCACGGCTTCTGATTGGCTGCAGGAGCTTCCTGAGGTCAATCAGAAGCCGCACTTTGGTTTCCAAACGTTTCAGAAGTCAAATGGACTTCTGGAACGGACTCCGTTCGACTTCCAAGGTACGGCTGTACAGTGGAACCTCGGTTGTCGAACATAATCCGTTCCGGGAGACCGTTCGACTTCCGAAACATTTGACAACCAAGGATCAATTGCCGATCAGCAATTGCCCTTGAAACAACATCAAAAGATGAGGCCCCTGAGACGCTACATCGGTAGTTTTAACCGATGGAGATTTAATCCTTTACAAAAGGCTTTCCAGACTTTACTTTGCAACGTCTTTGCTTCAGTCTATTTACAAAAGGGGAAGGCGTACTTCCTGTTTGAAACCTTCCCGTTTCAATGCCAAAGATCCAATTTTCCGTTCTACTCACGGGTAGTTGTTTAAAATCCAATTGTCCACAGCAAAAAGTCAGCGCTCTCCGGCAACAGCAATGCGGCTTCACTCCGTGATAAAAGCAGTCGATTCAAAGCACCGCGCCACTCACCCCACGTCGCTCCGGAACCCCGAAACTGGGTTTCCCCACGAGTAGGGGAGGCGCAAAAGGTGCCAGCCGAATCCCACGTCCACAGGCTTCTCCCGCCTGTGGTTTTTAATGCGTCTCCGCCTCGCCATGGCGGTCAAGACCCTGATTTTCACGGAGCGGATTCCTCCCGATCAGAGGAAATCCGCCATTGCTGGAGGCGCTAACCTGGAAGTCCCCAGGCCTATCGCACTCCTAAATAGCGATTATTAATTATATGCAAATATTTTAGCCGAAAGATAAAAAAAGTCTTCCAGATGATTATACACAATGACCAAGCTGGCTTTTTGCCCGGGAGGCACATTTATAACAACACCAGAAACATTATAAACTTATTAGAGTATTTAGACTTAAGAATAGAAAAGAAGGCAGTCTTAATGGCCATAGATGCTGAAAAAGCTTTTGATAGGGTCTCCTGGAAATTTATGAAAGGTCTATTACACCATATGGATTTTGGTATACAGTATATAAAAGGGATTGAAGCAATATATTCAAAACAAAAAGCTAAAATCATAATAAATGGAAATTTATCACAGGAGTGTGAAATCAGTAAAGGGGTCAGACAAGGTTGCCCACTATCCCCCTTAATTTTCATACTAACATTGGAAGTCTTATGTAAACGAATTAGGGAGGAAAAAGAAATAAAAGGGATTATGCTGGGAAATAGAAGTTACAAAATGAGGGCATTTGCTGATGATCTAATTATAACTACGGAGCAACCAAAACAGAGTCTAACAAAGGCGTTGGAAATAATATATGCCTATGGTAAATTTGCGGGGTTCAAACTGAATTTAAACAAGACAAAACTATTACAAATTTGTCGCCAGATGAAAAAGCAGAATTAGAAAAAATAATACAAATTAAAATCTACCCCAAAATCAAGCATTTAGGATTATGGATAACACCAAAGAATATTAACTTGTATGAAGATAATTATATTAATTGTTGGAAAGATATCAAAAGACAGTTGGAGACATGGACAAGCCTAAACTTACCATTCCTGGGCTGTATTTCGGTAATTAAAATGACAGTCTTACCGAAGCTACTCTTTTTATTCCAAACGATTCCAATTATAGGAAAGACCAGCAGTATTGACAAGTGGCAAAAAGAAATTTCTAATTTTTTGTGGAAGGGTAAAAGACCAAGAATAAGATATTAATAGATACTGTAGAAAGAGGTGGCTTCGGGTTACCGGATTTGAAGCTATATTACAAAGCCTCATGTCTTCTCTGGTTGAAAGATTGGTGTTTATTAAAAAATTGGGATATTTTAGTTCTAGAAGGTCATGACACACGTGTCAGGGAACTGCCATCAGTGCCGGAGGGAGAGAGCAAAAGCCAGAGGGATTCCAGAGAGCGTCCAGGGATCGGGAGAAAAAGCCCATCTTAGAATCATAGAATCATAGAATCATAGAGTTGGAAGAGACCACAAGGGCCATCGAGTCCAACCCCCTGCCAAGCAGGAAACACCATCAGAGCACTCCTGACATATGGTTGTCAAGCCTCTGCTTAAAGACCTCCAAAGTAGGAGACTCCACCACACTCCTTGGCAGCAAATTCCACTGTCGAACAGCTCTTACTG
Source organism: Podarcis bocagei (assembly GCF_964188305.1). Taxonomy (NCBI): domain Eukaryota; kingdom Metazoa; phylum Chordata; class Lepidosauria; order Squamata; family Lacertidae; genus Podarcis; species Podarcis bocagei. The sequence goes on from NC_138131.1 coordinate 72,528,493, forward strand.
TCAGGAAGTTCTTCCTAATGTTTAGGTGGAATCTTCTTTCTTGTAGTTTGGATCCATTGCTCCGTGGCCGCTTCTCTGGAGCAGCAGAAAACAACCTTTCTCCCTCCTCTATGTGACATCCTTTTATATACAGTGGTGCCTCGCAAGACGAAAAGAATCCGTTCTGTGATTCTCTTCATCTAGCGGTTTTTTCGTCTTGCGAAGCAAGCCCATTAGCGGATTAGCGCTATTAGCGGCTTTTAGCGGCTTTTAACGGCTTATCTGCTGATCGGATCAGCTGATAAGCAGCTTAGCGGCTTAGAAAAAGGGGGGAGGAAAAAAACCCCGCAGGAACTCACAAGGCATTGTCGTCTTGCGAAGCAAGCCCATAGGAAATTCGTTTTGCGAAGCACCTCCAAAACGGAAAACTCTTTCGTCTAGCGAGTTTTCCGTCTTGCGAGGCATTTGTCTTGCGGGGCACCACTGTATTTGAACATGGCTATCATATCACCCCTTAACCTCCTCTTCTCCAGGCTAAACATGCCCAGCTCCCTTAGCCGTTCCTCATAAGGCATCGTTTCCAGGCCTTTGACCATTTTGGTTGTCCTCCTCTGGACACGTTCCAGTTTGTCAGTGTCCTTCTTGAACTGTGGTGCTCAGAACTGGACACAGTACTCCAGGTGAGGTCTGACCAGAACAGAATACAGTGGCACTATTACTTCCCTTGATCTAGATGCTATACTCCTATTGATGCAGCCCAGAATTGCATTGGTTTTTTTAGCTGCCGCGTCACACTGTTGGCTCATGTCAAGTTTGTGGTCAACCAAGACTCCTAGATCCTTTTCACATGTACTGCAAGATTCTCTTCTGGGGAAGAGAATCAGCGTAGCACCAGTGGAGAAGGGGGGCAGATGGGGGATGCGGCGAGGCGGTCCCATGACTCCTTGCCTGGGACCAGCGGGGAGAGTAGGGGTCCTCCGTTGCCCACACCCTCCTTGTGCAGAGAGGGTAGGCGGAGACTAGGCGTCAAAGAGCTTCTTTGCTGGAAGAAGTTTAAGAAACGCCCACTCACGGATTCTGCCAGCAACTGAGTCAGCCACGGTGGACGTGCCCAAGGATTAAGGCTTTCTGGGAGATCATATACAATGAATTGAAAAAGGTATTTACGGTAAATGCATGTATATACACCCATATTTAGTTATTTTGCAGCATTGCTTTGCTTTAAAAATTCAGGAGATAGCTCCAAAGTCAGTTCGGAGGAGAGCTAGAAATCATAGGCAATATGAAAGGGTTTGAACGACTCCTCTCTCTTACACAATTCACTTTCGATCGTATTTATACTACAGACTGAAATTGATTTGGTAGTTATTTCCTCTCCTCAGGGAACTCCGAGTACTATACTTCTGTGAACAAGGCTAGCAGTCATTAACAGAAAATTCTCAGTGCCCTTGCCAAACCACAACTCCCAGGAATCTCTGGGGGGCCTCGCCAGAATTAAACTGGCATAAAATTAATATACTGGTGCAGTAATCAGCCCTGGGTTTCCCCCAGGGCTGTCAAGTGACAACAGTAGGGCCGGCTCAGGATCCAGGGTTGCCTTGGTCCCTCCCTGCCCCCAGAATGCCCCCCCAGTTGTACTTCCACCCACCCAAAGGTGCAATGGGCAGTGGCGAAGCTGCATGCTCTGGCACCAGGGGCGGAGAGCAGGCAGGCGTGTGTCCCGGGGGCGTGGCACATCGCCTGCGGGGGCGTGAAGATTGTAGAAATAACATGCCTGTGAACCCTGGAAAAAGGAAAGGTTAATCATGCGTCTCCCTTCAGAACAACTTCCCCCCCAAGGGTACATTTTTGGCAAGTATAATAAATTCTTTGATCAATCAAGTAAAACACATACACTTAATCGACTAACTGTGCAATCCCAGTGAATTCAGCAAGAGACACTCTTGTAAGTGCACGCAGGATTGCACCCTAAAATTTCTTTGAACAAGTGGACTTAGGTAGAAGAAAGGAACTGGTACCCCCTCGTCCATATTAACTGCTTCCAAGTCTATTTACCTTCTGTGAAACAGGTGAATGTCAGGAATAGCGTGAAAAACCTGGTGAGTGTCTTGCTCCAAAAAGCCCACAGTGACCTGGAGAAAGTGTGAGCCATTTGGATGTGGATCTGCCACCATATAGGTAGGTGGGGGTACCACCTTTCTGCATACTTGAGTCCCCTTGCCTCTGACAACTTCCGGTATTAAAAGATCAGCCTTTGTCACTGCCCTGCGCCCAAGAATCCAGCTCTGTAGCAGAGTTCTTTAGCAGACACCCAGTCCAGTGATTGCCAGCCAAGGAAGATGGATACGTAAGGTCATATCAAAGCAAGTTATATTCAGAGTAGACCAGCTGAAATCAAAGGCTGTAAGTAACTCATGGACATTAAATTTAGTGGGTCTACTCCGAGCATGGCTTCTTTGCAGCTGTCTCGGGCATTTTCACCATTTCATAGCCAGTCATGTCAGCTCCATTTGCACAAAGGATTCTGGATTGTAACCTGTGTGGATCAGTGATTTGGTGTTTGGCTCACACAGAGCTTGACTGGGATCTCTGTTCAGCCATGAATCTCAGAAGGGATCAGGAGGTGCTCACTGATAACAGAAATCACTGGGTTAAAGCTCACTGAAAGTGCCGCGGTAGCATCATTATCAATTTACGATGGGGTGGAAGGTTTGCAGGCTATGAAGGACTCGCTCACAAATTTATTGAAAGCTGCACAAATTATGATAGCTAGCAAGTGGAAGGGGCAAGCAGAATATAAAATGGAAAAATGGTATGAAGAGGTGTGGGATATATAGCTATTAATGATAAATGAACATGTGCCATTAAGGTAAGACGGGGAATATGCAGGAGGAATGATTTTGAGGAGATATGGAGGGTGTTTGTAGAATTTGTACTGTTACAACGGAAAGGGGTCAAACCATCGCTAGAGGTGTTGAAATTTTGGGAGGTTGGATAGTTACAATGGAATGGTCTCGCTGGTGGGGTGCACATTTTTATTCTTATTTATTTATTCTTATTACCTTGTCAAAATAAAGTAAAGGTCGCAGCACGGGAGGAGAGGAGGTGTCTCCCGACTCCTAACCCTTGCACCAGTGTGCATTTTTATTTGGCAACAAGACCCTGGGTCTACACAAAGCAGATTTACGAGTGCTTCCAGACTTTCTCTTTCGAGGTGCGATTCAAACACATATGGGCAAATTCATGTTGTGCAATCAAAAGTTCATTTGGAGCTCTTGCAAGACAAGCCACCCCACCCCCCAATCAGATTTTGGCAACCAGGAAAGATATCGAGAAACACGATGGAAAGTGTTGCAAAGTGTTGCCACCCCACAAGCAAATCAGAATGGGTGCTCATTGTCTTTATTTCTACAGAATATGATGTGGAAGGCTGCTATAACCTGGACAAGGTGTCATTTAAACCAGCTGATGTCCTTCAGTCAGGAAAGGCTATTTGCGGTGGATATGCTCGACTCTTTCAAGAAATGTGCAGGTAACTTCTGTTGGCTCCAGCCATCGTGGCAAGTGGTTGTTACTTGGCTGTAGCGATAGGAGATCTCGAGAGCCACAGGTTCCCCACCCCTTGCCCTAGGCAGCTATCTCCATGCTTAGGCGTGATCAACTCGCACGTGACAGCCCTCGGAAATAAGTAAATCAATAGATTCTAAGCAGAAAATGGCGGGAGAGAGCTGGAGAGTCCTCATGGCTCATGAGGAGACCCTCCCCAGAACCCAAAGAGGACTTCAGTGGGAGCGGAGGAAGCCCCAAAGAGAACGGAGGCACAGTGGGGCTTTGTTTAGGCTGCTCAGCCTCCCCACCTAGTAGCTGACACACGTCACAGCATGGCAGCTGCTGTTGCTTTTCCACAGGTCCTCCAGCCAGCTCCAGAGCTTCAACTCTAGTTGAAAAGAGTGTTGTGGGGAGAGAGAGCTGGAGAGCAGGAAAAAATGAGCTTTTTTTAGTGTGTGCTCCCTACTTACACAGGGACACGGGTGGCGCTGTGGTCTAAACCACTGAGCCTCTTGGGCTTGCCGATCAGAAGGTCGGCGGTTCAAATCCCCACGACGGGGTGAGCTCCCGTTGCTCGGTCCCAGCTCCTGCCAACCTAGCAGTTCGAAAACATGCCAAAAAGTGCAAGTAGATAAATAGGTACCGCTCGGGCGGGAAGGTAAACGGCGTTTCCGCACGCTGCTCTGGTTTCGGTGTTCTGTTGCGTCAGGCTGGCCACATGACCCGGAAAAACTGTCTGCGGACAAACGCCGGCTCCCTCGGCCTGTAAAGTGAGATGAGTGCCGCAACCCCAGAGTTTTCTGTGACTGGACTTAACTTTCAGGGGTCTTTTACCTTTACCCTACTTACACAATTTTTGCTTATGTGCATGGGGTTCCGGAACATGACCCACCATGTAAGTGGAGGAATGCCCACAGTGTGAATGATCCTGAAGCAAACTTGCATATATAGGGCTGCATTGAATTGAGTAGGTACACTGGAATCCATAGACTTAAAAATTTCTTGAATTTAATGGGTCTCTTCCCTGTGTGACTTAGTTCCTCATCCATACTTACCTTTGCTCTGTGCTTTATAGGTACAGGTCATGGCTTTCCAGGTCCGTGTCCAAATGTTGTTGTTGTTGTTTCATCCCAGGAAAACTTGTGTTTTCCTGCCAAATTGGAGCAAATGAGAATCTGTGGAGAACCTGATTGCTGTTTTCTCTGATCCAGCAAAATGAAGGACGGCCAATCCAGCCTATCAAAGCGGTGAAAGCAACCACTTGTCCTCTTGGTAGCAACACTGTTCCTGAATACCTTCCTTCCCCTCTCAGTATTGCAGGGATACAGTGCCAGTATTTGATAGGCAGCTGCAGCGTAAAGGGGAAGAGCGACCATGCCTGGAATGCTGTCCGCATTGATGGAAGGTGGCATCTCTTAGACTGCACCTGGGGAAGTGGCTCTGTGAATACTGCTTTTAGCAAGTTCACTTTCAGGTACGCTGTTAGGCAGACCAGGCAGAGCGTGGGACACACTGAGGGGATAGCAGAAGAAGAAGAGTTTGGATTTGATATCCCGCTTTCTCACTACCCTAAGGAGTCTCAAAGCGGCCAACAATCTCCTTTCCCTTCCTCCCCCACAACAGTGGGGCTGAGAGACTTCAGAGAAGTGTGACTAGCCCAAGGTCACCCAGCAGCTGCAGGTGGAGGAGCAGGGAAGCGAACCCAGTTCTCTTAACCACTACACCACACTGGTTCTCACAGTTAACTTCATTTGCTTTCAGGCGGTTTTGTTTTGCTTGGACCACTTGTCAGAGTTTGCAATTTGATGGCCGCAGGGCTGATTAATGTAAGCAAGTGCAATAAGAATGCTGCAGCTAGGTTGGTGACTGGGAGCGGCCGCCAAGACCATATAACACCGGCCCTGAAAGACCTACATTGGCTCCCAGTACATTTCCAAGCACAATTCAAAGTGTTGGTGCTGACCTCTAAAGCCCTAAATGGCCTCGGCCCAGTATACCTGAAGGAGTGTCTCCACCCCCATCCTTCAGCCTGAGGTCCAGCTCTGAGGGCCTTCTGGCAGTTCCCTCACTGTGAGAAGTGAGGTTACAGGGAACCAGGCCTTCTCAGTAGTGGCGCCCGCCCTGTGGAACGCCCTCCCATCAGATGTCAAGGAAATACAATAACTATCTGACTTTTAGAAGACATCTGAAGGCAGCCCTGTTTAGGGAAGTTTTTCATGTTTGAAGTGTTATTCCGTGCAGAGTGGCTGTGGAGGCCCGGCCAGATGGGCGGGGGTATAAGTAATATTTCATTATTATTATTATTATTATTATTATTATTATTATTATTATTATTATTATTATTATTATTATTATGCCATGGGCATGGAGTGTCCTGATGGCAGGGATAGATACCATCTAATAATAATAATAATAATAATAATAATTTATTATTTATACCCCGCCCATCTGGCTGGGCCTCCCCAGCCACTCTGGGCGGCTTCCATAAAAACCAAAAATACAGTAAAATGTCACACGTTAAAAACTTCCCTGAACAGGGCTGCCTTAAGATGTCTCCTGAATGTCAGATAGTTGTTTATCGCTTTGACATCTGCTGGAAGGGTGTTCCACAGGGCGGGCGCCACTACCGAGAAGGCCCTCTGTCTGGTTCCCTGTAGCCTCACTTCTCGCAATGAGGGAACCGCCAGAAGGCCCTCGGCGCTGGACCTCAGCGTCCGGGCAGACTGATGGGGGTGGAGACGCTCCTTCAGGTATACTGGACCGAGGCCGTTTAGGGCTTTAAAGGTCAGCACCAACACTTTGAATTGTGCTCGGAAACGTACTGGGAGCCAATGCAGGTCTTTCAAGACCGGTGTTATATGGTCTCGGCGGCCGCTCCCAGTCACCAGTCTAGCTGCCGCATTCTGGATTAGTTGTAGTTTCCGCGTCACCTTCAAAGGTAGCCCCACGTAGAGCGCATTGCAGTAGTCCAAGCGGGAGATAACCAGAGCATGCACCACTCTGGCGAGACAGTCCGCAGGCAGATAGGGTCTCAGCCTACGTACCAGATGGAGCTGGTAAACAGCTGCCCTGGACACAGATTTGACCTGTGCCTCCATGGACAGCCGTGAGTCCAAAATGACTCCCAGGCTGCGCACCTGGTCCTTCAGGGGCACAGTTACCCCATTCAGGACCAGGGAATCCTCCACACCTGCCCGCCTCCTGTCCCCCAAAAACAGTACTTCTGTCTTGTCAGGATTCAACCTCAATCTGTTAGCCGCCATCCATCCTCCAACCGCCTCCAGACACTCACACAGGACCTTCACCGCCTTCACTGGTTCTGATTTAAAAGAGAGGTAGAGCTGGGTGTCATCCGCATACTGATGAACACCCAGCCCAAACCTCCTGATGATCTCTCCCAGCGGCTTCATATAGATGTTAAAAAGCATGGGGGAGAGGACAGAACCCTGAGGCACCCCACAAGTGAGGGCCCAAGGGTCTGAACACTCATCCCCCACCACCACTTTCTGGACACGGCCCAGGAGGAAGGAGCGGAACCACTGTATAACAGTGCCCCCAGCTCCCAGCCCCTCAAGACGGTCCAGAAGGATGCTATGGTCGATGGTATCAAACGCCGCTGAGAGATCCAGCAGAACTAGGAAACAGCTCTCACCTTTGTCCCTAGCCCGCCGGAGATCATCAACCAGTGCGACCAAGGCAGTTTCAGTCCCATGATGAGGCCTGAATCCCGACTGGAAGGGATCCAAATGGTCCGCTTCTTCCAGGCGTGCCTGGAGTTGTTCAGCAACCACTCGCTCAATCACCTTGCCCAGGAATGGAAGATTTGAGACTGGGCGATAGTTGGCCATCGTGGCCGCATCTAAAGATGGTTTTTTAAGAAGCGGTTTAATAACCGCCTCTTTCAGCGGGTCTGGGAAGGCTCCCTCACGGAGGGAAGCATTCACCACCCCACGAAGCCCATCGCCCAGTCCTTCCCGGCTAGCTTTTATAAGCCAGGATGGGCAAGGATCCAGGAGACAGGTGGTTGGTTTCACTCGTCCAAGCAGCCTGTCCACATCCTCGGAGGTAACAGATTGAAATTGATCCCACTCAACTTGACTAGACAGAACTCTGGCACTCTCCCGCCCCGGCCCTGCTCCCACGGTGGAGTCTACTTCTTCCCGAATCTGGGCGATTTTATCTGCAAAAAACTTTGCAAAATCATTGCAGGAGAACATGTGGCCCGTACTGGGCCCCGATGTTGCAGGTGGTTCCGCTAAATTGTGAACCACCTGAAAAAGTCTCCTGCTGCTGTTTTCTGCAGATGCAATAGAGGCGGTGAAGAAATTCTTCTTCGCCGTCGCTATCGCCACTTGGTAGGCTCGACGTTGAGCTCTAACCTGTGTCCGGTCAGATTCGGAATGAGTTATCCGCCACCGGCGCTCTAGCCGTCTCAACGATTGTTTCATTGCCCTCAGATCCGTGGAAAACCACGGGGCTGTCCGGGCTCCATGCAATCGGAGAGGGCGCTTCGGAGCCAAACAGTCAATAGCCCTGGTTAACTCCACATTCCAGCGGGCCACCAGGGAATCGGCTGAAAGGCCATCAACATGGGATAAAGCATCCCCTACCACTCTCTGGAAACCATTTGGATCCATTAAGTGGCGGGGGCGGACCATCCGAATTGGTCCCACCTCCCTGCAGAGGGGATGGGTCGCAGAGAAGTCCAGTTGCACCAGGAAGTGATCTGACCATGGCACTTCTTTCATTTCGCTTTTACTTAGTGTCAGATCACCAACATCCATAGAGGTAAACACCAGGTCCAAGGCATGTCCACGGCTATGGGTTGGGCCAGACTTATTCAGGGACAGCCCCATGGAGGCCATGCTTTCCACGAAGTCCCGAGCGGCCCCTTGTAAGGTCGTGTCGGCATGGATGTTAAAATCCCCTAGGACGACCAGGCTAGGTGTCTCCAGGAGAACATCCGCCACGACCTGGAGCAGCTCGGGCAGGGAATCCTTGGTGCAGCGGGGAGGTCGGTACACCAAAAGGAATCCTGTACTGCCCCTATTGCCCAACTTCCAGAACATGCACTCAGAAAACTGGGTCTTCCCAATAGGACGCCTGGTGCAAACTAATGACTTCCTAAAAATCACTGCAACCCCCCCTCCCCGCCCACGTGACCTGGGTTGCTGTGCGTAAGAGAAACCTGGTGGACAAGCAGCGGCAAGGACAGGCCCATCTGCTTCATCCAACCAAGTCTCTGTTACACATGCCAGGTCAAATCCTCCATCCATGATCAAGTCATGGATGGCAGTGGTCTTACGAATCATTGACCTGGCATTGCACAGCAGCACCTTCAGGTCACGTGGGTATCCCTTGCTGATTCTAGTATCCATCCGGACAGGACCAGACCCGGAGGCAGGGATAGTCCTCAGACAACGACTAAACCTGCCTCCTCTGTAATGACATGGTCTGGTCTTAGCGTAACTCCTCCTCCTACCCGTGATCACTGAGATCGGTTGTCCCAGTGCATCCCCCCCTGTGGAACATGCCCCAGCCATTTTGTGGGCTGGGGCCCACTCCCCGGCAGCCCTGAACCCTCCCCCTAAAAACAAAATAACAACTTAAACAAACAAACAAAACCAATAAAACAATACAAACAAAAAAATGTAAAAATTACAAAAACATCAAAATAAAAAAAATAATAATTCCCCAAGCCCAACCAAACATCCATCCCACCCCCACCCCCCACATACAAAAAATCCAAAGAAAATTTTTAAAAAACATTTTAAAAACACTCTGTGCCTCTCCGGCAGTAACAACTGTCCTAGTGAGGCCTGTCAGGCCCCGCCCCGGGCCAGGTGGTAAGTGGCAGGGAGGAGCAGGGCCCTCAGGCACTCACTCAGGGGACTCCTCCTGGGCAGCAGGCAGCAAGCAGCACACAGTCCTTGTGAGGCTTCAGGCCCCGCCCCAGGCCAGATGGTAAGTGGCAAAAGCAGGGCCCACAAGCACTCACTCAGGGGAGTCTTCCTGGGCAGCAGGCAGCAAGCAGCACGCAGTCCTTGTGAGGCCCCAGGCCCCGCCCCAAGCCAGATGGTAGGTGGCAAAAGCAGGGCCCACAAGCACTCACTCAGGGAGTCTTCCTGGGCAGCAGGCCGCAAGCAGCACGCAGTCCTTATGAGGCCCCAGGCCCCGCCCCAGCCCAGATGGTAAGTGGCAAAAGCAGGGCCCACAAGCACTCACTCAGGGGGTCTTCCTGGGCAGCAGGCCGCAAGCAGCACGCAGTCCTTATGAGGCCCCAGGCCCCGCCCCAAGCCAGATGGTAAGTGGCAAAAGCAGGGCCCACAAGCACTCACTCAGGGAGTCTTCCTGGGCAGCAGGCCGCAAGCAGCACGCAGTCCTTATGAGGCCCCAGGCCCCGCCCCAGCCAGATGGTAAGTGGCAAAAGCAGGGCCCACAAGCACTCACTCAGGGAGTCTTCCTGGGCAGCAGGCCGCAAGCAGCACGCAGTCCTTGTGAGGCCCCAGGCCCCGCCCCAGGCCAGATGGTAAGTGGCAAAAGCAGGGCCCTCAGGCACTCACTCAGGGGAGTCTTCCTGGGCCTATTCATCCTCTTTGAACAGTTCTGGAGTGTTGTGCTTATTCTGGGCTACATGTGTAAAATCTGGGGATTCTGGAGGCTGGATTGTTGCAACACAGCAGCTTCCTCAACCAGATGCCCTCCAGCTGCTCTGGATCACCACTCTGTTTGCCTGTCTGGCCCTGGTGCTGATTTAGGCATTATTATGAAATACTAGACTATTGCGCCTTCTCCTTTTGCAGGTACGATGAGTTTTACTTCCTTACTCGCCCCGCTCTGTTTATTAAGAAGCACTTCCCTGAGGACCCCAAGTGGCAGCTTCTGAAACAGACGGTGACACTGGAGCATCGGCATGATCTGACTTAAATGCAGAAGGACTGACCGTCGCAGTCATAAGAACATCAACCACTGAAAATGGGTAAAGTCAATTAGAAGCATCTGTCTTGTTCCCTTTGATATCACAGTTACATCCACAATCAGCCTCATGTACAAGCTGTTACTGCAGTGTATATAACAGGGATGGAGAACCAGAGGCCCTTTCAGAGGTCCTGCACTACAACTTATCCAGAATGCGGCAGCTAGACTGGTGACTGGGAGCGGCCGCCCAGACCACAGAACTTGAAAGACCTACATTGGCTCCCAGTCCATTTCCGAGCACAATTCAAAGTGTTGGTGCTGACCTTGAAAGCCACCTAAACGGCCTCGGTCCAGTAGACCTGAAGGAGAGTCTCCACCCCCATCGTTCTGCCCGGACACCGAGGTCCAGCGCCGAGGACCTTTTGGCGGTTCCCTCACTGCGAGATGCCAAGTTACAGGGAACCAGGCAGAGGGCCTTCTCGGTAGTGGCTCCCGTCCTGTGGAACGCCCTCCCATCAGATGTCAAAGGAATAAACAACTATCTGATGTTTAGGGAAGTTTTTTAATGACTGATGTTTTAATGTATTTTTAAGCTCCTGTTGGAAGCCGTCCAGAGTGGCTGGGGAGACCTGGCTGGGCGGGCGGGCCGGGTATAAGTAATAAATGATGATGATGATGATGATGATGATGTCCCATCATCCCTGACTATCATGTGGTTGATGGGACATAAGAATTCAGCAACATCTGGAGGAAATCAGATTGGCGAAGGCTGGTTTAGCACACCACCCCAGACTCTCAGCTGTGGTTAACGTTATAAAGTTATAGAGTTATTATAGAGTTGGAAGGGACCACAAGTGTCATTTTGCCTGACCCCCAGCAATGCAGGATTATTATTTTTGCCCCGTGTGAGGCTCCAACCCACGACCCTGAGATTAAGAGTTTAAACAAGCTAGCTGGATGAGCCGTGGTTTAAAGATGGCTTATCAAACCAATCAACCAGGGTTAACAATAAGCATAGTTCATCAGGTTTGGGTGAGGCAACAAGCTGTGGTTAAGCCTAACGAGGATGTAGTTTCCAAACTCTTCACCGCTTGTGTAGAGGGAGGAGGGGGGGAATGTGTGAGCCCAAGGCTTGCTTTGGCTCATTCCCAGCATACTAAACCATGGTTTCACTTGACATCTGAACTGGGTCTGGAAGTATTCCATGCTCTACCTTAGATACCTTTGTTTGCCCCTATTGCTGATTTAGATAGTGTTGCTAAATACTGCACTATTGACCTCTCTTTTTCAGGTACCATGTGATTTACTTCCTCAACCACCCTGTTCTGATTATTAGCACTTCCCAGATGATCCCAAATGGCAGCTTCTGAAGCAGACTTCTGCACCTGCAGCAGCTTGAATGGAACCCGCCTACCGTGTAATTTGATATCCTTCAAGGACAGTCACTTGTCTCGGGCATCACTGCTAAACTGACCACGGTTTTGATGCACAGGGTTTTTAGCTTGACACAAAGTTTTTAAAAATGGAAAACATATATAATATATATAACATGATATTTGTTTCAATGAGCTAAAATCGATTGCAGTAGCTATTTACAAATTTACAGTATAACTAAGAAATCGGGGAGGTGTTCCAGGATTTCTTTTTAAAGGCCGTATCCAAAAATGAGTAAAGTGGGAAACCCTAGATTGATTTTGAAAAGCAGATAATGAAAGGGTACAATTAATGTTTAGGCATAAACTAGTTCATATAAAAATGTGTTGGATCCCGCCCCCCATCCTTTACAGTACAGCAACACAAATCATTAGCATTTTATCCACCATATTCTTGAGACACCCTAATGTGGTCCTATCCATTCACTTAAAGTAGTAGCAGATGTTTTTTATATATAGCAAACAGTAAATAAAAAGAGTACAATCCATAAATTGGTGCAAGCTTTTGGGGCTTGCCTTTGATTTCCCAGTGTGTTTGTAAATGCAATAAAGTTTCACTGTTCTTCGCCAAATGTGTCCTTGTGGTTTGTTCCTCTTGCTTGATTCAGTTGTTTAATATGTGGCAATCTAATAAATTTACAGTCGTATCTTGGCTCCCGAACGCCTTGCAAGTCGAACGTTTTGGCTCCCAAAAGCTGCAAGCCCGGAAGTGAGTGTTCCGGTTTGCGAACGTTATTTGGAACCCGAACGTCCAACGCGGCCTACGAGGCTTCCGATTGGAAGCCACGCCTTGGTTCCCAAACATTTTGGAAGACGAACGGACTTCCAGAACAGATTCCGTTCGACTTCCGAGGTACGACTGTACCTACAGCATAATCACATCTTACGCGCAGAGGCATATCTAGGGGTTCTCTATGTAGAGGTGAAGGGGGTAAGGTCCTGAAAACTGCTGCTACTTAGGGGTCTAAAACAGATACATTTTTACTTAGCTTTAACACACTTACAACTGTTATTTTCTAGTGCAGAGCAACAGGGACAGAAGGAACCATGAGAGAAGCGATGACTGGCTTCACGGTTTTTCCCACATAATGGTTTTTTACACGGCACGCGCACACATTGTGATTAATATTATGGCACTGTTACCACGCTGTGGACTTCAAACTTATTTCCTCACCCCAAATGTATTGATACATTGCCCAGCCTTAAAGTATGTGTGTGTGCTCTATGCAAAAATCACCATGCGGGAAAAACTGTGAAGCCAGCTAGTGCCTCAAAATTTAGCTGGTGCTCTATCACAGTTTTGAAAAGCAGGTAACATCTAGCCCTCCACTCAACCCTTGTTATGCTTCAAAAAGAATTTGTCTAAGTTTGCATAAGTAAGTGGAAAAGAGACTAAGAAAAAGAGAAATTAAGAAAAGAGGAGAAATGATTCCCTACAACAGGTAACTTATCAGTTTTCGTGAAAGGTGTCAACTTTGAGAGAAAGCAGTATTATTTGTGATGGCTAAAGGGTAAAGGGACCCCTGACCGTTAGGTCCAGTCGCGGACGACTCTGCGGTTGCGCGCTCATCTCGCTCTATAGGCCGAGGGAGCCGGCATTTGTCCGCAGACAGTTTTTCCGGGTCATGTGGCCAGCATGACTAAGCCGCTTCTGGCGAACCAGAGCAGCGCACGGAAATGCCGTTTACCTTCCCGCCGGAGCGGTACCTATTTATCTACTTGCACTTTGACGTGCTTTCGAGCTGCTAGGTTGGCAGGAGCCGGGACTGAGCAACGGGAGCTCACCCCGTCGCGGGGATTCGAACCGCCGACCTTCTGATCAGCAAGCCCAAGAGGCTCAGTGGTTTAGACCACAGCACCACCCGCGTCCCTACACAACACAAAACACTGTTGCTGTCTGTAGGTTTTATCTTTATTTTTTCTACCTTATATTTTGGAAATGTACATCCAGGTTTTATTTCCTTTAAATTTGGGGGGGGGGGGCAAGAGAGTGGGGCCCTAAACTATAGCGTGTTTAGCATACATGTAAATACGGCACTAGGGGCTGCCTGCCCTGCTCACTCTGCTAAGCCTAGACTAACCGATCCAATAGGAATCCAACCCCTGCGACAATCCAATATTGTGTCCTACATTTCTAAGCAGTGAAAAGTTCTGGAGCAGCAATACAGGGAGAAAGGGTACCAGGGGTAGGGGGGCTTGTAAACTGGCCACATATGGTTGATCTGTCTGGACTGAGATCAAGTCATACTCAAGCCACAAAGCTCTGTTTTGACGCTTCGTTCTTTGCTTGAATTCCCCAGAATATTTTGTTGGAAGCCTCCCAGAGTGGCTGGGGAAACCCAGCCAGATGGACGTGGTATAAGTAATAAATGATGATGATGATGATGAAAATAGTATAGGAATTAATACCAAAAAATACTACACCCCATTCCCTGCAAAAAGAAGGACGCCCTAAAAACAAACTGAGCACACCTCTTATATCAATCGGCAATGAGAACAGGAGATGGACCTTTCCATTAATTATATGTGGGCAGATCCACATAAAACATAGACTATGAACTGCCGAAATCTACCTGGCAGGGGAGGAAATGTGCAATTGGGACTCCAGGGAACTTTGACACACTGCTGTGCTGTTTTGTCCAAACTTGTTCTGCTTTCACTTTTGTTTGGGTGCCGTAAGTGCTGTTCCTGTTTCTCTTATCATAATGCCAAGGTCTCCATCAAAAGCAGAAATTGCGTGCACGAAAGTTGAAGCAACTTCTACGGAACAGAAACACAACGTGGCATTGTCTCATCGGTCTTGATCCATCAAGGGTGCTCTATTGTGTGCACGAAACATACCAGAGCTGCTGGGTGCGATGGCTATCAGGGTGTCAGGGAACTGCCATCAGAGCATCAGGTGGTGGAGGGACTCAGGCAGGATGAAAGAGACTCAACTGCTGAAGCAGGGACCAGCAGGGGGAGGAGTGGGTCTCTGAGGGAATGCGAGCAGGAGGGAGGGCTCAGGGAGTCTTCCAGCGAGAACAGTGGGGAGGTATCGGAGTCTCCCATAGGGAGACCCATACCTCGCAGGAAACTGTCACGCCGTGAGTCCAGGAGACGCGTTTCCGTTAAGGAACTTCTTTGCTGGAAACGCTTCCGCAGACAGCCACTGTCGGACTCTACTAGTGACTAGAGCAGACATGTCTGAGGAGCTCCGTCACACACGGAGGTTTGTGGGGGCGCACAAACTCTGAGGGAGCACGTTTTCACGCACAAGCAGCTAATCAAACCCTCACAGCAGTCCGACAGTCTTTGCACGCTGCCTGTGCAAGAGAAGGCATCATGAGCGAACCAACCGGAACCGGAGGAGCAGGGGCTGGAGCTGGTCCAAGCTTGGAAGATAGATACCGAGCGTTGGAGGTTCAACTGGCCCTGCAGACGGCGAGGCTGGAGGAGAGAAGGGCTCAGGATGCAGACAAGAAGGGGAGAGCCACTCAATTCCCCAGAAAGGTACCAGGATTGGTGCAGAAATTTGGGGGGGACCCCAAGGACTACCAGGCTTTTAGGACAGAGATGCAATATGCCCTTAATGTGCAGTTCGATGAGTTCCCTGATGAGGAATCGCGAGTTGCTTTTGTAATTGGGCATCTTGAGAAAGGGGCTAGAGACTGGGTTCGACCCCTAATGGCAACGCACAATGACATACTAAAGGACACAATGAAGTTCTTTCGTGCAATGGATATCATGTTTTCCAGCGATATTGAGGAAGGGGTGGTGCGCAGACAGCTAATGGCTTGTAAGCAGGGGAGTCGATCTGTCCGTGAATATTGGACTGAGTTTACCATGCTGATTCACAGACTGAGTTGGGATTTATCGGCGGCACCCGTTCAAATGCTATTTGAAGAAGGTCTTTCTTCGGGGGTGAAAGACGAGCTGGCACGGAGCCCCAGGGCGGAGTCTATGGATCAGCTGACCAAATCTGCGCTGACCATAGGAGCGCGGCAGGAGGCAAGAGCCTTGGAGAGGCGGGAAGGGAGAGGGGAACGTTGGAAGGAGTTCCGCATTCCAGACATTCCTGAGCCAGCTTTCCCGCCGGCAGAGCCGATGGAAATCGGAACAGCGCGCGCGCGCGCATTTTCAAAAACCAGCGAGGGAGCTAAGAAGGAGGGAAAGGGCCCCCGGAAATGCTATCTCTGCCAACAGCCAGGCCACTTTGCCAGAGTCTGCCCCCAGAGGAAGGAATGGCAAGGGATGGTGGGAGCTGTTGAGGGGGGAGAAGAAGGGGGAGCGGAGCAGGTAAAAGCCAACGCCTGGTTGCCACAATTGGGGCACTGCAGCCAGGCCAAAGAGCAGTGAAAGTGCCCGTGCCAGAAGCTCCTCGACCTGCTCTAGTGATTGAAGTGTCGCTAGAGCTGCAGAATGGGCACCCCCTAAAAATAAAGGCGCTATTGGACTCAGGCAGCTCCTGCAATTTTATGAGCAAGGAGTTTGCTGCTGAACACCAGATACAGACCATCCCTTTAAGCAACCCCCTGCAGGTGACCACGATTGATGGCAGGGAGTTGTTGGGAGGAGGAGTCCGCTTGCAGACTGTCCCAATGATAATGAGGGTGGCAAGGCACACAGAACTGATAGCGTTTAATGTGGCCACCCTGGGAGGCGCTCCCATTATTTTGGGAATGAGCTGGCTAGCTCTACATGATCCGCTGGTTGGCTGGCATCAAAGAGTGGTGTCCTTTGGTTCAGCACATTGCCTAGAACACTGCAAAGGGGAGAAGGGTTCAGTAGGGGCCCAAGCCACCCTAGCAGGGACTGAAGTAATGGGGAAGGTGAAGGTACCACCACAGTATGCAGATCTCAGCGACGTGTTCAGCGAGAAGGAAGCTGACCAACTACCACCTCATAGACCCTTTGATTGTCAGATCAATTTACTCCTTGGAGCACAGCTTCCCGTGGGCAAGTTGTATGCCATGTCAGACAGGGAAATGCAGGAGTTGCGAGGGTTCATTGACAAGAACCTGAAGAGAGGCTTCATCAGAGAGTCCAAAGCAGCAGGGGGGAGCCCAGTGTTCTTTGTGGACAAAAAAAATGCGGACAAGCCGAGACTTGTATGTGATTTTAGGCGGCTGAATGCAGTGACTGAACCGGTGGCGTTCCCTATGCCCAGAATTGATGATATTTTGACCATGGTGAGGAAGGGAAAGATTTTCACAAAGCTGGATCTAAGGGGGGCGTACAACCTGATACGCATAAGGAAAGGGGATGAATGGAAAACCACCATGTTTACCCCTTTGGGGGCGTTTGAATACCTCGTTATGCCATTTGGATTACAAGCAGGCTCCGCGTGTTTTCAATCTTTTATGAACCACGTGCTGGGCCCTTTGCTCTACAAGAATTGCGTTGCCTTTCTAGATGATGTGTTGGTGTATTCTGAGAATGAGGAGCAACATGTGAGAGACGTCAGAGAAGTGTTGAGCAGACTGCAAGCCAACAGGCTGTGGGTCAAACTGGAGAAGTGTCGGTTCCATACCAAGGAGGTGGAATTCCTGGGGTACCGCCTGTCAGACAAGGGATTGGCCATGGATCCCGGCAAGGTACAGGCAGTGCTGGAATGGAAAACACCCAAAACCAAGAAGGATGTGCAGAGGTTCCTAGGGTTTGGAAACTTTTATCGTAAGTTCATCCGCAACTTCGCCCATCTGACGGCGCCCATCACTGACTGTCTCAGCAGTAAGAAGAAGTTTGTATGGACGGCGGAGGCGGAGCGAGCGTTTGAGGAACTGAAAAGGGCCTTCGCCTCTGAAGAACAACTTCTGCATGTGGATTTACGAAAGAAGCTAAGGGTTGAAACAGACGCATCTGACAGAGCCATAGGGGCGGTGCTTCTTCTGCAGCCGGGGAAGGAGGAGTCGGAGTGGCGTCCGTGTGCCTTCTTCTCGCGGAAGCTGAACAAATCCGAGAGGAACTACACGGTGTACGACCGAGAACTGCTTGCTATTCATGAGGCGTTCCGGAGATGGAGGCATCTGCTAGTGGGTGCACAACATAAAGTGCAAGTGTGCACGGACCATAAAAATCTAGAGTACTGGAGAATGGCGCGAGTGCTCAACCAAAGGCAGTTGAGATGGGCCCAAGAGTTCTCCAAATTTAACTTTGAGATTTGTTATGTGCCAGGCCCAGAGAATGTTAGGGCGGACGCTCTCTCACGCAAACCTGAATATTTGGAGGGGGAGGGAGCACCCGAAGAAACCCATATCATTCCAGAGGACCGCTGGGTGTGTGGGGCGACTTTGGTGGGGCAAAGGGAATTGGTAGAGGGTACGGTGCAGGATGCATACGCCCAGGGGAAACTCAGGGATCTCAGAGGGGAGGAAGACAAACCCGGTGGTTTTGAGGAGAGAAATGGGGCATTGTATTATAAGGGAGCGTTATATATACCTGAAGGGGAATTGAGGGAGAAAGTACTCAAGCAGCTGCACGATAGCCCCACAGCAGGGCACTTTGGGCAACACAAAACCATGTGGCTGGTTACCAGGGAATTTTGGTGGCCCAAGGTCAGGGAAGATGTGCGGGAGTATGTGAGAGGGTGTGAACAATGCCAAAGAGCCAAGGGGGAGAGGCAGGCGCCGGCTGGTTTATTAGAACCACTGCCCACACCTGAGAGACCGTGGGAAGCAGTGGCAATAGATTTCATGACTGATCTGCCAAGGTCTAGAGGGAAAACAGCCATCATGGTTGTAGTAGACCTGTTAACTAAAATGGCCCACTTCATAGCCTGCTCACATGCGGTTACAGCAGAAGAAACCGCCAAATTGTTTGTAGAGAATGTGTTTAGGTTGCATGGCGCCCCCTTGAGGGTGGTTTCAGACCGAGGGAAACAATTTACTTCCAGGTTCTGGAGGAAGCTCATGAGCTTACTGCATGTAGAGGTTAATTTCTCGACGGCCCGTCATCCTGAAACCAACGGGCAGGCGGAAAGAGCAAATGGGGTTCTCCAACAATATTTGAGGTGTTATGTTAATGACAGAGAGAATGATTGGGTGGAGAAGCTGGCGTTGGCAGAATTTGCCTACAACAATGCAGAGAACGTGTCCACGGGGATGAGCCCCTTTTTGGCTAATCACGGGTGCCATCCCAGAGCCTTCCCAGGGGGGGAGGGGGAGAACTGGAGCGTTCCAGCTGCGGAACAGTTCGTGGAAGAAATGGAAGCGATCCATCGCCAGCTCCAACTCAACTTAAACAGGGCTAAGGAGGAATATAAGAGGCAAGCAGACAAAAACAGAAGGGAAGGTGAAAGCATCAGGGTGGGGGACCAGGTGTGGCTGTCAACCCAAGGGTTGCCATTCAAAGGAGGTTGTAAGAAATTAAGACCCAAAAGGCTGGGTCCGTTTGAAGTCATACAGCAGGTCAATCCAGTGGCTTTCAGGCTCCGGTTACCGAACCACATGAAGCTGCACCCAGTTTTTCACAGGTCGTTGTTGTCACCGTATAGAGGAGACAGTGAGGGGAGGGTCACTAGGGGACCAGCAATGGAGGAGAAGGAACACAGCTACCATGTAGCGGAGATCCTCGATTCCAGGTGGAAGGGAGATCAAGTAGAGTATTTGGTAATGTGGGAAGGGGAACCGGAGTCGGAAAACACCTGGGTTAGGGCAGAGGATGTCAATGACGAGGTTTTAATAGAGACTTTTCATCAGAGGTTCCCACGTAAACCTCAGCCTGTAGCGAGGTTCCGAAGGGAATACTTTGCCACCACCGACGAGGAAGAGGAGTTGGAGGGGTTCCCAGATTCTGAAGAGGAGGAGGATTCAGCTGGCCAGGACGACGATCGATGGAGAGAATTGTTCGAGACGTCAGAAGATGAGGAAGATTCGTTTCGGGGTTTTAGCCCTTCACCTCCCAGGGGGGAGGAATTGGGAGGGGGTGAGGGGGGCCCTGGAGGGGAGGTGGATGTCAGGGAACTGCCATCAGAGCATCAGGTGGTGGAGGGACTCAGGCAGGATGAAAGAGACTCAACTGCTGAAGCAGGGACCAGCAGGGGGAGGAGTGGGTCTCTGAGGGAATGCGAGCAGGAGGGAGGGCTCAGGGAGTCTTCCAGCGAGAACAGTGGGGAGGTATCGGAGTCTCCCATAGGGAGACCCATACCTCGCAGGAAACTGTCACGCCGTGAGTCCAGGAGACGCGTTTCCGTTAAGGAACTTCTTTGCTGGAAACGCTTCCGCAGACAGCCACTGTCGGACTCTACTAGTGACTAGAGCAGACATGTCTGAGGAGCTCCGTCACACACGGAGGTTTGTGGGGGCGCACAAACTCTGAGGGAGCACGTTTTCACGCACAAGCAGCTAATCAAACCCTCACACAGGGCTTCAAGTAAAAGTAGTGATTATTTATTTCACCACTGAGGGAGGGTGGCACTCTGCGCATGCTCAGGCACTCACTCGTTTATGATGGCTTGAACATGAGAGGTAAGCGGAACAGCCGTGCACAAAGGCAGCATACCTCTAACGTAAGAACATAAAAAGAGCCTGCTGGATCAGGCCAATGGCCCAACTATTCAAGCATCCTGTTCTCACAGAAGCTGAGCAGATGTGTGTGGAAAACCCATAAAAATAAAATATCAGGGAAGGGCAATCTGTGGCCATACAGATGGTCTCTGCCAGCATGGCTAATGGTCAGGGATGGTGGGCATTGCAGTATATGTTTTAATGTACATATTGTCTCATCCCAAGGATAAGATCAAGGGAAGTAATAGTGCCACTGTATTCTGCTCTGGTCAGACCTCACCTGGAGTACTGTGTCCAGTTCTGGGCACCACAATTCAAGAAGGACACTGACAAACTGGAACGTGTCCAGAGGAGGGCAACCAAAATGGTCAAAGGCCTGGAAACGATGCCTTATGAGGAACGGTTAAGGGAGCTGGGCATGTTTAGCCTGGAGAAGAGGAGGTTAAGGGGTGATATGATAGCCATGTTCAAATATATAAAAGGATGTCACATAGAGGAGGGAGAAAGGTTGTTTTCTGCTGCTCCAGAGAAGCGGACACGGAGCAATGGATCCAAACTACAAGAAAGAAGATTCCACCTAAACATTAGGAAGAACTTCCTGACAGTAAGAGCTGTTCGGCAGTGGAATTTGCTGCCAAGGAGTGTGGTGGAGTCTCCTTCTTTGGAGGTCTTTAAGCAGAGGCTTGACAACCATATGTCAGGAGTGCTCTGATGGTGTTTCCTGCTTGGCAGGGGGTTGGACTCGATGGCCCTTGTGGTCTCTTCCAACTCTATGATTCTATGATTCTATGATTCTATGATTCTATAACCATTTTGTAGCCTTTCAAGAGGAAAGGAGAACAAGGATCAACTCTGTCCCAAAAACAATCTGATGGGATGCCCATGTGTTGAAGGCATGCTGTCTCTTATTGTGATATATACAGTGTGGAATTATAGTCCTGTAAGGAATCTGCTAGAATGCTGAGGGTTTTTTTTCATGTGGATTTGGAATTTGATAGTACAGTGGTACATTGGTTCTCGAATGTAATCCGTTCCGGAAGTCCATTCGACTTCCGAAACACATACATTTAATTGACCAGCTGTGCAACCCTGAGCAGTTTTACTCACTGAGTAGCCCCACTGAGTTCAGCAAGATTGACCCTCTTGTAAGTGCCTGTAAAAATGCACCCCACATTTTCTTTAAACAAGTGTCAGGCTTAGAGAGAAAAAGGTAAAGGTAAAGGTAAAGGGACCCCTGACCTTTAGGTCCAGTCGTGGCCGACTCTGGGGTTGCGACGCTCATCTCGCTTTATTGGCCGAGGGAGGCAGCGTACAGCTTCCAGGTCATGTGGCCAGCATGACTAAGCCGCTTCTGGCGAACCAGAGCAGCAGAACTATTACTTTAGCAAATAATAATTGCTGTTGTGCAAGAAACTGATTTCTGCAGTTATTGCTATACCATCCAATTGTAATCGTGACTGATAGCTTTTCAAATAAAGTTTCTCAAGACAAAAGCAAGAATGTCATGTTTAAATGCATATTGTATTTTTTAAACATAGTTATAGTAAGTTGGGAACCCAAATAAAGCAGAAGCACGAGGGCCAACTTGTGTTTTTGGCAATCTAGTAAGGTAAAGTCAGGGAAGTGATTATGGCAGTCCTAAAAAGAGGTTTAAATGACACACATGACAACACTTTTATGCTAGGTAAGTTGCACATTGTGGTGTTATGTTGATCAAAAGAAATACTGCATGTAAAACACATTTCAAGTAGCATCTCATCATGTTTCTTAACACTAAGAACTCCAAAGAAGAGAATAAAGTTAAAACATATGGCTTTTTCTTTTCATTTGTTGAGTGTGTGTGTGTGTGTGTGTGTGTGTGTGTGTATTTGTGACAAGCATAATATGCTAAACTCTCATGAGTTTATTTTCGTAAGCTCATCTGATTGTGTTCCCCATATTGCTCACATGCAGGGCTCCAAACCCAGAAATAGCCCTAAAACGTCATATAGACGTCACAAAAAGGAGTGAAAAAAGGAGTGAACATGCGGTCCGCCAAGCTGCACAGAGGTCCGGAACTAAACCCTTACGCAAAACGAGGATTGCCTGTACCATACTCTGGACTTCTAAGCCAGTGGTTCCCAAACTTTCTGGGGCTGCTGCCCGCTTGGTTCCATAGACTCATCCCCAGTGCCTCCTACAGTCCCACTCTATAAAAAGCATTACAGGGGAACCTTGGTTGTTGAATACTTCGGAAGCCGAACAATTCAGAACCTGAACGCCGACAACCCGGAAGCGAATGCTTCCATTTTTGAATGCACCTCGGAAGTCGAACGGAACTCCATTTTTAAAAAAGAATTTGCCGATCGGCAATTGATCCTTGGTTGTCAAATGTTTCGGAAGTCGAACGGTCTTCCGGAACGGATTATGTTCGACAACCGAGGTTCCACTGTACAGTCGTACCTTGGAAGTCGAACGGAGTCCGTTCCAGAAGTCCATTTGACTTCTGAAACGTTTGGAAACCAAAGTGCTGAGGCATCAGGCATAAGCCTGCATTTTATTAATGTTTGATCAGGACTTGTATATTAAAGAGGGCTTAGATTTTCAAAAGTTTCATGCCAGGCAAGAAGGCTAGCTGCTTAAGAAAACACTGACAGTGTTTTCCTCTTAGACAAGGGGCCCCTTTTGATTGATAGCAGAAAACAATTCTCAAAGTCGTAAAAGCTGAAATTACAGACTGAGTAAGGACACTGACCCTACATGTTACAGAAGATAACAAAGGCAGAGATAAATATAATTAGGAATGAGTAAATAGTAAAATAATGCCAATGTGCCTCCCAGTAAAATGAGCCAGATCTTCTTTCCAAGGTTAAAGGCCAAATGGAGAAGCATCTAGCTGGCAGAAATTTTGGGAAGTCTTTTAAAGCTGTTTCTTTCTTAAAGAGAGAGAGTTTAAGGGCAATAAATGTTGGGAAGAGCTAATGGAAACAAAGCAACTGGCTGGAGAAGGGGGGGAAGATGTAAACTAAAGAGGTTTCTTCTGAAACTGTTTTAAACTGAGTTCCTTTTTTACAAAGGCCTTATTCCTTTTAAGAGGCTACTTGTGTTGTGTATTAAATATATTGGCTTAAATATAATTATGCAAAGGATTTAACAAATGCTAGAAGAGTTGTATTTATCCTGGAATTAAGTCAGACACCAGCCTAGCCCTCCAGCCAGACAGGAAGACGCCATCCAAGCTGTCCTGATATATGGCTGTCAGACATTTGTTTAGAAACCTTCAAATGAAGGAGATCTTTCAATGTTGATGTGAAACTCAAGATCCTTGACATATGTTTAAGATAAAAATTTAAGATTAACCATTTGTTTTAGAAGGCAATAGGGCAAGGAGGGCAAGAGGTGAGCTGGTAATTAAGATTCCTTGTTGAGACACATGTAAGATATATTACGACTTATTTGTCATTTATAGATGTAACAATATATAGCTCTTTGTGTTCCATATAAGGACAGGAGGATATGGGTGTATCTTTTAGGATTGGATATAGCAATCAGCCAATAGGAAATCCAACCAGGCTGATTGGACAGAGGCAGCCACAGGAGGAGCAAAGGGGGCTGGATTAAGGGAATATAAGGGCTGGCCATAATGGCAGGAGGCCAGGCCAGAGCTTGGTAACCATATACCACTGTGCCTCTCATTTATTTGTCTGACAAATAAATAATTATTTTAAATTCTCTATTGCTGCGTTGAATATTTCATTCCAGCTAAGCGTTAACCACAAGCAGGGTGCTACAGTGCGGCTTCTGATTGACCTCAGGAAGCTCCTGCAGCCAATCAGAAGCCGTGGAAGCCCCACTGGACGTTCGGCTTCCAAAAGAACGTTTGACTCCTGTCAGGGAACTGCCATCAGTTTCCGAGGGAGAGAGCAAGCTCCAAAGGGATCCCAGAGAGCGTCCCGGGAGTGGGAGAGGCAGCCCATCTTCTGGGGAAGGGAATCAGCGTAGCTCCAGTGGAGAAGGGGGGCAGATGGGGGAATCGGCGAGGCGGTCCCATGACTCCTTGCCGGGGACCAGCGGGGAGAGGAAGAGTCCTCCGCTGCCTACGCCCTCCTTGCGCAGAAGGCTTCCGCGCAGGGAGAGTAGGAGGAGACTGGGTGTCAAAGAGCTTCTTTGCTGGAAGAAGTTTAAGAAACGCCCACTGACAGATTCTGCCAGCGATTGAGACAGCCACGGGTGAGTGGCTGCTCGGACAGGAAAGGTTCACTCAGGCAACCCAGCCAGGTGTTGGGACAAGCTTACGCACGAGCAACCCCTAGAACCATTACAGCAATCCATCAGTCCCTGACGTTGCTTGTGCGCAGCCCCGGAGAGGCAGCAAGATGAGCCAAACAGAGCCGGCCAGAGGGACAGAGCAAGAAGCCCTGGTGCGAGGTCTGGCCGAGAGGAACCGAGACCTGGAGGCGCATGTAGCTACCCTGACGGCGCGGCTGGAGGAGAGACGGGTTCAGGATGCACAGGTCAGAGCCACCCCGATAGGAAGGAAGGTTCAGGGGCTGGTACACAAGTTTGGTGGAAAGCCCCAAGACTACAATGCCTTCCGAACGGAAATTCAGTACGCTTTGGAATTGCAGAAAAATGACTTTGATGTTGGCGGGGAGAGGGTGGCTTACATTGTGGGACATCTGCAGGATGGGGCGCGTGAATGGATCAGGCCCCTAATGGCGACGCAGAATGATGCATTGAAAGATCTTAAGAAATTCTACCAAGGGATGGACGCGATGTTCTCCGGCGAGGTGGACCAAAGCGTGACGAGACGGGAGCTGATGGGGTGCAAGCAGGGAAGCCTGTCCGTCAGAAACTACTGGTCGCGTTTCGCGATGTTAGTCCACAAGCTCGGGTGGGATCTGGACTCTGAACCAATGCAAATGTTGTTTGAAGCGGGTTTGTCCCCCAAAGTGAAAGACGAGTTGTCCCGAGTGCCCCGCCCGTGGTCGATGGATGAACTCACAAAGACTGTGCTTGCAATCGGTGTACGCCAGGAAGCGCGGGCTCAAAAGAAGCGGGAGATAAGGGCGGAATGTTTCCATGACAACCGCATTCCAGAGATGCCGAGGGAGCCTTCCCAGGCGGCGGAGCTGATGGAAATTGAGGGAGCGCGCGTGTGTGAAGTTTCAAACGCTGGTGAAGGGCGGAAAAGGGAGGGGAAGGAGTGGAAAACTACCAAGAAGTGTTTCCTCTGTCTGCGACTGGGACATTTTGCAAAGGTCTGCCCTCAATGAAAGGCCTGGCAAGGCATGATGGGGGCTGCAGACCACGACGAGAAGGGGGAGGAGGGGCAGGTGCAGGGAAACGACAACGCCTGGCTGCCAACCAGCAGGGGCAGCAGCCAGGCCAGCAACCAATAGAAGTGCCCCAGCCTGACCCCCCCCCCAAGGCAGCTATAGCCATAGAGGTGGTGCTAGAACTCCCAAACGGGCACCCCGTCAAAGTGAAGGGACTGCTAGATTCTGGCAGCTCGTGTGATTTCTTCAGCAGAGACTTTGCTCTGGAGCACCAACTCCACCTGTTGCCACTAGATTTTCCCTTGCAGGTGACCACCATCGATGGCAGGGAACTCCTGGGAGGGGAAGTGACACACCAGACACCGCCAATGAGAATGAGGGTCTCCAGGCACACGGAAACCATTGCCTTTCACGTGGCCACGCTGGCAGGACCCCCAATAATACTGGGAATGAGCTGGCTGGCAATGCATGACCCAGTGGTGTCATGGCATCAGCGGTTGGTCACCTTTGGGTCAGCTTACTGCTTAGAGCAGTGTCTGGGAGGGAAGGAACCAAGAATGACTGTGGCCAGGGTGGCTGGGTTGGCCCTGGGGCAAAAAGGGGAGGTGCCACCACAATATGCTGATTTGAAGGAGGTCTTCAGCGAGAGGGAGGCAGATAAGCTGCCCCCCCACAGGCCCTTTGACTGCCAAATCAACCTGCTTCCAGGGGCTCAGTTACCAGTGGGTAAGCTGTATGCCATGTCCGACCGGGAGATGCAGGAGCTGCGGCAGTTTATTGACAAGAACCTGAAGAGAGGTTTCATAAGGGAATCTAAGGCGATGGGGGGCAATCCAGTGTTCTTTGTGGACAAAAAGGAGACTAATCAGCACAGATTAGTTGTGGATTACCGGGCCCTAAACCTGGTATCAGAACCCGTGACTTTCCCAATGCCCAGGATTGACGATATTTTGACACGTGTGAGGCAGGGGAAGATTTTTATCAAGCTGGACCTCAGGGGAGCCTACAATCTGATTAGGATAAGGGAGGGGGACGAATGGAAAACGACCATGTTCACCCCCATGGGGGCTTTTGAGTACTTAGTCATGCCATTTGGATTACAATCGGGCTCTGCCTGCTTTCAAGCCTTCATGCATCATGTGTTGGGGCCCCTGCTGTACAAGAATTGCATAGCCTTTTTGGACGACGTCTTAATCTATTCGGACAATGAAAAGCAACACGTCAGAGACATCAGGGAGGTGCTACAGAGATTGAAGATGTTCAGTTTCGGTTTCAGTTTCTGTTAATTGGTTCTCGTGGGAAACTTGCAGATTCTAGCTTCACCAATTAACTCAAGCTGGTGTCAATTTACTCTTGGCAGAAAGCCCAGGTCTGCTTGACCTAGAAACTACTCACTCTGATTGGTTAACGAGCAGCACTCAACTCTGTTATCTAGGGATTGCTAGCACAGTTTGATGTGAGGTGTGTTAGGAGTTAGAAGTGCTGTGTATGGTTATGAGAGAGAGAGAGAAAGAAAGAAAGGAAGGAAGGATTTATTTTGCTTTTATTTGTATGCAGAAACTCTGCTGGTTTTATTTTTCCCTTTTAATAAATCCTGTAAATAGTTATTCTGAGTCTAGCTGACTAGTCATTACTGCCGCAACTAGCTTCTTCGCTGTGCAGGAAAACTCTGCTACGTTTGGGCTAAAGCCAATAGGGCTATGCCTGACACTCCAAAGTTCCATGAGGTTATGGGCATTGTGCTGCCAGCCTGAGTTGCGGTGGTGTCAGCATCAACGGCGTTGGTTCCAGTAGTTCCAGAAGTTGTTGTTCTCTGGCTGGTTCCTGACCGTGGTGAGCTGGTGACGCAGCGGACTCAAGGACAACAGCTGCAGCGTGTGAGTGCTGGGTGCTGTGGTTCCTGTTTTCTCTCTCGGTGGTCGTGAGTAGCTGGTTCCGGGTTCCAGGGACATCGCTCTCAAGATGGCCTCACAACCAGTTCAGATGGCTTTTGAGCGTCTGAATGACTCCAATTACTTGCTGTGGTCGGAACGCATGCAGGCAGTGCTGCAGAGGGATCGTCTCTGGCAAGTGGTGAGTAAGTTTCCTGCGAAGCCTGATGATGAAGACCTCGATAAAGACCAAAGAGCAAGGGCCACAATTGTCTTGGGGCTGGAAGATTCCCAGTTGCCGTATGTGAGGGGAATCAAGACAGCTAGAGGTGTGTGGCAAGCACTTAAAGAACTCCATGTGCGTGAGACAGCGGTTTCCAAGCTGTTCATTCGCAAGGCATTGTACAAGGCAATGTTACAGCCTGGGGTTACAATGCAGGAACACCTACACAGTTTACAGTTAAAGTTTACTGCGCTACAGGAAAGAGACTGTGCATTAGACCAGCAGGAGAAGGTGGCTGTCAGGGGTTTAGGAGCAGAGGCACGGGCAAGGGAGGAAACAGAGAGCGAAGGGGAGGAAGCAGAAGAAAAGATGAGTGATGACGACGACCCGAGATCTCCTAGTCTTTCCAGGGAATCAGAGGATTCACAGAAAGGGGCACCAGTGGCCAGGGCAAGGGGGGAGTCAAGGGGGGCACCCCAGGAAGATAGAGCCAGAAGGGACTCAGGGGGAAGCAGCTGGAAATCGGGACCAGCGTCACCGCCAGGAAGCAGGGAAGAGGAAGGGAGCCAGGGGGGAAGCGCTGGCAGCTCGCCACAGGAGGGAGGGCATGAGTCAGGAGTGGCCACACCTCCATCGGGGAGCGAAGAAACGGTTAAGAGGAAGGTGGAAGGTTGGGCGCGCGCGCCAAGTTCAAATGCAGAGGAAGGCGGCGCAGTAAGCAGCCACGAAAGGGAACCAGGTCCTAAAGCCCGGCGCAAGGAGGCAGGAGGGTCCGGGTCAGCGTCAGAAGAATCCCGGAAGGAAGAAGCCCCGGGGGGTAGAGGGACCCAGAGGAGGACAGTCAGGCGGAAAAGGTGGAGCAAGGCTAGGATATTAAGTTGGTGCACAAGGGGCGGAGAGTCAGACGGAGCTTCGCCGATCTAGCTACTAGACGTAGAGTTTGCGCGCAGCAGCGTGAGAATGGAAACTGTAATTCAATAAAGACTTTTACTTAATGATCGCTGGCTAGCGTGATCCTCTGTGAGCTAGGATCTTCAAGCAGCTCTGACAGTGGCTATTATTTTGAGTTCTCTCCCGGAAAGCTGGGATAATTTAGTTTTGTCTCTAGAAGGCATACAGGAGCGTGATTTATCAGTCAGTTACGTTACTGGGCGTTTGATTGAAGAATGGCAGAAGAGGCAAGAAAGGTCGGTGGCTGCAGAGGCTTCTACAGGTGGACGGTTTGGAAGGAGTTCTCATGCCGTGCCAGAGGTGGAGCAAGAGCAGCGTACCGGTGAGGAGTCAGCGTTTGCTGTTAGGCGTTGTTTCCGATGTGGGTCTTCAGCGCATCTAAAACGACAATGTCCGGAGTTGGTCAAGTCTCAGTTGCCGGTGCAGGAGCAGAGACGAGATCAGCAGCAGCAGCAGCGTAAAAGGAAATTCTTCAAACGAAAACAGTCGGCTCAGCTGGTGACCGGCGAGGTCAAGAGTGCTGATGAGAAACAAACGGTCTGGGTGGTCGATTCGGGAGCGTCTCGCCACATCGTGAATTCAGATGAATTGTTTGTTTCCAAGAACTCAGCACAGCGCAGCCAGGTGGCTCTAGCAGACGGAAGTACTTCCGAAGTGATTTCGGGGGGTGCAGTTTATGTTCCTTGTCTTCGTGAATGCCTGCAAAATGTACTTTGTGTGCCATCATTAAGGAGCAATCTGATGTCTGTAGATTGTTTGCTAAAAGCTGGGTTTAAAGTGCATTTTGAAGGAGACAGTTGCATTATTAAGAAGGCTGGTGAGATTTTAGGCACTGCTAAGTCAGAGGGAGGCTTGTTTTGGCTTAAAGCAGGATCTCAAGTTGCAGCAGTAGTCAGTAAATCTCAGCCTGCAGTGAATAACAAAGCTATACATGACAACTGTGTGCACTTATTGCATAGGAAAATGGGGCATGCTTGCTGGAAAAGTGTACTAAAAATGTCTGAATTGGCTGATGGGGGTAATTTAAAGAGTTGTAACAAGTACCTTGATTGTAATGTCTGTAAAAAGGTTAAAACCCACAGAGTCTCTTACCCCAGAAGTGACAGAGTTAGTGAGTCACCGCTACAGCTGGTTCACATGGACGTAATTGGTCCATTTGCTGTAAGCAGGGGTGGATCGCGTTTTTCACTAACAATTGTGGATGACGCCACGCGTTATTCTTGGGTTTTTCCCATGAAAAATAAGGGTGACGTGTTCACTAAGTTTAAAGGCTGGGTGGCATCTGTGGAAAGATTTCTGTCCATTAAACTCAGAAGGATTCAGACGGACAGAGGTGGCGAATTTATGTCAAATGCCTTTAGAGATTGGTTACAAAAGCGTGGCATTGGGCATAGGAAAACGAACGTTTTTTCCCCAGAGGAGAATGGCGTTGCAGAGCGAAAAAACAGATCTTTACAAGATATGATGTTTGCCATGCTTGAAGATGCTGATTTGCCCATGTCTTATTGGGGGGAGAGCATGCTCACCGCGTGTTATCTCCAAAATAGGCTCTTTCATCAAACAATAGGTACAACCCCATACTTTAAATTGTTTCAGAAAAAACCTAAAATTGACCACTTGCATGTGTTTGGATCAAAAGCCTGGGTATTAATTCCGAAACAAATGAGAAAGAAGGGAGATCCCAAGACCAAACAGTTAGTGTTTGTGGGTTACCAGGAGCTGGGAAAAGGTTTCCGTTTTGCTGAAGGGACAAATGGCATTGTGATCTCCAGGAATGCCAGTTTTTGTGAACATAGTGGCTGGGAGAGGCTACATGCCAATACTGAGGTTTGGTTTGAACCTTCCCAGGAGCTTCATGACTCTGAAAGTAGACACAGAGAGTCAGAGTCTGAGGGGGAGGAAAGTTCAGATAAGAGCTCTCAAGAAAGTGGAAGACCAGTTGCTAAGCAACAAAAGAGAGGTCGTAGTTCTGAGGAGGAAAGTGGGTCAGAAGAAAAATTTTCTCCCAGAAGATCTAAAAGACAAAACAAAGGAGTGCCTCCAGTGCGTTTTTCCCCAGATACTGCAAATGTGTTTAGTGTAAGTGCAGAACCCAAGAGTTTTCAGGAGGTGTTAAAGTTACCAAAAGAGGAGGCAGAGCGCTGGAAACAGGCAATGGAGGAAGAGATGTCCTCTCTGAATGAGCACAAGGTTTTTACACCAGTAGCAGCGCCTGAGGGGGCAAAGATTGTAGGCTGCAGGTGGGTGTACAAACTTAAACCTCTGGTGACAGGAGAGTACAAATACAAAGCTCGTTTAGTTGCTCAAGGATACTCTCAGAGGCCTGGAAAAGATTATGACGAGACTTTTTCCCCTACTGCTAAGGGGGACAGTGTAAGGCTGATTCTAACGCTTGGAGCAAAGAGAAAACTCCTGTTAAACCATTTTGATATCCAGACTGCATATTTGCATGCATCAATATCAGAAGACCTGTATCTAGCTGAACCGCCTGGTTATGAGACAGGTTCCAATAGAGTGTTGAAATTAAACAAAGCTCTATACGGTCTCAAACAGGCTGCAAGATCTTGGAACAAATGTTTCCATGAGGCCTTAGTGTCATTTGGTTTCAAGCAGAGTACAGCTGACAATTGTGTTTATGTACGTGGTACAGGCAGTGATCAAGAGTTTTGTCTGATTTATGTAGATGATGTATTGTATGCCTGTAAAACAGATAAACAAACTAAAAGGTTTGCCAAGCAATTGTCCAGTAAGTTCAAAGTGAAAGACTTAGGCCCGGTTAGGACATATCTAGGGTTGGAAGTGTGCTGGGCCCAAGATGGCAGCTGCCTAATTAGTCAGCAGAACAAAGTTAAACAACTACTGACTACATACAGGATGCAGGATTGCAAAGGGGCAGCGGTGCCTATGGATCCAGGTTTCATAAAAACACTTCACATAGATGAGAGTCCTGAATTTGAACATCCTGATGTATATCACTCTGTAATTGGAAGTTTATTGTATATAGCACAGTGGTCCAGACCTGATATTAGCTATGCAGTAGGCATATTAAGTAGATTGGTCTCAAAACCCACACTAAATGCCTGGAAAGGGGTAAAACAAGTTCTGAGATACCTCAAACAGACAATTGGCTATATGTTACAATTAAATTCTTCAGAGGATGAAATGTTGAGTTGCTACTGTGATAGTGACTGGGGAAATTTGCCAGATAGAAAATCTGTCACAGGACTAGTCATAATGGTCGGTGGAGCTTTAATCAGCTGGCGGTCGCGCAAGCAAGACGTTGTAAGTGTGTCATCAACGGAATCAGAGTATGCCGCATTGAGTGAATTGTGCAACGAGGTGATTTATTTCAAGCATTTGTTAGCAGATTTAAATGTAAATTGTGGAGAACCAGTACAAGTTTACATTGATAATCAAGCTTGTATAACCTTAAGTAAAACAGAGGGTTTCAAATCGCGTTCCAAACATATCTCTGTAAAATACCAAAATGTACGTTGCTGTGTACAAGACAATGTAATCACCTGTACTTATGTGTCAAGTGAAGAAAATGTAGCAGATGTGTTAACTAAACCATTGGCAAAGATAAAGAACAAGCGTATGTGCAAGGGTTTAGGTTTGCTGGAAAAATAATCTCCTACATAGGTGTATTTGGAGTTAATTGTTCAGCAGAATCTGTGAGGGGGTGTTCAGTTTCGGTTTCAGTTTCTGTTAATTGGTTCTCGTGGGAAACTTGCAGATTCTAGCTTCACCAATTAACTCAAGCTGGTGTCAATTTACTCTTGGCAGAAAGCCCAGGTCTGCTTGACCTAGAAACTACTCACTCTGATTGGTTAACGAGCAGCACTCAACTCTGTTATCTAGGGATTGCTAGCACAGTTTGATGTGAGGTGTGTTAGGAGTTAGAAGTGCTGTGTATGGTTATGAGAGAGAGAGAGAAAGAAAGAAAGGAAGGAAGGATTTATTTTGCTTTTATTTGTATGCAGAAACTCTGCTGGTTTTATTTTTCCCTTTTAATAAATCCTGTAAATAGTTATTCTGAGTCTAGCTGACTAGTCATTACTGCCGCAACTAGCTTCTTCGCTGTGCAGGAAAACTCTGCTACGTTTGGGCTAAAGCCAATAGGGCTATGCCTGACACTCCAAAGTTCCATGAGAAGAAGCATCAGTTGTGGGTCAAGCTGGAAAAATGCCAATTCCACGCCCGGGAGGTCGAGTTCCTGGGGTACAGGCTGTCAGACAAAGGACTAGCCATGGATCCGGGCAAGGTGAAGGCAGTGCTGGAATGGAAAGCCCCCCAAAACAGAAAGGACGTGCAAAGGTTCCTAGGCTTCAGCAACTTCTACAGGAAGTTCATAAAGAACTTCGCTCACTTGACGGCGCCCATAACGGATTGTCTTAGTAGCAAAAAGAAGTTCGCGTGGACAGAGGGTGCGCAGCAATCCTTTGAAAAACTGAAGAGGGCGTTCGCCTCGGAAGAGCAGCTCCTGCACGTGGATCCGGAGAAGCCCATGAGACTGGAGACGGATGTGTCCGACCACGCCATTGGAGCGGTCCTTTTGCAGCCCGGGGCCAAGCAGAACTGGAGGCCGTGTGCCTTTTTCTCTAGGAAGCTGAGCAAGTCAGAGCAAAACTACACAGTGTATGACTGAGAACTGCTTGCGATCTATGCGGCATTTCGGCAATGGAAACATCTGTTGATAGGGGCGCGGCACAAGTTCCAGGTCCGAACTGACCACAAGAACTTGGAATACTGGTGGACCGCGCGAGTGCTCAATCAGAGACAGATCAGGTGGTCCCAGGAGTTCGCCAAGTTTTCCTTCGAGATCCGATACATGCCGGGAGAGGAAAACGTAAGGGCAGACACTCTCTCCCGGAAACCGGAGTACATGGAAGGAGAGGGGCCACCAGAGACCAGGCACGTATTACCCGAGGACCGGTGGGTGTAGGGGGGGGGCGTTGGTTGGCAAACGAGAACTGGCAGGGCTCACCAGAGACGATGAGTTTGCTCAGACAAAAATTAGGGAGCTCAGGGACGGAAAGGAAGTCCATGGAGGGTTTGAGGAAAAGGAAGGGCTACTGTACTATAAGGGGGCGCTGTATGTACCGGGGGAGACTTTGAGGGGGAAGGTACTCAAGCAACTCCATGACAACCCAACAGCTGGGCACTTTGGACAGCACAAGACCATGCTACTTGTCACCAGGCAGTTCTGGTGGCCAAAGGTGAGGGAAGACGTACGAGAATATGTACGAGGGTGCGACCGATGCCAGAGGGCTAAGGGGGAAAGGGCCACCCCCGCGGGGTTACTGCAACCCTTACCCACACCGGGAAGGCCCTGGGAGGTGGTGTCCATTGATTTTATGACAGATCTGCCCAAGTCAAGGGGAAAAACAGCGGTCATGGTAGTAGTCGATCTACTGACTAAAATGTGCCATTTCGTAGCTTGCTCACATGCAGCAACGGCAGAGGAGACCGCCAGGCTGTTTGTGGATCACATTTTCAGACTGCATGGGGCTCCCTTGAGGGTAATCTCGGATCACGGGAAACAATTTACTTCCCGGTTCTTGCGGAAACTCATGAGCTTGCTACAGGTTGAGGTGAGCTTCTCGACGGCGAGGCACCCAGAAACCAACGGACAAGCCGAAAGAGCGAACGGCATACTCCAGCAATACCTACGCTGCTATGTCAGTGAGAGACTGAACGATTGGGTAGTGAAATTAGCTTTGGCTGAATTTGCGTACAATAACGCTGAACACGTGTCCACGGGAATGAGCCCTTTCATGGTGTCACCCCAGGGCATTCCCGGGGGAGGAAGGATGGAGTGTACCTGCGGCTGAGCAATTTGTGGAGGAAATGGAGGCCTTACACCACCAGCAACTAAGGCTGAACTTGGAGCGGGCCAAGGAAGTTTACAAGAGGCAGGCGGACAGGCACCATCAGGAGGGGGAGGCCATACGGGTGGGAGACCGGGTGTGGTTGTCATACCAAGGGTTGCCCCTAAAGGGAGGGTGCAAGAAGATGCAGCCGAGGCGGCTGGGGCCTTTTGAGGTAATACAGCAGGTGAACCCAGTGGCATTTAAACTCAAGTTGCCTGACAGCATGAAGATACATCCGGTGTTCCATAGGTCCCTACTTTCACCTTACAGGAAGGGGCGGGAATTCCCGGGACGGGAGGGAGGGGTTACCACCCACCCGCGGGTAGAGGAGAGGGAACACTGTAACGAAGCCACGGAAATACTCGATTCAAGGTGGCGAGGTCGCCAGGTAGAGTACTCGGTAGCCTGGGAGGGGGAACCTAGGTCGGAAAACACTTGGGTCCCTGCTGAATCAATCACTGACGGGTATCTGGTGGAAGAATTCCACAGTTTGTTCCCGGATAAGCCCAAACCATTAGTGAGATTCTGGGAGGAGGAATTTGGACCCATGGATGACGAAGGGGATTTTGTGGGTTTTCCTGCCTCCGAAGAGGAGGGAGAGGAGGTGTCCAAGGGAGAAGAATCAGACTGGGAGGTTCAACCAGCGGGAAGAGATCCGAGCGGATGGGAGGCTGGTTTTGAATCCTCAGAAGATGATGCCAGCTCTTTCAGGGGATTCCCCGCATCGTCGGCCGAGGAGAGGGAGGAGGTTGTGCCGGAAAATCGCGCCCGGGGTGGGAGGGGTCCTGAGGAGGAGGTGGATGTCAGGGAACTGCCATCAGGGTCCGAGGGAAAGAGCAAGCTCCAAAGGGATCCCAGAGAGCGTCCCGGGAGTGGGAGAGGCAGCCCATCTTCTGGGGAAGGGAATCAGCGTAGCTCCAGTGGAGAAGGGGGGCAGATGGGGGAATCGGCGAGGCGGTCCCATGACTCCTTGCCGGGGACCAGCGGGGAGAGGAAGAGTCCTCCGCTGCCTACGCCCTCCTTGCGCAGAAGGCTTCCGCGCAGGGAGAGTAGGAGGAGATTGGGCGTCAAAGAGCTTCTTTGCTGGAAGAAGTTTAAGAAACGCCCACTGACAGATTCTGCCAGCGATTGAGACAGCCACGGGTGAGTGGCTGCTCGGACAGGAAAGGTTCACTCAGGCAACCCAGCCAGGTGTTGGGACAAGCTTACGCACGAGCAACCCCTAGAACCATTACAACTCCCAAGGCATTCGGGAGCAGAGGTACAACGGTATCCAGAATAGTGGTTTGCATGACCAACTAAGGAAGATAATAACGCAATAAAATTCAAAACAGCAACGATCAATTGCACATTTATTCCAAATCCAGTTAAAACTATTTAGTTCAATTAAATCAGTAAAATCGATGAGCTTGATCGAGTGATACCAGTTTTTCAAATTCTGATAGTTATACCCCCAATGCCCCTCTTGCCTCCTAGCACCCTCTGGTTAATCCCACAGCCTGTGCCCACTCTGGGAACCCCTGTTCTAAGCAGTGAAAAATTATGGGGCGACAATACAGAAAGAAAGTGCTTTTTTAAAAAGCCAGTCCTTTAAAAAAAAAAAATGTTTAGGGGTACTCTCATTTTCCTAGGCATATTGAAATACTGCCCCGCAATGAGGCCAAACGTAGATTCACAAGATGTTTAGGGGTATGCGTATGCCCCTCGCGTCCCCTCAGGAAAAAAAGCACTGGGTAGGACAATACGCAGGCCACATCTGGGTGATCTTTCCTCCTGACGGAGTTCAAGCCACCTTAATCCCTCACTCCTCCCTTTTGGGACTTTATTCCTTGATTACACAAATGCAGAGTTCCCCGTTACTCTCCAAATTCACACTGCTATGCCGTTGTGATGGTGACACACCTTGGCTGTATAAATTTCTTTCCCTAAGCAACCTCTATAAATAATATGATTGCTTGCATTTGCATTGTGAGAGAGAGATAAAGTTCAGCCTTTCTCCAGCAAGGAAATGAAACAACTTACCTGTTTCTCCTAGGTGCACTGAGAAGTCTTCTCCAAGGGAGAAGAATCATTACCTGGATGTCCCTGCTGAGCATCTATGCCGAAAAGGTAACCAGAGCATCTTGATTTGTTTGGGCCTCTTACAAAAGCAGGGTTTGTGAAATGAAGCAACTGACTGGTCCATGGAGTGTCTATTTACCAGGAACTGGTAAGCCTGGCAGACCGGAATCCTAGGATAGTTAGGAAGCAGAAGCTCATTCCAGGCACAGCCCCTGGAGGGAACTTTTCAGGTCACAGAATAACAGTTCAGTGAATTCTCCAGAGTGTTTCTCTCCAGTTTTATACAAATGAACGGTGAGGGATGGATGGGAATGGCAAGAAAAGCAGGTAAGGGCAGTGGTGAGTTTATGCTCTCGGGCCCTTTTGGCAGGCCCTATTCATTCACCTTAATAAACCTGACTATGTCTGAAAATACAATGGATTTAAAAGCTGGTTTGGCCTCATTGAGGGGCCGTGTTTAAATATGAGTAAGAAAATGAGAGTACCCCTAAACATTGAATAGATAGATAGATAGATAGATAGATAGATAGATAGATAGATAGATAGATAGATAGACAGATAGTCTCCAGAACCAGACTCTGGGACAGACTACAGGGTACCAATATAGATAGAAAGCTTCTGCTCTTAATTCAGGCACTCCACACAAACACGGCTCTTAGAGTCAGGTGTAGCCGCCTAGGACACCTAACAGACCCCATTAAAACCTTCAAAGGAGTCAGGCAAGGGTGCCTATTGGCCCCTCTACTATTCAATTTCTATTTAAATAATTTAGTATCTGCACCCAATGACTCAGAACTCCACCCTCCGAAGCTCGCAAATCAGCATATTTCGGTCCTGCTATATGCCAATGAGGCAGTAATTCTATCTAGAACCCCCATTGGACTCAAAAGAGCGCTAAGGAAGCTCGCAGCATACTGTGAAACTGAATGTCTCAAAATCAACTATCAAAAGACCAAGATACTTGCTTTTGGGGCAAAACCAAAGCTTAGAAGCTGGGAACTCTAAGGCCATAAATTAGAACAAGTCACAAATTATAAGTATCTAGGAATGGTGGTACAGGCCTCAGGAACCAACAAACTTCACATAAACTCCATCGGGAACTCAGCAGGAAAAACCGCAAACTGTATCCTTAAATTTTTCAGAGCACAAGGGGGCTCCGTCATCCCCGCGGCTCTAAAATTATACAAGGCCAAAACTTTGGCACAGCTCCTTTATGGATCCTTTCTGGGCCCGCCTTCCTCTGCTTTCTCCCCACTTGAGAGAGTGCAATCCAAACTTCTTAGAGCTCTCCTACAAGTCCCCAGATGTGTTTCAAACGCATGGGTTAGACTCGAAACGGGGATGATGAGAGTGGAGGCTTATATCTGCCTAACATCAATCTACAAATGGCTGACATTGAATCTGCTCCCCCGAGGGATAGCCCCATTGATCCTCTGCGATCAATTCCAGTCAGGCTGGCAGACTGCAGACCTGAACACCCTTCAGAAACTGGGTTTTGCCCCTCAAGCCCTTCTGAGCCTGGGGTTGGGCCAGGCAAAAGCCACGGTCAGGCAAAGAATCTTAGACACCGAGAGACAACAGGACTGCGCAAGGTGCCCCGACTATAAAATTTGAGAAATCGAGAGATATATAGCTGCACCGGCAGCATATCTCTTCTTTCTCGTATCTAAAAATGCAAGAAGAGCCTTTACACTCGCCAGAAGCTCGGCTCTGCCCTCGCAGGTCCTGGAAGGAGCCTTTAAGAAGTCCCATATGCTCAGAGTCTTTGCGCCTGCCCATTGGGAGAGATAGGAAGCCCAGAGCACTTGTTCTTTAGATGTCTCTTTTATGAAGAGGCACGTAGTAAGACCATTGATCCCCTGCTGGTGAGGCTCGCCAACCTCCCGGAAAAGCAAAAACTTGACCTTTTCCTGTTAGGCAAAGATCAGAAGACGACCTGGATGGTCGCCAGATTCTGTGTACAGATCTGTAGGCACAGACCATCTCCCAACTCAAACTAGTTTGTTATGAAAATCCCCAAACTCGGTTCCATGGGTGACTCTGGGTCAACTCCCTGCGATAGTTTATTGTTGTACATTGTTTTTAAATTTATTGTTGTACATTTTTAATTCTCTGTTTTTCTTCTGTGACTGTACCCCCAAGTGCGTTTTATGAGTTGGTCTCCAACCGTAATAAATTAGATAGATAGATAGATAGATAGATAGATAGATAGATAGATAGATAGATAGATAGAAAGAAAACATGGACATGGGTACCTAAAGGAAGTCAGTGTGAGCAAGTGAAATGTTGAGGACTAGTAACTTGTGGCAGAGGCAGATCTAGGGCAGTGCAGCCAGTTCTGCCAAACTGGGCATCAAGCCAAGGGGGGGCACTGCAGGGTGTCGCAACTATGATGTAGGGAATTGAGCAGAGCAGGTGGTGAGGCAGGGAGCTGCTGGATTTTGACCTTGCGCAGAGCGCCTCTGAAATCTGAAAGATCAAAGTTCCCCCCACCTCACTTGTGGGCTGATTTGCAAAGCTACAATAGGCCCCACTGCATTTTCAGGACAGTGGCCTTTTTTTAACCTATAACCACAATAATCAAGAATTATTGTTCCAGTTGCTAGAACTGAGCTGAGGGGGTCTCCTTGTACCTCTTTCCTAAAGCAAAGACATGAAGGATCTCGCTCCATGAGAACCTACCCGGACCCTGAAATAAACATCAGAGGCCCTTCTTTGTGTGCCTCCCCCACGAGAGGGCCAAAGGGTGGCAACACAACAGCGGCGTAGCGTGAGTTGTCAGCACCCGGGGCAACACAAGTAATTTGCGCCCCCTAACCCGGGGCAAGGCACGTAATTTGCGCCCCCCCTAACCCCTAACCTGCGAGTTGCCGCTGGCGCTGCTGCCCAAACGACGCCGCTTGCCCGGAGGAGGAGGGGGGCAGAGAGGCGAGGAAAATGCAACGGCCCAGCAGCAGCAGCAGCAGCGGCGGAGGCGGGGCTGTGAGGAGGGGTTGCCTGGCGCGTCCTCCGCGGTGAGCGCTGAGAGCCGCTGCCTGCCGGGCGCCTTCAGCCGGGCGCCGCGAGACATGCGGCTCTGCTACAGCCTGCGCCCAAGGCTCTTCGGCGACTCCGGAGGCAGCGAGCGCGCCCCCCCCCCAGATGTTGCGCCCGGTGCGGCTTGCACCCCTTGCACCCCCCACGCTACGCCACTGCAACACAAGAACGGGCCTTATCTGCAGTGGCTCCCTGTTTGTGGAATGCTTGCCTGGCACCTTCATCATACACCTTTAGGCACCAGGCCAAAAAGGGAAATAGATTCAGGAGCAGTTGAGACGAATAAGGAGTACCCAGTTCCCTTTTTCTCTCTAAGCCTGACATTGTTTAAAGAAAATGTGGGGTGCATTTTACAGGCACTTACAAGAGTGATCTTGCTGAACTCAGTGGGGCTACTCAGTGAGTAAAACTGCTCAGGGTTGCACAGCTGGTCAATTAAATGTATGTGTTTTAGCTGATTGACCACTTAATTTCTTAAATTTGGCAAAAACTTGCCCCTGGGTAAAAAGTATTCTGAAAGATGCTTAAGCTTTCCTTTTTCTTGGGTACACAGGTGTACACCTGTAAACAGGTGCCCTATTGTGTTAGAGCATGTGCAAGACAGGAGCATGGTCTTGTGTGACCCACATTGTTCCCCATTGGGACCTTCAATGTGAACAGAAGAAGTTGCCTCCTATCCGGAGAGGACACTTGAAGGCACAGTGGAACCTTGGGTCTCAAATGGCTCAGTTGACGAACAAATCGGAACCCGAACGCCGCAAACCCAGAAGTTAAATGCTTTGGTTTGCAAACTTTTTTCGAAAGCCGAATGCCCGATGTGGCTGTCGGCTATTGTTTCCAGGGCGCCGGCGCCAATTGGAAGCCGCACCTTGGTTTTAGAACGTTTCGGAAGTCGAATGGACTTCCGGAACGGATTACATTCGAGAACCAATGTACCACTGTACTATCAAATTCCAAATCCACATGGGAAAAAACCCTCAGCATTCTAGCAGATTCCTTACAGGACTATAATTCCACACTGTATATATCACAATAAGAGACAGCATGCCTTCAACACATGGGCATCCCATCAGATTGTTTCTGGGACAGAGTTGATCCTTGTTCTCCTTTCCTCTTGAAAGGCTACAAAATGGTTATCCTTGGGATGAGACAATATGTACATTAAAACATATACTGCAATGCCCACCATCCCTGACCATTAGCCATGCTGGCAGAGACCATCTGTATGGCCACAGATTGCCCGTCCCTGATATTTTATTTTTATGGGTTTTCCACACACATCTGCTCAGCTTCTGTGAGAACAGGATGCTTGAATAGTTGGGCCATTGGCCTGATCCAGCAGGCTCTTTTTATGTTCTTACGTTAGAGGTATGCTGCCTTTGTGCACGGCTGTTCCGCTTACCTCTCATGTTCAAGCCATCATAAACGAGTGAGTGCCTGAGCATGCGCAGAGTGCCACCCTCCCTCAGTGGTGAAATAAATAATCACTACTTTTACTTGAAGCCCTGATAGCCATCGCACCCAGCAGCTCTGGTATGTTTCGTGCACACAATAGAGCACCCTTGATGGATCAAGACCGATGAGACAATGCCACGTTGTGTTTCTGTTCCGTAGAAGTTGCTTCAACTTTCGTGCACGCAATTTCTGCTTTTGATGGAGACCTTGGCATTATGATAAGAGAAACAGGAACAGCACTTACGGCGCCCAAACAAAAGTGAAAGCAGAACAAGTTTGGACAAAACAGCACAGCAGTGTGTCAAAGTTCCCTGGAGTCCCAATTGCACATTTCCTCCCCTGCCAGGTAGATTTCTTCTTTTTTTTAAAGAAATAAATTTTTATTAATTTTCCAAACACATAATAAAAACAAACTATAAATAAGACAATAACAATAACATACAAACAAATAAACACGTATAATTTCTTAGCCTTATTTTCATACACCTTGCTTCCCGGACTTCCCCATACCTTCCCTTTTCTGCATCCTTGTTTCACATTTCTTCAGCAACTTCTTAAATCTAATTTAAACCAATCACTTTCATTAGATTTTTTTTCTTTAACTTATTGGTTTCAGCTGCAATTCTCTATTTCTTTGTTCCTTAACATCTTAACACTCCTCAATTTTACAACAGTTTTTAAGATATGTTTTAAATTTCTTCCAATCTTCTTCCACTGTCTCTTTCCCCTGGTCACGGATTCTGCCGGTCATCTCTGCCAGACCCATGTAGTCGATCACCTTCGTCTGCCATTCTTCCAGAGTGGGTAGTTCTTGTGTCTTCCAATACTTTGCCAGAAGAATTCTCGCTGCTGTAGTAGCGTACATAAAAAACGTCCTATCCTTCCTTGGCACCAA
The DNA here is from genome assembly GCF_964188305.1 of Podarcis bocagei. NCBI lineage: Eukaryota > Metazoa > Chordata > Lepidosauria > Squamata > Lacertidae > Podarcis > Podarcis bocagei. The sequence goes on from NC_138131.1 coordinate 72,570,481, forward strand.
TTGGCCGACCATGCCCAAGAGGAAAGCCTCAGGTTTTTTAGAAAAAGTCCACTTAAGGACTTTCTTGATTTCATTATAGATCATTTCCCAAAAGGCTTTGATCTTCGGGCAGGTCCACCAAAGGTGATAAAAAGTACCTTCAGTCTCATTACATTTCCAACATTTATTATTGGGCGAATGGTAAATTTTTGCAAGCTTGACTGGGGTCATGTACCACCTGTAGGTCATTTTCATTATGTTTTCTCTTAAGGCGTTACATGCCAGGTAGATTTCGGCAGTTCATAGTCTATGTTTTATGTGGATCTGCCCACATATAATTAATGGAAAGGTCCATCTCCTGTTCCCATTGCCGATTGATATAAGAGGTGTGCTCAGTTTGTTTTTAGGGCGTCCTTCTTTTTGCAGGGAATGGGGTGTAGTATTTTTTGGTATTAATTCCTATACTATTTTCATCATCATCATCATCATCATCATCATCATCATCATTTATTACTTATACCCCGTCCATCTGGCTGGGTTTCCCCAGCCACTCTGGGAGGCTTCCAACAAAATATTCTGGGGAATTCAAGCAAAGAACGAAGCGTCAAAACAGAGCTTTGTGGCTTGAGTATGACTTGATCTCAGTCCAGACAGATCAACCATATGTGGCCAGTTTACAAGCCCCCCTACCCCTGGTACCCTTTCTCCCTGCATTGCTGCTCCAGAACTTTTCACTGCTTAGAAATGTAGGACACAATACTGGATTGTCGCAGGGGTTGGATTCCTATTGGATCGGTTAGTCTAGGCTTAGCAGAGTGAGCAGGGCAGGCAGCCCCTAGTGCCGTATTTACATGTAAGCTAAACACGCTATAGTTTAGGGCTATAGTGCTCGGTCCCGGCTCCTGCCAAGCTAGCAGTTCGAAAGCACGTCAAAGTGCAAGTAGATAAATAGGTACCGCTCCGGCGGGAAGGTAAACGGCATTTCCGTGCGCTGCTCTGGTTCGCCAGAAGCGGCTTAGTCATGCTGGCCACATGACCCGGAAAAACTGTCTGCGGACAAATGCCGGCTCCCTCGGCCTATAGAGCGTGATGAGTGCACAACCACAGAGTTGTCCGCGACTGGACCTAACGGTCAGGGGTCCCTTTACCTTTTAGCCATCACAAATAATACTGCTTTCTCTCAAAGTTGACACCTTTCACGAAAACTGATAAGTTACCTGTTGTAGGGAATCATTTCTCCTCTTTTCTTAATCCAAACCCACACTTTTAAGCCACTTACTTAAGCAAACTTAGACAAATTCTTTTCGAAGAATAACAAGGGTTGAGAGGAGGACTAGATGTTACCTGGTTTTCAAAATCGTGATAGAGCACCAGCTAAATTTTGAGGCACTAGCTGGCTTCACAGTTTTTCCCGCATGGTGATTTTTGCATAGAGCACACACACATACTTTAAGGCTGGGCAATGTATCAATACATTTGGGGTGAGGAAATAAGTTTGAAGTCCACAGCGTGGTAACAGTGCCATAATATTAATCACAATGTGTGCGCGTGCCGTGTAAAAAACCATTATGTGGGAAAAACCGTGAAGCCAGTCATCGCTTCTCTCATGGTTCCTTCTGTCCCTGTTGCTCTGCACTATAAAATAACAGTTGTAAGTGTGTTAAAGCTAAGTAAAAATGTATCTGTTTTAGACCCCTAAGTAGCAGCAGTTTTCAGGACCTTACCCCCTTCACCTCTACATAGAGAACCCCTAGATATGCCTCTGCGCGTAAGATGTGATTATGCTGTAGGTACAGTCGTATCTCGGAAGTCGAACGGAATCCGTTCTGGAAGTCCGTTCGTCTTCCAAAATGTTTGGGAACCAAGGCGTGGCTTCCAATCGGAAGCCTCGTAGGCCGCGTTGGACGTTCGGGTTCCAAATAACGTTCGCAAACCGGAACACTCACTTTCGGGCTTGCAGCTTTTGGGAACCAAAACGTTCGACTTGCAAGGCGTTCGGGATCCAAGATACGACTGTAAATTTATTAGATTGCCACATATTAAACAACTGAATCAAGCAAGAGGAACAAACCACAAGGACACATTTGGCGAAGAACAGTGAAACTTTATTGCATTTACAAACACACTGGGAAATCAAAGGCAAGCCCCAAAAGCTTGCACCAATTTATGGATTGTACTCTTTTTATTTACTGTTTGCTATATATAAAAAACATCTGCTGCTACTTTAAGTGAATGGATAGGACCACATTAGGGTGTCTCAAGAATATGGTGGATAAAATGCTAATGATTTGTGTTGCTGTACTGTAAAGGATGGGGGGCGGGATCCAACACATTTTTATATGAACAAGTTTATGCCTAAACATTAATTGTACCCTTTCATTATCTGCTTTTCAAAATCAATCTAGGGTTTCCCACTTTACTCATTTTTTGATACGGCCTTTAAAAAGAAATCCTGGAACACCTCCCCGATTTCTTTGTTATACTGTAAATTTGTAAATAGCTACTGCAATCGATTTTAGCTCATTGAAACAAGTATCATGTTATATATATTATATATGTTTTCCATTTTTAAAAACTTTGTGTCAAGCTAAAAACCCTGTGCATCAAAACCGTGGTCAGTTTAGCAGTGATACCCGAGACAAGTGACTGTCCTTGAAGGATATCAAATTACACAGTAGGCGGGTTCCATTCAAGCTGCAGCAGGTGCAGAAGTCTGCTTCAGAAGCTGCCATTTGGGATCATCTGGGAAGTGCTAATAATCAGAACAGGGTGGTTGAGGAAGTAAATCACATGGTACCTGAAAAAGAGAGGTCAATAGTGCAGTATTTAGCAACACTATCTAAATCAGCAATAGGGGCAAACAAAGGTATCTAAGGTAGAGCATGGAATACTTCCAGACCCAGTTCAGATGTCAAGTGAAACCATGGTTTAGTATGCTGGGAATGAGCCAAAGCAAGCCTTGGGCTCACACATTCCCCCCCTCCTCCCTCTACACAAGCGGTGAAGAGTTTGGAAACTACATCCTCGTTAGGCTTAACCACAGCTTGTTGCCTCACCCAAACCTGATGAACTATGCTTATTGTTAACCCTGGTTGATTGGTTTGATAAGCCATCTTTAAACCACGGCTCATCCAGCTAGCTTGTTTAAACTCTTAATCTCAGGGTCGTGGGTTGGAGCCTCACACGGGGCAAAAATAATAATCCTGCATTGCTGGGGGTCAGGCAAAATGACACTTGTGGTCCCTTCCAACTCTATAATAACTCTATAACTTTATAACGTTAACCACAGCTGAGAGTCTGGGGTGGTGTGCTAAACCAGCCTTCGCCAATCTGATTTCCTCCAGATGTTGCTGAATTCTTATGTCCCATCAACCACATGATAGTCAGGGATGATGGGACATCATCATCATCATCATCATCATCATAATTTATTACTTATACCCCGACCGACCGCCCAACCAGGTCTCCCCAGCCACTCTGGACGGCTTCCAACAGGAGCTTAAAAATACATTAAAACATCAGTCATTAAAAAACTTCCCTAAACATCAGATAGTTGTTTATTCCTTTGACATCTGATGGGAGGGCGTTCCACAGGACGGGAGCCACTACCGAGAAGGCCCTCTGCCTGGTTCCCTGTAACTTGGCATCTCGCAGTGAGGGAACCGCCAAAAGGTCCTCGGCGCTGGACCTCGGTGTCCGGGCAGAACGATGGGGGTGGAGACTCTCCTTCAGGTCTACTGGACCGAGGCCGTTTAGGTGGCTTTCAAGGTCAGCACCAACACTTTGAATTGTGCTCGGAAATGGACTGGGAGCCAATGTAGGTCTTTCAAGTTCTGTGGTCTGGGCGGCCGCTCCCAGTCACCAGTCTAGCTGCCGCATTCTGGATAAGTTGTAGTGCAGGACCTCTGAAAGGGCCTCTGGTTCTCCATCCCTGTTATATACACTGCAGTAACAGCTTGTACATGAGGCTGATTGTGGATGTAACTGTGATATCAAAGGGAACAAGACAGATGCTTCTAATTGACTTTACCCATTTTCAGTGGTTGATGTTCTTATGACTGCGACGGTCAGTCCTTCTGCATTTAAGTCAGATCATGCCGATGCTCCAGTGTCACCGTCTGTTTCAGAAGCTGCCACTTGGGGTCCTCAGGGAAGTGCTTCTTAATAAACAGAGCGGGGCGAGTAAGGAAGTAAAACTCATCGTACCTGCAAAAGGAGAAGGCGCAATAGTCTAGTATTTCATAATAATGCCTAAATCAGCACCAGGGCCAGACAGGCAAACAGAGTGGTGATCCAGAGCAGCTGGAGGGCATCTGGTTGAGGAAGCTGCTGTGTTGCAACAATCCAGCCTCCAGAATCCCCAGATTTTACACATGTAGCCCAGAATAAGCACAACACTCCAGAACTGTTCAAAGAGGATGAATAGATGGTATCTATCCCTGCCATCAGGACACTCCATGCCCATGGCATAATAATAATAATAATAATAATAATAATAATAATAATAATAATAATAATAATAATAATGATGAAATATTACTTATACCCCCGCCCATCTGGCCGGGCCTCCACAGCCACTCTGCACGGAATAACACTTCAAACATGAAAAACTTCCCTAAACAGGGCTGCCTTCAGATGTCTTCTAAAAGTCAGATAGTTATTGTATTTCCTTGACATCTGATGGGAGGGCGTTCCACAGGGCGGGCGCCACTACTGAGAAGGCCTGGTTCCCTGTAACCTCACTTCTCACAGTGAGGGAACTGCCAGAAGGCCCTCAGAGCTGGACCTCAGGCTGAAGGATGGGGGTGGAGACACTCCTTCAGGTATACTGGGCCGAGGCCATTTAGGGCTTTAGAGGTCAGCACCAACACTTTGAATTGTGCTTGGAAATGTACTGGGAGCCAATGTAGGTCTTTCAGGGCCGGTGTTATATGGTCTTGGCGGCCGCTCCCAGTCACCAACCTAGCTGCAGCATTCTTATTGCACTTGCTTACATTAATCAGCCCTGCGACCATCAAATTGCAAACTCTGACAAGTGGTTCAAGCAAAACAAAACCACCTGAAAGCAAATGAAGTTAACTGTGAGAGCCAGTGTGGTGTAGTGGTTAAGAGCGGTGGACTTGTAATCTGGGGAACCGGGTTCGCTTCCATGCTCCTCCACCTGCAGCTGCTGGGTGACCTTGGGCTAGTCACACTTCTCTGAAGTCTCTCAGCCCCACTCACCTCACAGAGTGTTTGTTGTGGGGGAGGAAGGGAAAGGAGATTGTTGGCCGCTTTGAGACTCCTTAGGGTAGTGAGAAAGCGGGATATCAAATCCAAACTCTTCTTCTTCTGCTATCCCCTCAGTGTGTCCCACGCTCTGCCTGGTCTGCCTAACAGCGTACCTGAAAGTGAACTTGCTAAAAGCAGTATTCACAGAGCCACTTCCCCAGGTGCAGTCTAAGAGATGCCACCTTCCATCAATGCGGACAGCATTCCAGGCATGGTCGCTCTTCCCCTTTACGCTGCAGCTGCCTATCAAATACTGGCACTGTATCCCTGCAATACTGAGAGGGGAAGGAAGGTATTCAGGAACAGTGTTGCTACCAAGAGGACAAGTGGTTGCTTTCACCGCTTTGATAGGCTGGATTGGCCGTCCTTCATTTTGCTGGATCAGAGAAAACAGCAATCAGGTTCTCCACAGATTCTCATTTGCTCCAATTTGGCAGGAAAACACAAGTTTTCCTGGGATGAAACAACAACAACAACATTTGGACACGGACCTGGAAAGCCAGGAACTGTGCCTATAAAGCACAGAGCAAAGCTAAGTATGGATGAGGAACTAAGTCACACAGGGAAGAGACCCATTAAATTCAAGTAATTTTTAAGTCTATGGATTCCAGTGGACCTACTCAATTCAATGCAGCCCTATATATGCAAGTTTGCTTCAGGATCATTCACAGTGTGGGCATTCCTCCACTTACATGGTGGGTCATGTTCCGGAACCCCATGCACATAAGCAAAAATTGTGTAAGTAGGGTAAAGGTAAAGGACCCCTGAAAGTTAAGTCCAGTCACAGAAAACTCTGGGGTTGCGGCACTCATCTCACTTTACAGGCCGAGGGAGCCGGCGTTTGTCCGCAGACAGTTTTTCCGGGTCATGTGGCCAGCCTGACGCAACAGAACACCGAAACCAGAGCAGCGTGCGGAAACGCCGTTTACCTTCCCGCCCGAGCGGTACCTATTTATCTACTTGCACTTTTTGGCATGTTTTCGAACTGCTAGGTTGGCAGGAGCTGGGACCGAGCAACGGGAGCTCACCCCGTCATGGGGATTTGAACCGCCGACCTTCTGATCGGCAAGCCCAAGAGGCTCAGTGGTTTAGACCACAGCGCCACCCGTGTCCCTGTGTAAGTAGGGAGCACACACTAAAAAAAGCTCATTTTTTCCTGCTCTCCAGCTCTCTCTCCCCACAACACTCTTTTCAACTAGAGGTGAAGCTCTGGAGCTGGCTGGAGGACCTGTGGAAAAGCAACAGCAGCTGCCATGCTGTGACGTGTGTCAGCTACTAGGTGGGGAGGCTGAGCAGCCTAAACAAAGCCCCACTGTGCCTCCGTTCTCTTTGGGGCTTCCTCCGCTCCCACTGAAGTCCTCTTTGGGTTCTGGGGAGGGTCTCCTCATGAGCCATGAGGACTCTCCAGCTCTCTCCCGCCATTTTCTGCTTAGAATCTATTGATTTACTTATTTCCGAGGGCTGTCACGTGCGAGTTGATCACGCCTAAGCATGGAGATAGCTGCCTAGGGTAAGGGGTGGGGAACCTGTGGCTCTCCAGATCTCCTATCGCTACAGCCAAGTAACAACCACTTGCCACGATGGCTGGAGCCAACAGAAGTTACCTGCACATTTCTTGAAAGAGTCGAGCATATCCACCGCAAATAGCCTTTCCTGACTGAAGGACATCAGCTGGTTTAAATGACACCTTGTCCAGGTTATAGCAGCCTTCCACATCATATTCTGTAGAAATAAAGACAATGAGCACCCATTCTGATTTGCTTGTGGGGTGGCAACACTTTGCAACACTTTCCATCGTGTTTCTCGATATCTTTCCTGGTTGCCAAAATCTGATTGGGGGGTGGGGTGGCTTGTCTTGCAAGAGCTCCAAATGAACTTTTGATTGCACAACATGAATTTGCCCATATGTGTTTGAATCGCACCTCGAAAGAGAAAGTCTGGAAGCACTCGTAAATCTGCTTTGTGTAGACCCAGGGTCTTGTTGCCAAATAAAAATGCACACTGGTGCAAGGGTTAGGAGTCGGGAGACACCTCCTCTCCTCCCGTGCTGCGACCTTTACTTTATTTTGACAAGGTAATAAGAATAAATAAATAAGAATAAAAATGTGCACCCCACCAGCGAGACCATTCCATTGTAACTATCCAACCTCCCAAAATTTCAACACCTCTAGCGATGGTTTGACCCCTTTCCGTTGTAACAGTACAAATTCTACAGACACCCTCCATATCTCCTCAAAATCATTCCTCCTGCATATTCCCCGTCTTACCTTAATGGCACATGTTCATTTATCATTAATAGCTATATCTCCCACACCTCTTCATACCATTTTTCCATTTTATATTCTGCTTGCCCTTCCACTTGCTAGCTATCATAATTCGTGCAGCTTTCAATAAATTTGTGAGCGAGTCCTTCATAGCCTGCAAACCTTCAACCCCATCGTAAATTGATAATAATGCTACCGCGGCACTTTCAGTGAGCTTTAACCCAGTGATTTCTGTTATCAGTGAGCACCTCCTGATCCCTTCTGAGATTCATGGCTGAACAGAGATCCCAGTCAAGTTCTGTGTGAGCCAAACACCAAATCACTGATCCACACAGGTTACAATCCAGAATCCTTTGTGCAAATGGAGCTGACATGACTGGCTATGAAATGGTGAAAATGCCCGAGACAGCTGCAAAGAAGCCATGCTCGGAGTAGACCCACTAAATTTAATGTCCATGAGTTACTTACATCCTTTGATTTCAGCCGGTCTACTCTGAATATAACTTGCTTTGATATGACCTTACGTATCCATCTTCCTTGGCTGGCAATCACTGGACTGGGTGTCTGCTAAAGAACTCTGCTACAGAGCTGGATTCATGGGCGCAGGGCAGTGACAAAGGCTGATCTTTTAATACCGGAAGTTGTCAGAGGCAAGGGGACTCAAGTATGCAGAAAGGTGGTACCCCCACCTACCTATATGGTGGCAGATCCACATCCAAATGGCTCACACTTTCTCCAGGTCACTGTGGGCTTTTTGGAGCAAGACACTCACCAGGTTTTTCACGCTATTCCTGACATTCACCTGTTTCACAGAAGGTAAATAGACTTGGAAGCAGTTAATATGGACGAGGGGGTACCAGTTCCTTTCTTCTACCTAAGTCCACTTGTTTAAAGAAATTTTAGGGTGCAATCCTGCGTGCACTTACAAGAGTGTCCCTTGCTGAATTCACTGCGATTGCACAGTTAGTCGATTAAGTGTATGTGTTTTACTTGATTGATCAAAGAATTTATTATACTTGTCAAAAATGTACCCTTGGGGGGGAAGTTGTTCTGAAGGGAGACGCATGATTAACCTTTCCTTTTTCCAGGGTTCACAGGCATGTTATTTCTACAATCTTCAGCTGAAACCCAAATCCTCTTTGCTACTGTCTCCCCACAAGTGCAGAGTTCCCCCATTGCTACTGGCAGAGGAACGGGGGGGGGGAGCGCACTGCCCCCGGCACCATCGGGGAGGGGGTACCATTGCGGCTGCACCCGCGGCTGCACCCGCGCCCCCCGACCGTGCCGCACGCCACGCCCTCAGGGTGCATGTCACGCTCCCACAGGCGATGTGCCACGCCCCCAGGACACACGCCAGCCACGCCAGAGCTTCGCCACTGCCCATTGCACCTTTGGGTGGGTGGAAGTACAACTGGGGGGGGCATTATGGGGGCAGGGAGGGACCAAGGCAACCCTGGATCCTGAGCCGGCCCTACTGTTGTCACTTGACAGCACTGGGGGAAACCCAGGGCTGATTACTGCACCAGTATATTAATTTTATGCCAGTTTAATTCTGGCGAGGCCCCCCAGAGATTCCTGGGAGTTGTGGTTTGGCAAGGGCACTGAGAATTTTCTGTTAATGACTGCTAGCCTTGTTCACAGAAGTACAGTACTCGGAGTTCCCTGAGGAGAGGAAATAACTACCAAATCAATTTCAGTCTGTAGTATAAATACGATCGAAAGTGAATTGTGAAAGAGAGAGGAGTCGTTCAAACCCTTTCATATTGCCTATGATTTCTAGCTCTCCTCCGAACTGACTTTGGAGCTGTCTCCTGAATTTTTAAAGCAAAGCAATGCTGCAAAATAACTAAATATGGGTGTATATACATGCATTTAATTCACGCACGCACACAGAGAGAAAGAGAATCCTGTGGTTTGTTAAGGGTTCTAGGTGCTCCACCGTGTTAGTTTTCTGGAAATCAGGAGGAGGGTCTTGTGACTCATGATGTTCCCAGTTCGGACCTTCCATCTGAACAGAAGTAATTGCCTCCTATCAGGAGAGGGCACTTGAAAGCACTCTCAAATTCCAAATGCACCTTAAAAACCTCAGCATCCTAGCAAATTCCTTGCTGCATATATCACAATAAGAGACAGCATACCTTCTGTGCATAGGCATCCAGTTCCTTAAACTTTGCCAAGTCTATTTGTATTGATTTCTGATTGGATTTATCCCATGGATAATCTAGGAACAAAAATGGAAAAGTCATTCTTGAAACAGTGGGGAAAGGGAGGGGGAGCAAAGGATGACCTATGATGTGATTTAAAGGGTTGGAATACAGGGAACCAATAGGGAATAGAGATAGGGAGCCTTTTCTGCTTCTCCCCAAGGGAAATACAGCAGCAGGGAGTAGACCAACGTTGCTCTGCTTAAAAGGACACAGACAGAAGGAAGGAGAGGGAGAATGCTGAACCAGGTAGGATTTTGATCTGATCTTGCAAGACCATTTTGAGTACAGTACACAAGGCGTATGGCATGGTTTGCACTTCCCACTGGAAGAGCCGGTACCTCCTTAGAGAAGCCCTCTTCGCACCAAACATCTGGCTTTGATAGGAATCCCTTAACCCCGGCTGCAAATTTCACTGCATCCGCCTGCAATATGCATTCAACAGAACGCCAACTGCCAGCTCATTTCAGGAACTATAATGGTAGCATAACAAGAACACAAACAGGGCTGCTTGAGGTGAGGGAGAAAATGTACCCACCCACCCACATGCCACATATTGAAGCTCCAGCCTTAGAGGAAAAAAATATAGTGCAGCTTTTCCCCCCAGCCAGAACTCACTGGAACTGAGTTCTGGCGCCTCTCAGGTTGGTGCCATTGCCATTGTAAAAGAACAAGGGAAGCGTTCGTGGTGAGTTCTGGCACCTCTTTTTCTAGAAAAATAACACTGAGCGCAGTTAATTTTTACCATTCAAGCCTTGTTCCCAGGATATCCCAAGAGGTGGGTGCAGAGATGTAGCTGGGGGGGGAGGGGGGCACTGGGCGCCACACCACAGGGGGCAGCACTTCCCGCGGGGCCAGAAGCGCGCCCGAGCCACGCATCTCTCCTGGGAGTGACGTGGTGGCTTGGGCCCCTGAGCGGCTAGCTACGCCACTGGGTGGTTGAGTGACGGGCTCATAAAATGATTTCCTAAGATACGCAGCACTACTAAGTAGTATTAATATATACAGCAGGTGTAGGGGATCTTTGGCCCTCCAGATGCTGGGGAACTACAGCTCCCATAATCCCTGGCCATGCTTGCTGGGACTAACAGGTGTTGTCACCCAACAACATCTGGAGGGCCAAAGGTTCCCTGCAGCTGACACAGAGGATCCAGATCAATAGCCATACATAAGCTTCTATTTACCATACAGATCTTCTTCCTGAGGCAGCATTGATGCTTGTACTCCTCCCATCTTGAAAGCCTACTTGAAAGGCGCTCCTTGGAGGAACAGTTAAGTGCTTCGAGCCAGGAATGAAATGCCCAACTGGATGGATGAGGGAAGAGCATGGCTTGATCTGGGTTTATCAAACCCTTGCTTGGAGACCTTGGCATTAGGAGACGAGTAGCAGGAAGAGCATCCATGAAGTCAAAACAAAGGGGGAAAGCATAAGCTGTTTGAGCAAACCAGCGCTGGAGTGTGTCAAAGTTCCCTGCGTGGGGAAGCGCAGATACAGAAGGTGTCCCCATTGCTCATTTCCTCTCCCCTCCTGTGGTTTCCAGCAACTGGTATTCAGAAGCATTTCTGCCTCCAGCTGTGAAGGCAGAGCATAGCCATCAATGCTAGTAGCCATTGATAGCCCTCTCCTCCAAGGACGTGTCTAATGCTCTTTTAAAGCCATCGATGTTTCGAGGCCTTCACTGTCTCTTGTGGGAACAAGTTCCATAGTTTAACTATGTGCTCCATGAAAAAGAATATATATTTAGTAATTAGATGCTTTTTTTAGGTTAGCTATCAGGCGCATCAGCCTTGTTAGAATTTCTCTTTCGCTGCCAGGCCCCCACCCTATTTCTTGAAGCATCTAGATAGAAGCTTGTGCCAGCTTCCTCAGGTTGGCTCTCTCCAGCTAGGCTGAATAGGTGGGAAACTTTTGGACTCCGTGTGCCAGATCCTTATTGGGATCTGTATCTTGGGTCAAAACCCCTTTCACTACCAACAAAGAGGCATCAGGCCTAAAAGGGAGGAGGGAAAGAGCCTAATATCACTACAGTCTTGGAGAGTCTCCCCCTTTTAGGACTGCAGTGAGATCAGGCTTAAAGGAAGGAGGGGAAGCCTTTGGGAGCCCCCACCTCTCTCTTGGAGAGCTCAGCAAGCTTGGGCTTCACAGGGAAGGGAAGAAACCTCTCCCTCCTTTTTTAGTGCTCAGAAGGATCTGAAGGGATGGGCAATTCTACTTAGTACTGAGTATTGGCTCACCAAAGAGCTCTCTGCCAGGAGTGCCATGGCTCAGCCCAACTGAATGGGATGTTCTGCGCTGATATGAAGGGGGAGCCATCCTGCTTAGCAATGGGTCCCTGGTTTCTGCATTTCTTCAGAGGATCCTGACAACTAGTCCCATGCTTTGAGGGCTGTGCAAAGAAAGCAGCTTTGGAAAGCCATGTCCTATCAGTCAAGCCTCACCCCTTACCTGCATGTGAGAATGGCCTCATGGACCAAATGGGGAAGACTTGGGGAGGGGGCAAGATGTGCTCAGAGGTCAGACGTTCCCCACCCCAAAATTTCACCTCAGGAACTGATGGACTCTTACTTTGCCTCACAATCGTTTTGAAATGTGCCGGGTTTTCAACGTTCGGGAGCCGAAACGTTCCAAAACGCAGGCGTTCGGGAGCTGAGGTTTGACTGTAATATATTGGCGTCCGCATGAAATCCGCCCCATCCCATTGTTGTCCTGTGTCTTTAAATGCAGGGTTTCCCCATCCTTTGGAAGTCCAAAAGGGGCATGATCTTTGTACTTAGCACACGACTGAGTGCTAGCAGTAGGAGGAAGTGCAGGGGCTGAGCCCCAGAACAAAATTTCCCCCATCACTGATTCTTGTTTCTTTTCTTATCAAGGCAAAATCCTACGTGTCTTTGCTTTTCGAAAGATCTCCAAGGGTACAAGGGGATCCCTCAGCTCAATTCTAGCAGGCGGGACAGTTCTTGAGTTTTGTGGTTACACATCAATAGTCAGCCAGTCTCCTGAAAATGCCATGGGGCCTGTTATGTATTCAGTGGTCTCGAGTCTGGACTAAGGATTCTGAGCTCCTGTGTTCTGATTCGATACATGATATCCAATCACAGAACATTTCTGGATTTGGGCTCGGCCATTGGCCCTTAAACTCTGAGTCCTGATTCACAGCTTGGAAGTTTAGACAGCCAATCACGTGGGGAGTGGGAGTGGCCCAGGCCTTCAGAAATGTCTATAAGCAGTTGCTTCGACCCTGTTGTCCAGTTCAGTTACCAATCAACTCCTGTTTTTGCTTATCTTTAATCTTTTCCGAGAGACTATCTATCACACAGGATCTTAGAAAGTTGTCCCAAAACAAAGTTTGTCCTCAATACTGTCCTCTTCACATATATGGGGACATTCACCACCTGCACAGGCTCAATGTTTCCACATATTAAAGTGGCAAAAGTCCACATTAGCGGTGAATGTGAATTGCCACAAGCAATCTTGATTGCTTCTTAGCCCTCTCTAAGCAACAGGATGAGAACAGAAATCGCGCGGCGGCAGGAGACCCCATTAGCTAACGTGGTACCTCAGGTTAAGAACAGTTTCAGGGTAAGAACAGACCTCCAGAACAAATTAAGTTCTTAACCCGAGGTACCACTGTAAAAAACGTGGGCTGTCTAGTGACAAAGATGTAGACTGTCTCACCAGAGTGCTGCATGCTCTGGTTATCTCCTGCTTGGACTACTGCAATGTGCTCTATGTGGGGCTACCTTTGAAGGTGACCCGGAAACTACAACTAATCCAGAATGCGGCAGCTAGACTGGTGACTGGGAGTGGCTGCCGGGACCACATAACGCCGGTCCTGAAGGACCTACATTGGTTCCCAGTACGTTTCCGAGCACAATTCAAAGTGTTGCGTGGCTATTCCCTCCCCCCCCACAGGTGGAATAAATAAAGACAACGGACACAGCGATTTAGGTTTAATGGGCGAAATTGGCCACAACTTTATTGATTACAGGAAAGAAGGGTATTGGCTTTAGGCATTGGCCCCTAACCGACTATCCGGTCTAACCGGGAAGGGTTAAACACCAACAGGGGGAGCCACCCGAGATGCGTATCCCTAGGCGCTCCCCGAGGGGTTACCGCTCGGGGGCGCGCTTTAGGCCCTAGCCTCCGTAGGTTTCGGACGAGGCGTCGCCCCTCGGAGTCCTTTAACGAACTACCCTTCAAGCATTGGGGGAGGTGATGGCGTTCCTCCCCCCCAACCTCATCTGCATGACAATACCCCGGCCAATGCCTACCGCCAAAACCAAGGGAGTTGTGACGATTTGCTACGAGGTAGGCGAAAAAACCAAGTGGCTCACAAAACCAGCCAATTAGCCAAATGGAAAAACTCCTACCAGGCCCCTTGCGGCGACCAGCCGAAGCCCATAGCAAGATCGGTGGCAAACCTAAAGGGCGGGTGGGTGGGAAACCGCGTCGTCTCCCGGGCGAAAAGGGGCGAGCCGAGGGCTGCCCCGACCTTAAGTGGCCTTTCTAAGGCCCGCCCCTGCCGCCAGCCGATTGGCTGGCGCCAAGGGGATGTTAGTTGGGGGAATCCCGGCGGCCTCCCGCGAGGCTGGCACCAGCCTCGCGAGGGCGAGTGTGGGTGGTGTCGCGATCCCGCAACCCCCCCCTCCTCCTGACGATCGGAAGGGGCATTGCGTGGCTATTCCCTCCCCCCCCACAGGTGGAATAAATAAAGACAACGGACACAGCGTTTTAGGTTAATGGGCGAAAATGGCCACAACTTTATTGATTACAGGAAAGAAGGGTATTGGCTTTAGGCATTGGCCCCTAACCGACTATCCGGTCTAACCGGGAAGGGTTAAACACCAACAGGGGGAGCCACCCGAGATGCGTATCCCTAGGCGCTCCCCGAGGGGTTACCGCTCGGGGGCGCGCTTTAGGCCCTAGCCTCCGTAGGTTTCGGACGAGGCGTCGCCCCTCGGAGTCCTTTAACGAACTACCCTTCAAGCATTGGGGGAGGTGATGGCGTTCCTCCCCCCCAACCTCATCTGCATGACAATACCCCGGCCAATGCCTACCACCACCGAGCCGCAAGCCGGCTCGCCGCCAATACCCTTAGACCTGTAACCAATCCCTCACACCTTGAAAAATATCCGCCAACCAAATATCATTTCCCGCATCAGATAGATGCACGCCATCCCAGCGATAAAGCATTTCCTTGTCAAACCGTATACCTGGGTGCTGAATGACCCGACCTCCCAGTGCAACCACTCTGCGCGCCACCGTGCGCTCCACAATCCTTCTAGCCTTATTCACCGCCACAGGCTTCTCTGTGTCCCGCCAGCATCGCCTTTCCAGCAAAGATGACCAAATGATTGTAATGCTTTCATGGGATGCCCTCAACAGTTCCAAGTCATTAATAATGTTCCACATCAAGTTTACCCCTTTCCTATATGCCAAGTCGTTCTCGCCCAGCTGGATGACCAAGGCATCGGGAGGGCCCTCGGCAGCGATTCTTTTGGATACCACTGGGAAAAACTCTTCCCAGCGCATACCCCGCCTAGTGATCCAAGATAATTTGACCCTGCTGGGTAGCTGAAGCTCTTTAACCCAGCCCCTTCGTTCAGCGCGCCGCTTTGCCCAATAAACGATGCTGTGGCCGAGGATCCACAGTCGAACCACACCAGTACCTGAAAAGAGAGAATCGGAGAACCGGATCAGGAGGAGTGCCCGGGGGGAAAGCTGAGGGGAATTTAGAAGGTCTACCGTATATAACCCTGGAATGCGTTGGATTTCCAGCGCCCCATGTCCATAATTCTTTCAGCCGGTAAGCCCATATGGGTGGCGGTGGTCACCGCCCCAATGCAAAAGGAGTGCGCGGCGTACTCCTCTTGGGGAAGCCCGATGGCGGCAATTGCTTTGCGCATGACCCTCGTGAACTGCTGCTTTGAGAGGGAGGAACCGTCGGAATGCAAGAAAAAGGGGCCACTAGATTCTGGTCTTACACACAGGTATTTTCTAGCATCCTTTACAGGGCAAGGGCCCGCCTTTTGAGTCGCCTGGAGGCGAACCAAGGCTCCCTTGCCAAGCTGATCAGTCTTTGAACTACGGATTCTTAACATTACATGCGCACTGCCCACAGTTACGTCCTCAAGTAGTAGCCCCCTGGACGCTGCGCGGTCCTCACAAACCACTTCGCCTATGCGTAGGGCGCCAAAAAATGCGAAAGAAAACGCTGCTGAAAATAATCTGGCTTCATATCTTGACCAACACAGGGCCCTCAGCTTCCTACGGATTTGGGTGAGTATATCTAAAGTTATTGGCCTTCTCCTGTCCCGGCCGTGAGGCCTGGACCTGCGCCAGCCCTCAAGCATCTTACACACAACGAAATGCGAACAGGGATCCACAGAAAATAAAGTTTTAGAAAAGAAGGATATAGCTGCTGAATGAATATTGAGGGTTTTGGGGGCCCGGCCAAGATCTCTAAGGTGGACCAAGTACTCTATGACTTCAGACTTGGACGGTGGCCTGCCTGGCTTGGACCGTCCCTTTTTGATGCGGAAGGATGTGAAGTCTAGCCACGCCTTATTATACGATCTCAGGGTAGAAGGCGCTAGCGCAGACAATACTCCTTTATTGCTTCTTGTTGCCAATATTCCAGAGGTGCTCCGGGAATGGTTGAGGCTGCTGCTACGCATCCAGCGCCAATGAGCGAAAGCGTTCCATCTGGAAACGAGATAGAGCATCCGCGATGTTATTATCAATACCAGGGACGAACTGGGCTGAAGCGTGAAGGTTCAACCGCAGGCAGGAGAGGACAAAGTACCGTAAAAGGGACGCTACTCTGGGTGAGCGTGACAATTGTTTATTCAAAACTGACACGACCGCTAGATTGTCCGTCCAGAAACAGACCCTATGGTTCTTGAACTGGTCTTCCCATAAGTGAATTGCAACCACGATGGGAAAGAATTCTAAGAATGTCAAGTCACGTAGTATTGGTTTACCTTGCCAGGAGGGAGGCCAGTGCTGGGCACACCACTGGCCCCTGAAGTAGACCCCAAAACCTAAGGACCCGGCCGCATCCGAATGTACTTGGAAATCAGACTGCAGCACCAAACTATCCTGCCAAAGCGATATGCCGTTGAAACCATCCAGGAATTGCAACCAAACAAGGAGGTCCGCCTTTACTGCCTTGGATAAGCGTACCCTATGATGGGGTGACCGTAAGCCCGTGGACAGCTTTGCTAGGCGGCCACAGAACGGACGACCGGGGGAAATTACACGGCAGGCGAAGTTGAGGTGCCCCAGGAGGGATTGAATTTGCCTCAAGGTGACCTTCTTTAGGGGCAGTATTTGGCCGATAAGCTCTCTTAAGGCAACCAATTTTTTAGCCGGTAATCGCGAGGTTTGGGCAACGGTGTCAAGTTCAATGCCCAGGTAGGTCATGGTAGTGACCGGGCCCTCGGTCTTCTCGCTTGCCAGAGGGACACCCAGTTCCCTAGCTAAGGACTCGAAGGCCAGGAGGAGGGACCTGCACTCCCCAGCGTCACTTGCCACCAAAATAAAATCATCGAGATAATGACCCACCCCCAGAGAGCCAGTTCTAAACTTTAGGGCCCATTCCAAGAATGTGCTGAAGGTCTCGAACGCAGCACAGGCAACAGAACAACCCATGGGCATAGCTTTGTCAATGAAGTAAGCTCCCTGGAATTTGAAACCCAACCAGCGGTAGTCTTCCGGATGAACCGGGAGTAGGCGAAATGCTGACTCGATGTCGCATTTTGCCAAAAAGGCGCCCCTGCCAAAGCTCCGCACCAACCGCACAGCTTGATCGAAAGACGAATACTTCACCGTGCACATCTCTTGGGGAATGGCGTCATTAACCGAGGATCCTTTGGGATAGGACAGGTTGTGTATCATTCTAAATTCACCGGGGGCCTTCTTTGGGACAATACCAAGGGGGGAGATATGAAGCCCTTCGATAGGCGGAGTTGCGAATGGACCGGCCACCCTGCCGGCTGTAATCTCCTTCTGTATCTTTTTAAACGCGATGTCGGGCCTTTCTAATACTGATTTCTGGTTAGGGGGGCAACTGGAATTGGGTGTGAAGGCAACCGGAATTCTAAAACCTTCAGAAAACCCTTCATCCAGTAGGTGGGCTGCACGTCTATTTGGATAGAACTTTAACAATGCTCTCAAGGGCTCCAATTTTATCGGAGAGCACGCAAGGCCTAGGGAGATGTTAGTAACGAGCCCCAGTTGGCCCTTGGGAGGGGGCTGCAGGTCCGGCGGGGCCACCCCTGTTTCCCCGGGAGAGGTGACCCCTGCCTCCCCGAAAGGGCTGCTGCCTCCCTTTGAAGCAGTTGACTGCTGGGTGGCTGCCTAGGCACCTATCGCATTCGTGCAAGTACTTTCAAGTAACGCGCTGACAGGTACCCTTGTTGAAGTCCCAGCACTGCCTACGGCGTTGGGTCTCCACCTTACCAGATTTTGGCTGTTGAGCGGCTTTCTTCTCAATATTGGGCCCCACATGTTCAAACCAGCAATTGTTGTCCTTTTGGTCCCAGCGCGTTGAAGACAGCAGCGAGGCATTCCTCCGAAAGTCTTCATCATACGCCAAAGCAGCTTCATCTCCTGCCATCTCCCGTGCCCTCCTGACGTGTGCCAGGTAGGACACGAGGTGCGCGCCCCTCTTGGGATAGCAACTTGACACCACAGCCATAAACACTTGATAGCCATTAAGCCAATTCTCGAACGTTCGCTCTACCCGGGGTACCCTGTACCTCCTTTTCCCATAGTACTTAATTTTTTCCCCTTTTCCCTTGACCTGAGCTGGGGGCAGCAAGGAAAACATATCTACATAATTGCCATTCAATATCTTATTCCTCTTCCTCTTAGAGAGGTGGTTCCCCAGAATAAAGTCAGTGGCAGCGTTGGTTGAGACTTTAACGTCTGGAACCAGAGCCCCATCCTTCCAATCAAGCGTGCCGTTAAATGTCTTCCTGTGTGAGTTTGCCCTCCGCTCATGCACCCACTGGGGTGCTCCAGTGTCCTCCCCCTCCCCCCAATATGCCTCCATTGGGGCGTCACTATCCCCATCTGATGAAGAGGTACCTGTTTCCTCCTCGGAGTCCGAAGTGTCCCTCTTCTTGCTTTTCTTCGACCGGTGTTTCTTCTTCGCCTTCCGCTTTCCGCCCCGTGGAGCGTCGTCACGGGGGGCCGGGTCGCTGGCAGCAGCCACCTGCTGAGGGGGCAGCTCCTCCTCAGAAGATGACTCCTCCGATGTGCTTGGTTGCCTAGGGTTATCCTGGAAAACACTGGGAACATCAATCACCTCCTGGCGCGGGGCTGATGTAGAGGCCACCGCCGGCCTGGCCTTTTGTCCGCTCGCCCTAGGTTTTTTAGCTGGTGCCTTGCTTTTCAGTGGACCTGACTTAGATTTTTGAGTTCTAGCAGCTTGTAGGCGCGTCCGTGGCCTGCTGGGGGCCTGCTCAACCACATTAGCTGCACTAGTGGAGGGACCATCCTGACCCTGCTGACTGGGCGGGGGGGTGTCTGGTATGCAATCTTGTGACACCTCGACAATGTTCGGAGAGGGAGTGATAGGTGCCCTGCACTGCGCGTAGAATGATTGCAGCGCGGAAAAAAGCTGGGCCAAGGCCTGAGGGTTACAAGGGCCTGTTGGCATTAGGGCATTGCCACGCTGAGATTGTTGGGGGTTGCTGCTGCCCTCCATGACCAAGCTGAAAGCAGTGCCTCGGGGGGGTGGGCGCAAGTCAAGTCAAGTTAGTAAGCAAATCGAGTGTCTATTTTATTTATTTATTGTTTACCTATTTGTTTATTTATATGTTTGCTTGTTTTTTAATTTTATTTTATTTATTTTATTATTATTATTATTTATTTATTTATTATTTATTTATTTATACTTGTTTTTCTATTTATTTATTTATTTATGTATATATATATGTGATTACTTATTTATAATTATTTATGTAACTGGGGCTATATCACTATCAGTCTAACCTGCTAAATGAATTTCCAGGCAGAGGCGGCCTGGATAAGCAACGAAACACAGCAGGAATTGCGGTCAATGGGGTCAGGTAGCCCTTGTCAACCAAGCAAGATATTCTGTATTAATATATTAGCAACCAGTACAATTGACAACCACTTTGGGAATAGCCTTATAAACCACCAAATGTCCTTTTAAATACAACGCGTAAGGCTATCAAATACTAAATCAGCCCAAATTAATTTAGCGCCAACCACCAAATAATTATAAATAATTGTAAATGCTGGGAAAGCGGCCGGAAAAACCGGCTAGGTTATAGCCTATACAACCTCAAATATAATTCAGTACCAGCTAAATCACTATGACTGCGAATGCTTTCCTCAAACCAGGCTAGGTAGCAGATCTAGTTTAAAAAGGCCGCCACCAGGCCACGTGGGCGGAGGCAAATTAAATTAAATTAAAGAGGGACTTCTCAGCCAGGTAAGAAGGGAAGCACTAAGCCTCTATGCGCTCCCAACTAGAGATGCCTCTACTAAAATGGCCGCTTCTAAAGCCACGTGGTTCAATCAAAATGGCGACCGTTGGCTAGGCAACCAGGACGCTGCAATCTGCAACAGTCGCTGCAAAAGCCCCCTGCGTACCCGCAAAAGGACTCTCCGGCCCTGAGGCTTCGTGGCCGCTACCCCTCACCACGCTCCCCAATAGCCTCCCGTTCCCCCTTGTAACCTTCAGTGAGCGCTGCAGCTGCTCACTATGGCGATCCGTCCAGGGAGGGTCAAACAAAGCGGCGCGGCACCAGCGATGTGCCAATGGCTCGTGGGGAAGATGCGGACAGTGGCGCTTCGGCGGCGCGGCTCGTAAGCCTTGAGCGCGGTGGCTGCTCGCACCCGAGAGACCAGCACGGAGGTAGATTCAGGCAGGGGCGTGTCGCTCCGATCCGCTGCCGGAGGATCAGCTGATGGGCGGCCGCTTGCTGGCAGGCTGCTGAGAGGCTGAAGGCGCTCCCTTTTGCTGCCACAGCTCAGCTGATGAGCGGCCGCTTGCTGGCGAGCTGCTGATCGGCTGCCGGCACGACGATCCCGGGCGCAGCTGACGAGCGGTAGCTGGCGATCCGAAGCTCAGCTGATGAGCGGCCACTTGCTTGCGAGCTGCTGGGATGCTGCCGGCACGGCGATCTAGTGCACAGCTGAAGAGCGGTAGATCCGATCAGCTGATGAGCGCTGCCGGCGCGGCGATCCGAGCGCTGAAATCCGAACCACGAGGAGCGGCAAGTCTGGAAGATGACGAACCTCACGGCGACCCAGCAAACCGCGTCGTCTCCAGGGTGAAAAGGGGCAAGCCGAGGGCTGCCCCGACCTTAAGTGGCCTTTCTAAGGCCTGCCCCTGCCGCCAGCCGATTGGCTGGCGCCACAGGGGATGCTAATTGGGGGAATCCCTGCCTCCCGCGAGGCTGGCGCCAGCCTCGCGAGAGCGAGTGTGGGCGGGGTCGTGATCCCGCAACCCCCCCTTCTCCTGACGATCGGAAGGGGCATTCCCTGAGATGTTTACTGTGTGGGTTTCTTGTGGTTCTATTCCATTGGTTTTCTCATCTTTGGTGGATGTGGTTTGTTTCTGTTGTTTCTGGTTCGTTTTTGGGCTTATGTTGAATTTTTTTCTTTTAGGGCGGTTTTCGTTTCATGGATTCTTTTATATAAATTACGATTGTGAGATATACTTGGGGTCCTGTATGTATTTCATGCTCTTTATTGCCCCCCCCCAACAACCTCAGGCTTTTATATACATTTTTTACACAATGAGTCCCGTCTGACTGGCTAATTCTGGTTTTTTTAAAAAAAAATATTTTTTATTGGTTTTACAAAAAATTTTATAGACAATACAAACAAATAAAGAAACAAACAAACATGTATAATTTCATATCCTTTTTTTCATAAACCTCACTTCTCTGACTCCCCCAAACCTCCCCTTTCTACATCCCAATTTCCAAAATTATTTCAGCAAATCCTAAACTTAGTTTTATCAAATTTGTCCCTTATTTATTCTTTTCTTTTACTTAATCTTTTGTCGCTGTAATCTCATTTTCTTTCTAAAAACCTCAACATTTTAGCATTCATCAATTTTGTAATATTTCTTGAGATAAATTTTAAATTTCTTCCAATCTTCATCCGCCGTCTCTTTCCCCTGATCATGGATTCTGCCGGTCATTTCAGCCAATGTCATATAGTCTATCACCTTCATCTGCCATTCTTCCAGGGTGGGTAGATCTTGAGTCTTCCAATGCTTTGCAATGAGTATTCTTGCTGCTGTAGTAGCATACATAAAAAAGTTCTGTCTTTCTTTGACACCAATTGGCCGACAATGCCCAAGAGAAAGGCCTCTGGTTTCTTAGGGAAAGCTGACTGGCTAATTCTGCTTCCCTCCTGGCGCCTGAATGGCCGGGAGGAAAAGACCAATCAGTTGTTGCATTCTAGGATCCTACTTGCCTATTTTTCTAGGATCCAAGGTTAGTACATAACAGATTGCTTCATTTCTAGGTTTTTGGGGGTTTGCACCTTTGAGTATATTAATTTTTATGAGATCTGATAATCCCCCCAAGAAAGGAAAACCACCAGAAATGAAGCAAAACCACCAGAAATGTCTAATGACCATTCCAACAATGAAGTCAACCACTAAAAACACAAGAACCTATTGAAAAGAAGCAGAAGAAACATGTAAAAGCAACATCAATGGAAACTGACAAAGAAGCCAACCAACCCCAAGCAAAGCAGATTCACCAGAAACCCCCAAAGCATTCAAAAGTATTACCACCAGAATGCAAAAACAAGAAAACTTCTCAAAGGAAGCAATAAAGCAAAAGTCCAAAAAACAAGCCAAACCAATGGAAAAGAAATGAAGCCAGCCGCAAATGAAGCACATTCACCAGAAACCCAAGACTAAGTGAAAACTACCGTATTTTTGGCCCTATAGGACACACTTTTTCCCTTTCAAAAATGAAGGGGAAATGCGTGTGCGTCCTCTGGGGCGAATGCAGGCTTTCGCTGAAGCCTGGAGAGCGAGAGGGACGAACTGGCCGCCACAGGAGACAGGAAAGTGTTTTCTCCTCGTGTATCTTGTCGTGCCAGAAATGGGGTGGCCATGTTACACGGAAACCAAATTCCCTGCTGGGTCTGAGCCCACCCAGGGGCAGCAGCCTGTGCAGCACTAAAATCCAGCACCCTCTGCTTTGAGCATGTCCTGCTTTACAACGTCACAGAATGATAGCATTGTAGAGCTGGATGGCACACCCAGGGTCATCTACCCTGCAGGTGGGTGCTGGGAGTCAAGGAACGGCTCCAGATCCCACCAGCCCTTGTCCTTTCCTAGGAGCTGGCCCCACCAGGTGGGCGTGGCGGGGTGGCACCTTGGAACAAGGTCTGCTTGACGACCACACCCTGGGCACACCGGAGGGTGAGTGGTGCCTTGCGGCAGGTTGGACTGGATGACCCCCAGGGTTTCCAATCCAGAAGAAGATCTAACTGGAACACATCTCTTCCCTTCCCCATGGCACTACATGGTTGCCGACACCAGCACTGGCTCTCTGGTGTCAGGTCAAGCAGCGGCACTGTGGATGGGGATATACCCGCTGCTTGGGGGCACCCAATGCATCGGCTTCTGGTACTACCTGAGCTCAGGGTGGGCTGGACGGCCCACAGAGTTCCCTCTTGCCTCCAAGCTAGAGGACCCCAGTGACTTCCACCGCCCCAAGTCCTTCATCCATTCAGCTGAGAGTCCCAAATGCATTGCTGTGCTGGTGGCCCCAATCCGAAAGGAGTTGGCCGCGAATTCAGCTGGGGGTAAACCACAGGCAGCAATCGCCCTTCGCATAGCGCGCATGAACTGATGCCGTGCAAGGTAGGAGCCATCCAAATGTATGAGGAATGGGCCTGAGACGGTTGGTCTCACGTACATGAAATGTCTAGTACTCTTTACTGGGCATGGCCCATTGTGACTAGTTGCTCGGAGCCGAATAAGGGCCCCCTTTCCCTGCTGATCAGTTTTGGAACATCGGACATGCAGGACTAAATTGGATCTGGACAAGGTCAGGTCTCTCAAACTTCCCCAAGCAGCGGAATCTTGTTGGCCCTCACAAACCACTTCGCCAATGCGCAGAGCGCCAAAGGAGGCAATGGTGTAGCCTTATTAGACTTTACTGATTGGTGGGCTCTGCGTTGCTCCCGGACAGGAGGAAGGAAGTCAAATGACACCAAGGTTGGTTCAAAGAAAGAGTTTATTCTGCTCTCCAGATAGCAGAAGGCACTTGTGTGGTGAGTCCACAGCAAGTCCAAAGAAATGAGAAATTTCATGCAGTATATATATCCTCCAGGCACCCTCTCCCTCCTTCCCCAGGAATCCAACCACATCAGCCTATACACGCAGGTTGACATCACATGTGTTCCTGCTCCGGTATTCTTAACCATAAAAGGATATTCGTTCCTGTACTTCTGACCATAAAAGGGTATTCCTGTTCCTACTCTTATCTTGGAGCAAGAGGTCACCAACTCCAAGAACACACTCTGGCACTGTTCCCGGACTAGGTCTATGCGTCAGGACGTAAGATAAGACCTAGACATTGTTGGGATACTGCCAGGGAGAAAAAGGCCATGATGACCCCACGTCGATTCCGGACGATCCATCGATCTCCTGTAGACATGCAGTATCATTCAATTAGTGACACGAGCTCCAGAAATAGCTTGCCACATTCCAGAGCTGGTGCACGCTCTATCAGCAGAATTTGCACAGCGAAAGATGCACGCAGGAGAGCATTATTTACAACTTTATTCAGTGTTGGTCAGAACAAAGAAAACATGACTGCCTGTGTTGATGTCTCGGGCACATAGAGAGAAACGAAAGCAATAGACAAACAGAAACTTCCTGTGAGCAGGAAATACATAGGCTGTGACTCACAACAGCCTGTCCCCTTTTTAAGGTGGAACGGAAATATCCTAACACCCTCCCCCTTTCCGTGTAACCTGTAGTACCTGTGGTTCAACCCAACTGCAACCTCTGTACATAAACCTTAGGTTGTTCTCTGTTAACAACCTTAGACAACAGATCAGCAGGAATTTCATTTCCTGGCATGTAGGACACCTAAAGGAGTCCTTTCTGAATACACTCTCTTGCACGATGTAGCTTAATCTGCAAGTACCATATTTTTTGCTCTATAGGACGCACTTTTTCCCCTTCAAAAATGAAGGGGAAATGTGTGTGCGTCCTATGGAGCGAAGACGCCATAGCCCCGCGACCCTCTCCCGGCTGGAGAGGTGATGCGCGGCTATGGCAGGAACCTCTACAGCCCCATGTCACCTCTCCAGCCGGGAGAGCACGCGCGGGCGGGGCTAAAGAAGCACCCCGCGACCCGCTCCCGGCTGGAGAGGTGACACGCGGCTATGGCAGGAGCCTCTATAGCCACGCGTCACCTCTCCAGCCGGGAGAGCACGCGCGGGACTAAAGCAGCCCCCCGTGACCCTCTCCCGGCTGGAGAGGTGACGCGCAGCTATGGCAGGAGCCTCTATAGCCGCGCGTCAACTCTGCAGCCGGGAGAGCACTCGCAGGGCTAAAGAAGCCATAGCCCTGCGACCCTCTCCCGGCTGGAGAGGTGACGCGCGGCTATGACAGGAGCCTCTCCCTGCGCCTTTCCGTTGCTCCCTGACCTGCTCTTTGGGACTGGTGGTGGGCTTCCCCGCACCAGCCCCAAAGAGCAGGTCAAAAGGAACCTGAAGCCTGGAGAGCGAGAGGGGTCAGTGCACACCGACCCCTCTCCCTCTCCAGGCTTCCAAGGTAGCCGCCTGAACGCACCTTAAATGGCACCTTGTTTTAGAGCGGGAAAACAAGAGGGGGAAAGTTCTCCCCCTCTCTGTGCAGCGCCTCCTGCCGCTTCACTGAAGGGGCGCTGGGCAGAGAGGGGGAGAATTTTTTTTTCTTGTTCTCCCCCCTCTAAAACAAAGTGCGTCCTATTGTCCGGTGTGTCCTATGGTGAGAAAAATACGGTACTTGGTTCTTTGCTTGCAACTCTGAGTTCACCAAAACCAAACAGGATCTATTGTCTTGATACACTTGTATAGGACATTTCACAGAAACTCTGATGTCCTTAAACAGTTGCATCAACCATTCACAATCCATGAGTGAAAATGACAGAGCATTGAGTTCTGCTTCACAGGAACTTAGGCTCACTGTTGTCTGCTGCTTGCACAGCCAGTCAAACAGACAGTGGTTGTACATGTAGCATACTCCAGAAGTGCTTGTACCATCTGTGGTGTCACTTCCAAAACTAGCATCTGCAAAGATTTCAAGACCTCCAGTCTTCTGACTGGTGAACCTCAGCCTGTAGTGCAAAGTCCCTTTCAAATAGCAGGCTATGCGTTTCAGAGCTTTCCAATCCTGAACAGTAGGATTGTTGGCATGTCTGCTAAGCAGGTTACAGCTTACAGCTATGTCAGGTCTTGAACATCTAGCAATGAAATTCAGCTTGCCTAGAATGCATCTGTACAGCGTAGTGTCAGAAAACGCTTCAGCAGTACTATCTACCTGGTAACCTGTCACCATCGGTGTGCCTGCTGGGTTTGCATCAACCAAATTCAACCTAGTTAATACATCAGCAATTTTCTGTGTTTGGTGTACCAGAAAATTACCTGCTTGGTCCCTCTCCACCTGCAGAGAAAGATAGTTGGATACCTCACCAAGATCCTTCATGTCAAAGTGCTCCTTCAGCTGAGCTAGGGTGCTTTGGTACAAAGCCTGATTCTTCCAAAACATCAGAAGATCATCAACAAAACATAAACAATACAGTTTGTTTTGCCCCTCCTCCTTGACAAACACACATGGATCAGCTTTGCCCTGGTGAAAACCTAGAGAAAGCAATGTCTCAGTGAGTTTTGTGTTCCAACACCTGGCACTCTGCTTGAGACCATATAAGGATTTCCGAAGTTTACAGACCATTCCCTTCTGTATCTGCATCCTGTCAGGTGGAAGCATAAACAGCTCCTCCCCCAAAACCCCGTACAAAAAAGCTGTATTAATGTCGTGATGGGAAACATGCAGTTTCTCCTCTGCAGCAATCTTGAGCATTAGCCGAATGCTCTCATACGTGACGGTGGGTGAGTAGGTCTCGTGGTAATCCTGTCCTGGTACCTGTGAAAAACCTCTGGCGACCAGTCTGGCTTTGTGTCTGACAACCTTGCCATTCTGGTCTGTCTTGGCCTTGAAGACCCATTTGCTGCCAACCAGTCTCATTCCTGGGACTACTGGTACCAGCTCCCAAGTTTGGTTCCTGTTCAAGGAATCAACTTCAGCCTTCATGGCATTAAGCCAAGGCTCAGCATCTTTAGAGGTTAACTCCTGAACCTCTTTGAAGCTTGAAGGTTCCCACACCTTCTCTGAGCTACTAAGAATAGCAGTTGCTATCTTAGCAAACTCATCAGCAAATCTCTTTGGAGCTTTGCCTTTCGTGGCCCTTTCAGATCTGCGTACTAGACGCAAGTCTTCTGCACTCACCTCCTCCTTCTTAGGAGAAAAGTGACCAATGGTGAACAGTGGTTCTTCCAGTTCATTGTCAGACGCATCAGATGGCCTGACTGAGGCCTTTGCGCTCTTGTAGTCTGCTGTGTCATCACTGTCGCTGACATCAGCAGCAGCGCTGCCCACTGAGCTGGAATCCGAACTCTGATCATCATCATCATCCTCAGCTTCCTCTTCTACCTCAACATTATCTGCTTTTTTCACATCACCTTCATCTTCCTCTGGGTAACTCTGGAAAATCCCCACATTTCCCCCCCCCCACTTAGGATTGTACGCAACACTCTTTGTGAACTTAATGGACTTAGAATCAGTCATCCATACCCTGTATGCACCTTTTTCTTACCCCATGAACAAACCATGTGCCCCACGCTTCCCAAGCTTGTTGCTCTGTGGGGTGTGTACCCACATGTCAGAACCAAAGATTCTCATGTGTTTGACGTAAGGTTTCTTACCAAACATCTTTTCATAGGGAGTACAACCAATAGGTGATGACAGTCTCCTGTTATAGGAATAAACCAACGTTGATAAAGCCTCCCCCCAATACTTCCCAGGGAGATTGGCATCATGCAACAAGGTTTTTAGGCCTTGAAGCAATGTCTGGTTTGCTCGCTCCACAAGTCCATTCATCCATGGCGATCTAAACATTTACAAGTCATGCTGTATTCCCTTCTCAGTCAGGAAAGCTTCAAACTGCTGAGAAGTGAATTCCCCGCCCTGATCAGTAAAGAGACAGCCAATACGTTTACTGTGAACATTCTCCAACCAAGCACAGAATGCCTTGAACCTAGGAAACGCTTCCGATTTCTGCTGCAGCATAAACACATGAATGTACCTGGAAAAAGAATCAATTAGAACCATGAAGTACCTTGCTCCACCCAAAGAGGGCGCAAGTGGACCAACCAGGTCTGCGTGGACTAGCTGGTAGGGTTTGGAAGCCTGCCTGCTAGACTCCTTGCCTTTTGGAGCAACCTTCACCTTGTTCTCTGCACAAGATACACATTTCATGTGATACTTACAGGGCTTGATGTTCAAACCCTGAACCAACTCCGGCATCTTGGCCAGTGCCTGCCAAGACATGTGAGCAAACCTTCTGTGTGCCTTGTGAATGCATCCTGCATGAAGAACTTTGTTAGTTTGTGCAACACAACAAGAATCAACATTTGACACAGCAGCACCATTGTCATCATAAGTTATACAGAATAAGCCATCCATAAACTTTGCATGCAAAATGTCCTATTTGCCTTTCCTGATGACACAGATGCTCCTCTTGAAGGAAATCTCAAAGCCACACCCAGTCAGCTGTGGGACACTGAGCAAATTGTCTGCAGCACCTGGAACATAAAGTACATCTTTGATGGTAGTGTGCAGACTTGCAAGTCTCACAGTCCCTTCTCCTGCGATTCACAACGTCTTTCCATCAGCCTGGTGGATCTCTCCGTCTTGAGGTGTGAAGGAGATAAACAGATGCTTATCTTTTGCCAGATGGTGGGTGCATCCCGAATCAACAATAAATCTGGCTTTGGCCTTTGGAGCAGCTTTTACAGCAAGCAAAACCTTGTTTTCCACCGGCGTGGGCTTTTGCTGCTTGCCCCCCTGCTCCTGGCCATCAAACAGGCATCTGTCTCTGTTTACTTCTGGCCTTCTGGCCTCTGCAAAGACGATGACCTTGGCTCTCATGGGAATCAGAGCTCTCAGCTGCCGACTCCTTGGCTCCCCCTGGAGGCTGGAATGCTGCCTGGGATGACATCACAGTCAGCTCCCCCTGCAGCTTGCAACCGGTGCCCTCAGCATCCCTGCATTCACTCGCATTCTGGGAAACAGCCAGGACCTCCGATGCAGTCAAACTCTGGGCTGGGATGACTGGCAGATGAGCTACTTTCAAAGCATTCCACATCTGACGTGCTGTCGTATTGCCAGCTAGCGTAGCAATTTCCTCCAGAGAGACGGACAAGACAATTACGTCTATGGCCCTTGAATCTTGGGCCCTCCATCTATCTGTCAGAGGAACTAGTGGGGCTTCACACACAGTATGCCACACTCTAAACTGACGAAGTAGACTCTCACAGCAACTTGCCCAAGTCTCATAATTGTGCCTGTAACTTTGGGCACTCAGTGCCTTCAGAGGCTTGGAAAAACTCCATTCCAGGCTTTTACTTGAGCCGTGAGCCTTTATGCCTTCAAAAACTTCTTATCTCGGCAGCTCATAAATCACGAAGCGCGGCTCCCAGGTCAATTAAGCCAGCCGGACATCAAAGTCACTCTGCCTCGGCAATTTTTCCACATAACTCACAGCAGTCTGTCGCAGTCTTACTCTCCTGTAAGTGCTGTGAATCTGGGACCATAACCTGTTGTTGAGATACTGCCAGGGAGACAAAGGCCATCATGACCCAACGTCGATTCCGGACGATCCATCGATCTCCCGTAGACACGCAGTATCATTCAATTAGCAACACGAGCTCCAGAAATAGCTTGCCACATTCCAGAGCTGGTGCACGCTCTATCAGCAGAATTTGCACAGCGAAAGATGCACGCAGGAGAGCATTATTTACAACTTTATTCAGCATTGGTCAGAACAAAGAAAACATGACTGCCTGCGTTGATGTCTCGGGCACATAGAGAGAAACGAAAGCAATAGACAAACAGAAACTTCCTGTGAGCAGGAAATACGTAGGTTGTGAATCACAACAGCCTGTCCCCTTTTTAAGGTGGAACGGAAATATCCTAACAGACATGTCATCCCTACTCCACTAGAACAGCCATGGTCATCCTTGCCGTCACAAACTGATAAAGGAGAGGGCTCTGAGCACTTGTTTATACAGCTGGGTTTTGGCTCAAGAGCTCAAGTTAAAGCATTCTAGAAATGCTCCCTTGGAAACAGAAAAAAGTGGATTTTGGGTCCCTGCACAGAAACCCATTCCTTCAATGGCGTATGCAGCCGAAAAATAACCGGGCCTTGTACTTGGACCAACAGATACTTCTTAACTTTTATTTTTGTTGTTGTTGTTGTTTGGATTTGGCATAGAATGTCATATGTTATGGGCCTTCTACCATCACTGCTGGGAGGCAGCAGCCTGCGCCAGCCCCCCAGTGCCCTTCACACTAAGAAATCTGCACAAGGGTCTATGGAGTAAATAGCCTTACAGAAGGAGGAGATTGCAGCTGACTGGATGTTATAGAGTCTTTGCTGCGCGACCCAGCTCCCTAAAATGTACCAAGTATTGCAGAACCTCAGCCTTGGTAGGGGGTGTGTCAAGCCTAGCATTTTTTAATTTGCCTTGAAACTCCATAAAGTCCAACCAAGCCTTTTTATGATGTCTAAGCGTGGATGGGACTACTAAAGCCAATACTCACTTCAGGACATCATGTTCCAAAGGTGCTCCAGGAATGGCTGTGGCAATTGCTGCGCCTCTGGTGCTAATGAGCGGAAACAGTCCATCTGAAAACGAGACAGAGCATGCGCGATGTCATTGTTAACCCTAGGTGTAAATTTGGCAGAGAAATAGGTGATTAATTCTAAGCACAAAAGGACAAAGCACCGGAGCACGTTTGCCACCCTAGGAGAGTGTGATGATTGTTTAGACAGGACACTGACAACCGCTTGATTGTCAGTCCAGAAGCATACCTGGTGATTCCTGAACTCATCAGCCCACAAGTGCACCAGAACTACGATAGGAAAATTCTAAGAAGGTGAGGTCACGCGTGATAGGTTTTCCTTGCCAGCTGGTAGGCCAACGCTGAGCACACCAGCATCCCCTAAAGTAGACACCAAACCCCAGGGAACCAACTGCATCAGACTGTACCTGAAAGTCTGAACGCAGCATCAAATTGTCCTGCCACAAAGAATTCCCCTGTACTTATCCAGGAACTTTAACCAAACCTCCAGGCCTTACTTGATCACTTTAGAGAGGCGCACTCTGTGTTGAGGAGCATGCAGTCCCGCTGACAGCTAGCCAATTTCCTACAAAAGGGGCAGCCAGGGGGCACTACCCGGCATGCAAAGTTGAGGTGACCCAAGAGTGATCGACTCTGCCTAAGGGTGACCTTCTTGAGAGGAAGAAGTTACAGAATTAATTCCTTAAGTGCTGCTAGCTTCTCCCTTGGTAGGCTGATGTCTGTGCGATTGTGTCCAATTCAATACCCAAAATAGGTTATGGTCGAAACTGGACCCTCTGTTTTGTCTGCCACCAAAGGTACCCCAAGCTCCTCAGCCAGGGAGGTGAAAGCCTCTAAAGAGAAGCGCAATCAGGGCTATTACTAGTGATGAGAGAAAAGTTATCGAGGTAATGGGTCACCCTTTCAGAACCAGTTCTAAAGCAAAGGGCCCAGTCTAAAATTGTACTAAATGACTCAAAAGCTGCACAAGCTACTGAGCACCCTATTGGCATAAATTTGTCTATGAATAAGCCCTAAACCTAAAACCTAGCCACAGAAAGTCCTCTGGGTGAATTGGCAGGAGGCAAAAGGCTGACTCAATGACACACTTAGCCAAGAGTGCTCCCCTGCTGAACCTGCGAATAAGCTTTTATAGCCTGATCAAAGGAGGCATATTTCACAGAACAAGGCTCCTGTGGTATTGCATCATTGACTGAGCCACCTCTAGGGTAGGATGGGTTGTGGCTCATACGATACTCTCCTGGAGACTTTTTAGGGACGATGCCTAAAGGTGAAATGTGTAAAGCCAGTATAGGCGGCTCCCTGAAGGGGCCAGCCACCCTCCCAGCCAGAATTTATTTGTTTATTTTCTTTTTGCAATAGCTAGCATTTCCCTAACTGGTTTGTTTGTTTTTTGTTTGTTTGGTTTAGGGGGTCCCCTGAGTTAGGAGGGATCTAAGACGTGAGAGCTTAACAGAAGAGAACGCCAAAACCATGGGCCAAATTAATACCGGTTTGCGGCTGAA
Organism: Podarcis bocagei; assembly: GCF_964188305.1. Taxonomy (NCBI): domain Eukaryota; kingdom Metazoa; phylum Chordata; class Lepidosauria; order Squamata; family Lacertidae; genus Podarcis; species Podarcis bocagei. The sequence goes on from NC_138131.1 coordinate 72,602,637, forward strand.
TTAATACCGGTTTGTGGCTGTTCTTTGGGCTGGTCTGTGAGCATTTCAAGACCCCTGGTGGAAATGCCCCCTACCGCCCAGAAAGGGCTGTTTACCTTTAAAACATGAGGACACCGGGTAGTTACCTAGGCACTTTTCACATTCATGTGCATACTTACAATTTGGCCCCTGGCACACACCCAGCAAACCTCACGGTGAGGGACTCGCTTAGCTTTGAATTTCCAAACTTAGAGGGATCTGGCTGCTTCTTTTCCACATAGGGACCCACGTGCTCCATCCTGTAATTCTGGTAGCTCAGGTCCCAGCAGGTGGTGGGCAGCAGGGAAGCATTTCTGAATTGTCCTCGGAATCAGAAGGCTTACTTCTCTTGCTCTTCTTGGCCGAATGCTTCTTCTTACTTAGACTTCTTTCTCCCTTGCCCATCATTGGAGACTGGTGCTGTTCTGCAGCCGCTGACACTTCCTGTTGCCCCTGCATCTCTTCCTCCGATGATGTTTCGGAGCCCCCTTCCGTAGTAAGGTTGTGAATCCTGTAGAATACTGGGAAAGTCTGGGGTATAATGAGAGGCAGAAAGGTTATAATTGGTGGGTTTCTGGATGAAAAATCGGCTCTGGATCCATTCCAGTCCGGCTTCCGCGCTGGTCATGGGACCGAGACGCCTCTGGTCGCCCTAACAGATGATCTCCGCAGGCAGCTGGATCGAGGCGGCTCGGGGCTGCTGATTCTTCTAGACCTGTCAGCAGCCTTCGACATGGTCGATCACGAACTTCTGGACCACCGCCTTGCCGACGTGGGGGTCCAGGGCACAGTCCTTCAATGGCTGCGCTCATTTCCCTCCGGTCGGGGACAGAGGGTGGCGCTTGGGGGGGAATTGTCATCGCGCCACTCCTTGGTGTGTGGAGTGCCTCAGGGTGCGATTCTCTCCCCGATGCTTTTAAACATCTTTATGCGCCCCCTCGCCCAGCTTGTCCGGAGTTTTGGGCTGGGCTGCCATCAGTATGCTGATGACACCCAACTCTATCTGTTGATGGATGGCCATCCTGACTCGGCCCCAGACACACTGATCAGATGTTTGGAAGCTGTGGCTGGATGGTTACGTGGGAGCCGGTTGAAGTTAAATCCTTCGAAGACAGAGGTCCTCTGGCTGGGACGGAGCGATATGGGATTGAGGGGGCAACTCCCATCTCTTGCGGGGGTGCAATTAGTGCCAGCACCGTCCGTTAAGAGTTTGGGTGTAATCTTTGACACCTCCCTTTCCATGGAGGTCAGATTGCATAACAAAGGCGGCATTTTTTCATCTCCGGCAAGCTAAGCAGTTGGCTCCTTACCTCTCTCGCCCTGACCTAGCCACTGTGATCCACACAACGGTCACCTCCAGACTGGATTATTGTAACTCACTCTACATGGGGCTCTGGTCCATGGGGTCACGAAGAGTCGGACACGACTAAACGACTAAACAACAACAAGCACAACTGGGAAAGGAAACATCTATGCTCCTATCATGTACTAAGGAAGAGGAAAATAAAAGTACCCAACTTTACACAGAACCCTTTTAGCAGATCTTGAGATAGTTTGAGTGAGTTTGCTTCCTTAGACTAAAGAATGCAAGTTCCTAGAGAAATGATCTTTAAAGGAAAATTGAAGTGAACAGTTTTTTCCTAAGATAGGGAGAGGATCTTTTATTAAGCATAGTTAATTCAATTGACATAATCACTCACAAATGATTAAAAGAGCCATAGAATTAATCAATTAAAATAAAATTAAAATTAAAAGGAATACAAAAGTGAACATTTTTTCTGAACTTGCCTAGGAACAGTAAGCCTAATTAAGATTTTTTAAAACAACCACACATAGGAAAGTGAGATTCAAGGTACCTTTAGAAAAGATTGCCCCCCCTCCCTGTAGTTTCCTTTTAAAGGAATCTTACTCAGGAGTAAATTTACCTGGCACAGAAGTAAGAAGGGGGAAAAAACTGAAAGAGACTGATACAAGGGGGGGGGGGCATTTTCCAAGAAAAGAGGCCAGGAAGTCTTATAGAGGCTGGTATCAGGGCTCAGATAGACAATTGCTGGCTATGGAAGCTTCTCCCTTTTAATAACAATTTTCTTAGAAGGAACACCATATTTTCATAGGCATATGCTTAATGAAATACGTACACTGCATATTAGCTTGAGAGAGCAGTTGGCTCAACTAGGCTTTTGCAGCAGAAACATTAGTTTCTTCACAGCACATTTCAAAATACTGGAAAAAAAGACTGGAACACGGATGTAGGCTCACAAACTCAAAAGTTGCAACAAAACATCATTTACCGTCAACTTAAAATCATAATCCTCACTTAAGCTACTCGGAGGAAGACTCTTTGGAGCCTCTCTCAAATAACAAACATTTGCACGCTTCATTCTCATTTTTGTCCTGTTTAAGATTGCTAAGGCCCTTATATTTAAAAATTTTGAAGCAAGCTTGCAATTTTAAAACTATGTGCATTTAAGAACAGTTTGTGGATGCCAAAGCCAATGTAAACACAAACCCTTTACATATTTCTAAATCTTTGAGTACATCTCTTATTCATTTTTTTTAGAGAAACTAAGATCTCTAATGCGTGGGCTCTCAGGCTGGGCTGTTATTATATCTACTGCCTTCTGAGCACCATTAAGTTTACGGTTTCACATTCTAGCTTTAGGTTATAGTTTATAGTTTAACAACACAAATTTGATGTGTTCAGCTCTCCCTAAGGGTTCACACCCTGATTTTGTTGAAGGATCTCTGAGGTGGCCGCTGTGCCCTGGGTTCCAGGTGGTGGGCCTAAGCCACCCACTAAAAGTTACAACGGTCTCGCAATTTGTACTTGGAAAGACCATTTTGCCCCTTTATTTTATTTCATTTTATTTTTCCCAGTTGCAGATGACAAACTGGAGGGGCGTATCAGAATCCTCTCTGGGGCAAAAAGGCTTCATGGAAGCTTTGTTGCCAGGAGGAGTCCAGCTAGGGTGTTTAGAAGAGTGAGCTCCCATTTTCCCTCTAATACTGAGGGGGGGTTGCTCAGTAGATTACACTAGGAGATAGAAAAACAAGCACAAGAAAGGGACAGAGAAGGGGGGGGTAGAGAGAAGAATATTCTATCAGTACTTGATTTTTTTTTCTTCAACTAAAAGGCAATCCCTGCCTACCAGAAAACCACAGGCACTAGCCTGGAAACCACGGGTCTCTCTAACCCGGTAAAAACCACGGATTCGGAATTTATTCAGCGCTGCTTACAAGACTAATACTCCGAGGGAAGACGTGGGGGAAAGAGGAAAGGAGACTTTCCACGGTTTCCCCGGTCGGGCTCCGAGAGGGAAATCGGGAAAGAGAAAAGGAGAGAAAGAGTTTAGGACGTTTCTGGGCGACTCCGAGGAAAAACGTCAGAAAAACAGTAAAAGTTCCGCGGTTTCCCCGGTCCGAGAGGGAAATCGGGGGAGGGAAGGATAGAGTTTAGGACGCTTCCAGGCGACTCCGAGGGAAGACGTCAGAGATGGAAAGAAGAAAAGCCCAGCTGTCGTGGAGACGTTACTTTCCCACCCCCTCCCAATGTATTAACTTCAAACCATACTCACATTCGTAGATGTCCCTCGTGGATCCCGGGATCCTTTCTCTTTAGCCAGCTTGACCTTGCCTTTGCTCCCCCTGGCTGGGCTTTTGGTGACGATTGATTACCGCCCGCAAAGAGGAGGTAGGGAGAGGAAAAAGGGATCCCTGGGCTAAGGTTGCCCAGTGGCACCCGATCCCCTCCATCTCCCCCCTCACCTTCACAGGAGGACCAAGTGTCCCTGAGCATGGTCGCCAAACTGTTACCGGAAAAATCTGAGGGCTCCCTTGGACAAAACAAAGACACCAACCAGGATAACTTGGAGCAAAACAGCAGCCTGTAGGGTTGGCCTTTATTGAACTGTTGCAACAGGGTGTTCCCCTCACTTGCAAGAGAGAGAAAAGACACAGAAAAATGGTGTGCAAGGCCTTATAAAAACTTTTGAAATTCTCATCCTGTAGGTCAAGCCCACCCCCAGAAACATCATGCATACATCACAGAAAGGAGGGGTTGAGGGAGGGGTGGTGGTGGTAACCTGAGTGTCCTGTCACCTGGCTGGTTCCCTTCTCCCCCTCCCCATGAGTCATTTTCCAGGTGACAGAGGGGACTTTGCAGTTTCCTGCCCCCAGAGGGAAGAGCTGATTATTGTCCTTTGTTCCAGTCTGTGCCAAATCCACTCCCATATGCAAGTTCTTGTGATCCTGATTGTCTTCTGTCTGGGACCATCAGGTTTATAGAATCATAGAATCATAGAGCTGGAAGAGACCACAAGGGCCATCGAGTCCAACCCCCTGCCAAGCAGGAAACACCATCAGAGCACTCCTGACATATGGTTGTCAAGCCTCTGCTTAAAGACCTCCAAAGTAGGAGACTCCACCACACTCCTTGGAAGCAAATTCCACTGTCGAACAGCTCTTACTGTCAGGAAGTTCTTCCTAATGTTTAGGTGGAATCTTCTTTCTTGTAGTTTGGATCCATTGCTCTGTATCCGCTTCTCTGGAGCAGCAGAAAACAACCTTTCTCCCTCCTCTATGTGACATCCTTTTATATATTTGAATTTGGCTATCATATCACCCCTTTACCTCCTCTTCTCCAGGCTAAACATGCCCAGCTCCCTTAGCCGTTCCTCATAAGGCATCGTTTCCAGGCCTTTGACCATTTTGGTTGCCCTCCTCTGGACACGTTCCAGTTTGTCAGTGTCCTTCTTGAATTGTGGTGCCCAGAACTGGACACAGTACTCCAGGTGAGGTCTGACCAGAGCAGAATACAGTGGCACTATTACTTCCCTTGATCTAGATGCTATACTCCTATTGATGCAGCCCAGAATTGCATTGGCTTTTTTAGCTGCCGTGTCACACTGTTGGCTCATGTCAAGTTTATGGTCAACCAAGAATCCTAGATCCTTTTCACATGTACTGCTCTCAAGCCAGGTGTCCCTCATCTTGTATTTGTGCCTCTCATTTTTTTTGCCCAAGTGCAATACTTTACATTTCTCCCTGTTAAAATTCATTTTGTTTGTTTTTGCCCAGTTCTCTAATCTGTCAAGATCGTTTTGAAGTGTGATCCTGTCCTCTGGGGTGTTAGCCACCCCTCCCACTTTGGTGTCATCTGCAAATTTGATCAGGATGCCCTTGAGTCCATCATCCAAGTCGTTGATAAAGATGTTGAATAAGACCAGGCCCAAGACAGAACCCTGTGGCACCCCACTAGTCACTCTTCTCCAGGATGAAGAGGAACCATTGATGAGCACCCTTTGGGTTCGGTCAGCCAGCCAGTTACAAATCCACTGAGTGGTAGCATAGTCAAGACCGCATTTTACCAGCTTCTTTACAAGAATATCATGGGGCACCTTGTCGAATGCCTTGCTGAAATCAAGGTAGGCTACATCCACTGCGTTCCCTTCATCTACCAGGCTTGTAATTCTGTCAAAAAACGAGATCAGGTTAGTCTGACATGACTTATTTTTCAGAAATCCATGCTGACGATTGGTGATCACAGCATTCCTTTCTAAGTGCTCACAGACTGTTTGCTTCATGATCTGCTCCAGAATCTTCCCAGGTATTGATGTCAGACTGACTGGGCGGTAATTATTTGGGTCCTCTCTTTTCCCCTTTTTGAAAACAGGGACAACATTTGCCCTCCTCCAGTCTGCCGGGACTTCGCCTGTTCTCCAGGAATTCTCAAAGATGACTGCCAGTGGTTCTGAGATCACATCTGCCAGTTCTTTTAATACTCTTGGATGCAGTTCATCTGGCCCTGGAGACTTGAATACATCTAAACTAGCCAAGTATTCTTGTACTATCTCCTTAGTTATTCTGGGCTGTGTTTCCTTTGCTGAATCATTTGCTCCAAATTCTTCAGGTCGGGCATTGTTTTCTTTATCGGAGAAGACTGAGGCAAAGAAGGCATTGAGGAGTTCAGCCCTTTCTGTGTCCCCTGTTTGCATTTCACCATCTTCTCCTCTGAGTGGCCCCACTGTTTCTTTGTTCTTCCTTTTGCTACGAACATACCCATAAAAGCCTTTTTTGTTGCTTTTAACCTCTCTAGCCAGCCTGAGTTCATTCTGTGCTTTAGCTTTTCTGACTTTGTGTTCCCCCCTTTTCCATTTTTTGTACACATCCTTTTTTAATCTTAACTCAGTTAAAAGTTCTTTAGATAGCCACCCTGGCTTCTTTAGGCACCTTCCATGTTTCCGTCTCATTGGTATTGCCTGACGTTGTGCTTTTACTATCTCCCTCTTAACAAACTCCCAGCCATCATGAACTCCCTTTCCTTTTAGTATTACTGTCCATGGGATCTCACCCAGCACTTCCCTAAGTTTTATGAAGTCGGCTTTCTTAAAGTCAAGAAATTGAGTCCTAGTATGCTTGGCTGCTCCTTTCCGCTGTATAGTAAACTTCAGAAGAGCATGATCACTCGCGCCTAATGATCCTTCCACTTCTACCCCACTAACCAGGTCATCAACATTGGTTAGGACCAGATCTAAAATGGTTGTTCCTCTTGTTGCTTCTCCCACTTTCTGGACAATGAAGTTGTCTGCAAGGCCAGTGAGGAATCTGTTGACCTTATGCTCTTGGCTGAGTTTGACATCCAACAAATATCCGGGTAATTGAAATCCCCCATTACTACTATCTCCCTTCCTTTTGCATGCTTGGCCATCTGTTCCAGGAAGGCATCATCTATGTCCTCCGTTTGGCTTGGGGATCTATAGTAAACTCCCACAATGAGATCTCTGTTATTCTTCTCTCCCTTAATTTTGACCCAAATGCTCTCACTTTGGCTTTGAGGTTCTAAATCTTGGATCTCTTCACAGGTATACACATCCCTGACATATAACGCCACTCCTCCTCCTTTCTTGTCTGGTCTGTTTCTCTGAAATAGATTGTATCCCCCCATTATTACATTCCAATCGTGGGACTTATCCCACCAGGTTTCAGTGATGCCTATTATGTCATATTTAGTTTGCTGTACCAAGAGCTCAAGCTCATCTTGTTTATTTCCCATGCTTTGCGCATTAGTGTACAGACATTGAAGTCCATTAATCATTCCCCCGTGTCTCTTATTTAAGGATTTTTTCCTCCCACCACTAGGTCTGCGTGCTGTTTGCTCCATTTGGTCTATGACATTTGGATGATCATCTTCATCAATTGATAGACTCCTACCTTCAGGAGCACTGTCTCCCTCCCCCACATTAGTCAGTTTAAAGCCCTCCTGATGAGGTTTCTGAGATTCTTGGCAAAAACATTTCTCCCAACCGTTGTGAGGTGCAGCCCATCACTTGCCAGAAGTCCATCTTCAAGAAACTGCAGTCCGTGATCTAAGAATCCAAACCGTTCCTGTTTACACCATTTGCGAAGCCAGCTGTTCACTTCCACTATTTTTCCAGCACGCTTCCCGAGACATCTTGTCAGGCCCACAGATCACTGCTTCTGTTCCCCTCAGTAGGGAATCCCCTATCACCACTACACGCCTCCTCTTAGGTTTGGTCGGGGTTCTTCCGTGAGCTGTCCGTTCCAAGGTCGCCTGCACATTCCCTGAGGACTGACTTTGCTGCTCGTCTTCATATACCTGATCGACTGTAATGAGGGAGAGATCCTCAAATGGAGTCTGCTCTTCGTCTTCCATGCTAGGGGAGAGGACTAGGGGAGAAATATGCCTCGATGCCGGAATTGGAGGCTTCCATTATTCTAAGCCCAATACGCAATCAAGATCCACAGCTTTTGTCAAATTTTGACCCGCTAGCAGTACCGACGCAAGATGCAGCTGTTGACCTGCTACCTGTACAGCCTATACGGGTCTGCAAAACCCTTGCTCTGCAAAAACCAGCTGAACATCATGATACATCAGCTGAACAACATGATATTTGTAACAGTGTCATCAAAGATCCTCTGGGCCAAATCAACCTATTGGCCCCTTAGTTAAAGCTATCACACCTACCTAGGGACCAGCGACCTCAAACCTGGAACCACCAAGCAGGGCAGAAAGAGGAGGAGCCCAGCTCAGGAGCCTCAAACCACCGGAAAAGAGATTGACTGCCACTATTTCCACCATCACCCTATTTCCACATCCTTTCTTGGAATGTGGCGGGATGGCTATCTAAGCAGGGTGATGTCGACCTTCTGGATTTCCTTACAAAATTTCAGATTATATGTCTACAGGAGACATGGTGTCTAGATCTCCATGTCCCTTCTTTACAGGGATACGAAGCCTTTGCTACCCCTGCGATAAAACCAAATTCCCGAGGCCGACCTAGTGGTGGTTTAGTCACTTTTGTTTCTACCAAGCTAAAGTGCAAGGGCCGGCAACAGCAGTGGGTGAAGAGCAACAATTTACAAATCTTACTTATTTCTAGCAGTGAAGGAGGAGATTTCCTTTGCTTTAATATATATATCCCTCCCATAGGCACCCCTCCCCAGTCGTTACAAATCTGGGAAGATTTAGAGCTATGTTTGGAGAAGGCTGAATTAGAATTCCCTGGTGTCAGGGGTTCAGAGACAGAGGCACAGGTGAGGGGGGAGACGGAGAGCGATGGGAAAGAATCCCAGGACAGTGAGGAAGAGGATGACAATGACTTGAGGTCTTCCATGAGTCTCTCAAGTGAATCGGAGGATTCCCAGAAGGGGGCGCCCCTAGTCAGGCCAAGGGGGGTCACAGGGGGGACCTGCCAGGAGCAGGGAAGCAGCAGGGAAACCCCGAGTGGGAGTGGGAGATCGGGGCCGGCTTCCCAGCAGGAACGAAGTGAAGAGAGTGGAGTTCCCAGTGTGACACACGGAGCGGAGCAGGAAGGAGACAGGGGAAGGAGATCGGGGCAGGACGTCCTGCCGGAAGAGGCGGAGAGTAGTACAGGGAGTAGTGTAAGTGTCAAGAGGAAGGTCAGGGGTAGTGAACGCACGCCAAGTTCAAATGTGGAGGCGCGCGGAAATGGAGAGAGCCCGGAGGAGGAGCCTGGCCCCAAAGCATGAAGGAGGGGGGAACAGGCATCTGAGGAATCCGCTTCAGGAGAGAGCAGGAGGGAAGGAACCCAGGGGGGCAGAAAGACCCTGCGGAAAAGGAAAGACAGGAAGAGGTGGACTAGCACAAGCCTCTTAAGCTGGTGTAGAGGCGGGACCGATTCAGAGGGGACTTCAAACGTCTAGGCTAAGAGACGCGGGGCTGCGCGCCTCGGTTGTGGAACCAATAATGAACTGCAATAAACATCCTTGTATATAAGAAGAACCTGGCGTTGGTCTTTTGTGAGCTGAGACCTGAGGCAGCCCTGACAGTAAGTCCCCTCCCAAAGATACGCAAAATTTTTTTTTGCAAAGCTCACGAAGTTTGGCAGCCATGAGTATGGAGCAGCAGATAGCTGAGCTACGCAACGCAGTCTCCCAGCTTACCACTGAGGTAGCGATCTCCCAGAAGAGGGGGGAAGAGGCGGAAAAGCGGTGCCAAGATCTGCAAGCCAGGTGGGATCATGCATGCCAGGTGGGGTTCCCGGCGGCCAAAGCTGCTGGAGTAGCACTGGGCAGAAGAGGAGGCAACTTGGTAGCCCACTTCGATGGGAACCTGAAGCAGTACCCCAGTTTTAGAGCAGACGTAGAATATGCGTTGCATTTGCTTCGCGACGACTTTAAAGATGAGGAGGAGAAAGTGGGTTTCATTGTGTCCCACTTGCATGGGGAAGCGAGGGCTTGGCTGCGCAATCTGTGGCGCGAGGATTGCCCTGCTCGAAGGGACTCTGATGAATTTATCAAATGCATGGACGCTTGCTTCCAGTCTAGCGTGGATGTGGATGTAGCACGCCAGCAGATGCATGGTTTAAGGCAAGGCAAGGCTTCAGTACGTCAGTACCATGCTCGCTTTTTCGCCTTGCTGAATGTGCTGCGATGGGAGAAAGATTCTCTGGCAGTCAGAGACTTGTTTTGGGAGGGGCTCTCTGGCCCTGTGAAAGACGAACTGGCAAGGGGGGACAGACCTAAAACCCTGGCAGACGTGGTGCAGCGGGCGCTTGCCATTGGAGTACGCCATGAAGAACGCCCTTGGCGCAATGAGGGGGGTAGCCAGCTTCACACACCGTCTAGAGTGCCTCCTTTCTTTCCCAGAGATCCAGGACGTACGCGTCCCTCACCTCAGCTGCAGGCAGGGGAGGAACCGATGGAACTGGGTAGTGCAAAGGCTCAGTCAGCGGCCGGAGACCCAGCGTCCGGAGCAGTCAAGACAAAGCCTCCTAGAGGGAACAGGAAGTGTTACATCTGTGACAGTGGGACGCACATGGCCAAAGAGGCTCCGGCAGCACACTGCAGCCTTAGCAACAGTAACTGCAGCAGCACAACATGAAGAGCAGTTTCAGGGAAACGACAATGCCTGGCTGGAAGCAGAAATGCTGGGGCACAGCCAGGCGAGCCAGTAGGGCAGTCCCCAGCGCTTTTGCAGCCTACAGACCCCCTGCCACCTAAGCCAGTGGTGCAGCTCACTGCAACTCTCCAACTACCTAATGGACGCACCCTAGAAGTCCCCATTACAATTGACAGTGGGAGCAACGCAGACTTCGTGGGGGTGCACTTCGTCAAGCAGCATTGCATAGAGCTCCTACCAGCCACGCTGCCTTTGAACGTCGTCACGGTGGATGGCAGGAAGTTGCTGGGTGGGCAGGTGGTGCAACAGACGCCACCCATGGTGATGCAGATTGGCAATCACCGAGAAATCATCAGTTTCAACGTCACCCGCCTGTCAGACATGCCTATAGTGTTAGGCATGAGTTGGCTGGATAGGCACAGCCCAACCATGGCGTGGTACCAGCGGCAGCTCACTTTCGGCTCGTCCTACTGCACGCAGCATTGCATCCAGACCTGTCAAGAGGAGGAGGGCCCAGAGGAAGGGCAGCAGCTGAGGCTCAGCATGGCGCAAGCTGTACCCCTCAAGTACAAGGGGTTTTTGGAGGTTTTCTGCGAGAAGGAGGCTGACCAGTTGCCACCCCACCGGCCCTACGACTGCGCAATTGACCTCTTGCCAGGGACAATGCTACCGACTGCGAAGCTGTATTCCATGTCCGAGGACGAGCTGCAGGAGCTCAAGGAGTTCATAGCTCACAACCTGCAGCGGGGATTCATCCGAGAATCGAAGGCTGTAGGGGGCAGTCCTGTGTTTTTCGTGAAGAAGAAGGACACGCCCCAAAAAAGGCTGATCGTGGACTATCGCTTCATAAACTCGAAAACAAAGCCTGCAGCCTTCCCCATGCCCAAGATTGACGACCTGCTCGGGACGGTGCGGAAAGGAAAGATCTTCACCAAGTTGGATCTCCGCGGCGCATACAATCTCATACGCGTGCGAGAGGGTGATGAGTGGAAGACGGCCATGTTCACACCGTTGGGCACCTACGAATACAGAGTTATGCCGTTTGGTCTCCAAAATGGCTCCCACTTCTTCCAAGCTTTTATGCATCACGTGCTAGCGGGACTCCTCTACAAGAAGTGCGTATGTTTCCTCGACGACATTCTTATCTTCTCGGAATCGCCGGAGGCTCACGAGAGCGACGTTAAGGAAGTCCTGCAGAGGCTACGGGAGCACAGGCTCTACGCCAAACTGGAGAAGTGCCAATTCGACGTGACGGAGGTGGATTTTCTGGGCTATAGGCTGTCCGACAGGGGACTAGCCATGGACAGCGCCAAGGTCTGCGCGGTGTTGGACTGGAAGAGCCCGCGAACGCGGAAGGAGGTCCAGAGGTTCGTCGGTTTCGCCAACTTTTACCGCAAGTTCATCAGGGGTTTCGCCAGGGAGACGGCAGCTATCACGGACACTCTCAGCTCCAAGAAGAAGAAGTTCACCTGGACGGACCAGGCGGAGCAGTCCTTCAGAAGACTTAAGAGTCTCTTTGCGTCCGAAGAACAGCTGTTACACGTGAATCCCGGCAGGCCCATGAGGGTGGAGACTGACGCATCTGACAGAGCGGTGGGGGCCGTCCTCTTGCAGGAAGACCCGCAGGGGTACTGGAGGCCCTGTGCTTTCTACTCCCGGAAGCTCAGCAAGTCGGAACAGAACTACACCATCTGGGACAGGGAGCTGCTGGCCATCCACGCAGCTTTCAAGGCATGGAGGCACTTTCTCATCGGAGCCAAGCACACCGTGCAGGTCTGCACGGACCACAAGAACCTAGAGTACTGGCGCACGGCGAAGCTACAGAGCCAGAGGCACATACGCTGGGCGGAGTTCTTTGCGGATTTCGATTTCAGGATAGAGTACATCCCAGGCGACAACAATGTCATAGCAGATGCGCTCTCCAGGAAACCGCAGTATCTCGAGGAAGCGGCACCGGCGGCAGCCAGGCACATTTTTGCACCACAGGCGTGGGCGTGCGCTTCAGCCGCCGTGGACCTGGAGGCGGTGCAGCGCGCGTTGCAGGCGGATCCGTTCGCACAGTCCAAAATGGAAGAGGTGCGGAGAGGCACGGCGAAGGACGACGAGTTCCAGATACGCGACGGCCTGCTGACCCGTAAAGGTGCTCTCTACGTTCCAGGAGATGATCTCCGCGCGAAGGTTCTGCAGCAGTTGCACGACGCACCCAGCGCTGGCCACTTCGGCAAGGAAAAGACGACGGAATTAGTGGCCAGAGACTTTTGGTGGCCCCAGATGCGAGGGGAGGTCGCGGAGTACGTCGCCAGGTGTGACACATGCCAAAGGTCCAAGCCAGTGCACCAGAAGCCAGCGGGACTGCTGGAACCGCTGGAGACGCCACTGCAACCGTGGGAGAGGGTGGTGCTGGACTTTGTCACTGATCTGCCCAGTTCGCGAGGCAAGACGGCGGTGCTTGTGGTTGTAGACCTGTTCACCAAGATGGCGCATTTCATTCCTTGCGCGAAGGTGGCGACAGCGGAGCAGACCGCCAAACTGTTCATTGACCACGTGTTCAAGGTGCATGGCTTGCCACGGTCCATTCTGTCCGACAGGGGGCGCCAGTTTGTGTCCAGCTTCTGGCAGAAGCTCCTAGGGATTCTGCACGTCAAAATCAACCTGTCGTCGGCGAGACATCCGCAGACCAACGGCCAAGCGGAGAGGGTCAACGCGATCATGCAGCAGTACCTGAGATGTTACGCCAATCAGCGACCCGCGGCTTGGGTGGATTACCTGCCGATGGCTGAGTTTGCCTACAACAACACGAAGCACGCGTCGACGGGGGTGACGCCGTTCTTCGCTAACAATGGACGGCATCCCAGAACCTTCCCGGGGCTCGTAACGACGGGGGAGGGGGCGCCACAGGAAGCCGACCATTTCGCAGCAGAATTGCAAGAGGTCCACGACGAGCTACGGAGACATTTGGAACTAGCCAAACAGGCCTATAAGGTGCAGGCAGACAAACACAGGAGGGAGGGGGAAGACATCCAGGTGGGAGACTGGGTATGGTTAGCGGCCCAAGCAATGCCGGCCAAGTCGTTAGCTAAAAAGAAGCTAGGACACAGGCAACTAGGGCCGTACCAAGTTGAGGCCAGGATCAATCCCGTAGCGTTTCGACTGGCCCTCCCCGAAGGTTCCAGAATGCACCCGGTCTTTCATAGGTCGGTGCTCACCCCTTACAGGGCCCCACACAGATTTCAGGAGTCAGGGACGGCACCAGAACCGAGCAGAGAGTCGCCCAAGAGGGGGAGGTCACCTAGGGACGAACCAATCAACGAGGTCACAGAGATTCTGGACTCGAGATGGGGGGAAGAGGGAGTAGAATATTTTCTCGCCAGGGAGGGCGCCCCGGCCAGCGCCAACAGTTGGGTGCCGGACTACGCTTTGGACGAACCCCTCCTCAAGGACGAGTTCCATGCCCTTTTCCCACACAGGCCCATGCCAGCACAGTTTTTCGACGATTGGCTTTTTACGCCCACACTTTCCGCCAGCACCTTCCGAGGGTTCTCCTCCGCAGAGGAGACGACGCCAGAGTCGAGCCCTCCAAGGGGATCGTGTTCGGGGGTGGACACCGACCCTTCTTACTGGTGGGACGACCAACCAGAAGAAGACTGGCGCACGAGGTGGCGGATGGGTCCTTGGCAAGCAGACCCCACCCAGGCAACAGGGGGAGGGGAGGACGTGAACATGTTGGGAGAGGACCATGGGTTCGAGCACACAAACAATGAACTGGAAGCAGAGGAGATCGACGTCGACGACCTGTGTCCGGCAGCGACCTCCGCAACGACGGAGCCCCCGGAACCTGCGCCCGAGCAGCGGGAGGGGGGAAGGGGGGCTTCGAGGGGGGATGGATGTCAGGGGTTCAGGGACAGAGGCACAGGTGAGGGGGGAGACGGAGAGCGATGGGGAAGAATCCCAGGACAGTGAGGAAGAGGATGACAATGACTTGAGGTCTTCCATGAGTCTCTCAAGTGAATCGGAGGATTCCCAGAAGGGGGCGCCCCTAGTCAGGCCAAGGGGGGTCACAGGGGGGACCTGCCAGGAGCAGGGAAGCAGCAGGGAAACCCCGAGTGGGAGTGGGAGATCGGGGCCGGCTTCCCAGCAGGAACGAAGTGAAGAGAGTGGAGTTCCCAGTGTGACACACGGAGCGGAGCAGGAAGGAGACAGGGGAAGGAGATCGGGGCAGGACGTCCTGCCGGAAGAGGCGGAGAGTAGTACAGGGAGTAGTGTAAGTGTCAAGAGGAAGGTCAGGGGTAGCGAACGCGCGCCAAGTTCAAATGTGGAGGCGCGCGGAAATGGAGAGAGCCCGGAGGAGGAGCCTGGCCCCAAAGCACGAAGGAGGGGGGAACAGGCATCTGAGGAATCCGCTTCAGGAGAGAGCAGGAGGGAAGGAACCCAGGGGGGCAGAAAGACCCTGCGGAAAAGGAAAGACAGGAAGAGGTGGACTAGCACAAGCCTCTTAAGCTGGTGTAGGGGCGGGACCGATTCAGAGGGGACTTCAAACGTCTAGGCTAAGAGACGCGGGGCTGCGCGCCTCGGTTGTGGAACCAATAATGAACTGCAATAAACATCCTTGTATATAAGAAGAACCTGGCGTTGGTCTTTTGTGAGCTGAGACCTGAGGCAGCCCTGACACCTGGCATGGATATCCTGCTGGCAGGTGATTTCAACGCCAGGATAGGAAATGACATTAATACGTACTGCTCTAAATCCCAGTTCCTGCCAGAGGCAGATTGGTTTATTCCCTGGTCCTCTGTCAATAAGGTCTTGAATAAGGCAGGCATTACATTAATGGAGACTGCCTTCAAACATAATTTGTATAATTTGCATGGTACCCATATGGACAGGTCAGGGGGTTTCTTTTCTTTTCTTGGACCTAGAGGTGCGAGCGTTATTGATTATATCCTGGTCTCCCCAAAACTCTTGGAGAGGTCACAGGGCTTCAGGACTTTCAATAGAATTGAGAGTGATCATCTTCCTATATCAGTTTCACTAATTCCCCGTGGTTTGGAGGATCCGCAATACCGCAATCACTGTGCAGACCCACCTCCAACTCTGGCCCTTCGTAGGCGTAAATGGAACAGCGACCTGGAATCTAAAATCAAACTACACCTGCATTCATCAGACTTACTGGCCTTGAGAGACCAGTGTATCTCATCTAATTCTGACCCCTTTTCAACATTTCAGCAGGTCTCAGAGTCGCTCTTCCCACTACTCACGAATTCCAACCCTCCCAAACAACAAAACAACTCGAGGGCCTGGTTCAACAAAGACTGTAGGAATCTAAGATCTTTGCTTAGGAAATTACAAAATAAGGTAAAACAGGAAGGGACCCTGTCCTCAGTGGAAAACCTGCACAGGTGGCGTTCTCATTATAAAAATACTCTAAAATTTAAGAAATCCCTCTACAGAAAGGAACAATGGGAGGCACTTGACAAAGCGATCAAATTGTGGGACGACAAAAAGTTCTGGGAAATAATTGCTCAGGGAGTTTCACCCAAAGGGAAAATTGTAACCAACAGTATTTCATCTAACTTATGGTACCAACATTTTCCCCGGCTATATACAGCTCCAAACATTGCTAAACCGAGCCAGTTTCCTCCTCTTAAAAATGATCTATTAATGGGCTGGGATCCTGTTACCAAATCAGAATGTTTACAGCTAATTAAAACACTCAAGAATGGCAAAGCTCCCGGTGAAGATATGATTCCTCCTGAGGTGCTTAAATTAAATGCCTAGTGGTGGGCTGCTATTTTGGCCCAACTTTTTACAGCAATAAATGATACATGCAAAATCCCAGAAAACTGGAAACTGAGCCTGGTAGCCCCCATCTATAAGAAGGGAGACCCCCAAGACCCCTCAAACTATCGCCCCATAAGTCTCCCGGACATTGTGTATAAACTTTATACTCGATACCTGCTAAATAAACTGGTTGACTGGGCTGACCACTCTAACTTGCTTAATCCGGAACAGGCAGGGTTTAGAAAGGGCCATAGTACAACAGGCCATTGTTTGGTACTACAGACAATGATAGATAAGTATACAAAGGTACATAAGAGCAAACTTTTTGTGGCTTTTGTAGATCTCACATCCGCTTTTGATTCAATCTGTAGGGACAAATTATGGCAAAAACTATATGAAACAGATATTGATAGACGACTTCTTATCAGAGTTTGCAGGGCAGCGGCGCGCGAAGTTATACGCATCTTTTAGAATTAGGGGAGCTAGTCTCAAACGTTTGTTGGGGGAGACCTAGGGTTTTTTTGTGGGGGAAGTTATTTGTCCTGTCTTCAAGCTTTTTATGATGGAGGACCTCTGTAGCCACCCCCAACGACACGATCTCAAGATGGAAGGGGAGGGAACAGCTGCAGTCACCTGCGATTCCTGCGCAATGTTTGCCATCTTGCCAAAGGTTGCAGAGGACAGGGTCACACTTCAAAACGACCTTGACAGATTAGAGAACTGGGCAAAAACAAACAAAATGAATTTTAACAGGGAGAAATGTAAAGTATTGCACTTGGGCAAAAAAAATGAGAGGCACAAATACAAGATGGGTGACACCTGGCTTGAGAGCAGTACATGTGTCAGGGGTTTAGGAGCAGAGGCACGGGCAAGGGAGGAAACAGAGAGCGAAGGGGAGGAAGCAGAAGAAAAGATGAGTGATGACGACGACCCGAGATCTCCCAGTCTTTCCAGTGAATCAGAGGATTCACAGAAAGGAGCACCAGTGGCCAGGGCAAGGGGGGAGTCAAGGGGGGCACCCCAGGAAGATAGAGCCAGAAGGGACTCAGGGGGGAGCAGCTGGAAATCGGGACCAGCGTCACCGCCAGGAAGCAGGGAAGAGGAAGGGAGCCAGGGGGGAAGCGCTGGCAGCTCGCCACAGGAGGGAGGGCATGAGTCAGGAGTGGCCACACCTCCATCGGGGAGCGAAGAAACGGTTAAGAGGAAGGTGGAAGGTTGGGCGCGCGCGCCAAGTTCAAATGCAGAGGAAGGCGGCGCAGTAAGCAGCCCCGAAAGGGAACCAGGTCCTAAAGCCCGGCGCAAGGAGGCAGGAGGGTCCGGGTCAGCGTCAGAAGAATCCCGGAAGGAAGAAGCCCCGGGGGGTAGAGGGACCCAGAGGAGGACAGTCAGGCGGAAAAGGTGGAGCAAGGCTAGGATATTAAGTTGGTGCACAAGGGGCGGAGATTCAGACGGAGCTTCGCCGATCTAGCTACTAGACGTAGAGTTTGCGCGCAGCAGCGTGAGAATGGAAACTGTAATTCAATAAAGACTTTTACTTAATGATCGCTGGCTAGCGTGATCCTCTGTGAGCTAGGATCTTCAAGCAGCTCTGACAGTAAGCTCCGTCTCCCCATTGTGGGCATCTACAGCCTCGAGGAGGGGAGAGAAACAGGTGCCTACTAGCGAGCTCACGAACGGCAGACGACATGACGGCTGAGCAGCAGATAGAGGACCTTAGAAAAGCAGTGGCACAACTGAACGCCGAGGTTCTCGCATCCAGGAAGAGAGAGGAGGAGGCAGCTGCCGCCTGCAGGGATCTCCAGGTCAGGTTAGACGTGCTGACAAAGCAGACACCCCGGCAGGAGGGAATTGGGTTGGCGAGACGGACAGGCGGGCTGGTCTCTCACTTCGATGGGAACCTGCAACAGTATCCCAACTTTAGAGCCGACGTACTGTGCGCACTGCAACTGCTGCATAAAGACTTTAGAGATGAACAAGAGAGAGTGGGGTTCATCATGTCCCATCTGCATGGGGATGCGAAAGCATGGCTACGTAATTTATGGAGAGATAAGGATCCGGCGCTCCAGAATGCGGATGCCTTTATTAAAGCGATGGATGGGTGCTTTTTATCAAGTATTGACGTGGATCTGGCACGGAAGGAGGTGCATGGGCTGAGACAAGGGAGGGCCAGCGTCAGGCAGTATCATGCCCGCTTTTTCGCCTTGGTCAGTGCCCTGGAATGGGACAGAGATTCGGCTCCTGTAAGAGACCTCTTTTGGGAGGGGCTGCACAACTCGATTAAAGATGAGATCGCGAGGGGGGAGAGACCCCGAACCACCCAGGAGGTCGTTCAGAGGGCACTGGCAGTGGGGGTGAGGCTGGAAGGACGTCCGTGGAGCAAGGACGAAGGGCGTGGAGGGCGCGAACCAGCCGGGGGCCCCTCCTTCCTTCCCAGAGAAGCAGCGCGGGCGCAATCCACGCCTCCGCCAGGAGGAGGAGCCGAACCTATGGAGGTTGGAGGTGCAAGGGCTCAGTCAGCAACCAGAGCCCTAGCACCGGCAGCAGTGAAAGCGAAGCCTCCTAGAGGGAACAGGAAGTGTTACGTCTGTGAGGAACCAGGGCATATGGCAAAAGAGTGTCCCCAGAGGCCCCACAAGCTCACTGCAGCCTCAGCAATGGTGACTGCAGCAACGCAGCAAGGAGGACAACAGCAGGGAAACGACGCAGTCTGGCTGGAGGAAGAGGCACTGGGGCCCAGCCAGACGTGTTAGTGACGCAGTCCCCAGAGATTTTACAGCCCGTGAACCCCCTCCCGCCCAAACCAGTAGTGAGGCTCACAGCATCTCTCCAGCTGCCCAATGGAATCACCATAGACGTGCCAATCACCATTGACTCAGGCAGCAATGCGGACTTTATAGGGCAGGACTTTGTCGACAGGCACGCTGTGCAGTTGCTGCCGGCCACACTGCCCCTGCAGGTTGTCACGGTGGATGGCAGGGAGCTGCTCGGGGGGCAAGTGGTGAAGCAGACGCCACCAATGGTGATGCGACTTGGGAATCACAGAGAAATCATCAGCTTCAACGTCACTCAACTATCTGACACGCCCGTTGTATTGGGCATGAGTTGGCTGGACAAGCACAGCCCAACGATGGCTTGGTACCAGAGGCAGCTGACCTTCGGCTCTTCCTTTTGTGCTGAACACTGCATTGTGCCCAGGCAGGAAGGAGAGGAAGAGGAGTCACAGCTGCTGCTAGGCACGCTGCAAGCGATTCCCCACAAGTACGCTGAATTTTTGGAAGTTTTCTGCGAGAAGGAGGCAGACAGGCTACCCCCTCACAGACCATATGACTGCAAAATTGACCTGCTGCCGGGGGCGGCGCTGCCTAAAGGGAGACTGTATTCCATGTCAGAGGACGAACTGCAAGAACTCAAGGAGTTCATTGATCATAATTTGCAGCGCGGCTTCATCCGGGAGTCCAAGGCAGTGGGGGGCAGTCCCGTATTCTTTGTTAAGAAGCGGGACACGCCCCAAAAGAGACTCGTAGTGGATTACAGGATTTTGAACAGTGTGACTAGGCCATCGGACTTCCCCATGCCCCGAATTGACGACCTCCTCGCAAAGGTACGGAAGGGCAGAGTGTTCACCAAGTTGGACCTGCGGGGGGCGTACAACCTCATTCGCATGCGGGAGGGTGATGAGTGGAAGACAGCCATGTTCACGCCACTGGGGACCTACGAATATAGAGTTATGCCTTTTGGATTGCAAAATGGCTCCCACGTTTTTCAAGCATTTATGCATCACGTGTTGGCGGGACTTCTCTACAAGACGTGCGTCTGTTTCTTAGATGACATCCTGATCTTTTCGGAGTCGCAGCAGGAGCATGACAAACACGTCAAGGAAGTGCTGAGCAGGCTAAAGCAACATAGGCTCTACGCCAAGCTGGAGAAGTGCCAATTCGACGTGACGGAGGTGGATTTTCTGGGCTACAAGCTGTCTGACAAGGGGCTCGCCATGGACAGCGCCAAGGTTCGAGCGGTGTTGGATTGGAAGAGCCCGCGCAACCGGAAGGAGGTCCAACGGTTTGTCGGCTTTGCGAACTTCTATCGCAAGTTTATCAAGGGCTTCGCGATGCAGACGGCGGCCATCACTGACACGCTTAGCTCCAAGAAAAAGAAGTTCATTTGGACAGAGCAGGCGGAGCAGTCCTTTCAGGCACTCAAGCGTCTCTTCGCGTCGGAAGAGCAGCTGCTTCATGTCAACCCCAGCAAGCCGATGAGGGTGGAGACAGACGCTTCGGACAGAGCCGTGGGGGCGGTCCTGCTGCAGAAAGACCCGCAGGGGGTGTGGCGACCGGGAGCGTTTTACTCCAGGAAGCTCAGCAAGTCCGAGCAGAACTACACCATATGGGACAGGGAGTTGCTGGCCATTCACGCAGCGTTCAAGGCGTGGAGGCACTTTCTAATCGGCGCCAAGCACACGGTGCAGGTTTGCACGGACCACAAGAATCTAGAGCACTGGCGCACGGCACAGTTCCTGAACCAGAGGCAGATACGTTGGGCTGAGTTCTTTGCGAACTTCGACTTCCGAATAGAGTATGTCCCGGGGGACACCAACATCATGGCAGACGCTCTCTCCCGTAAGCCACAGTATCTGGAGGACGCAACACCAGCGGCCGCCATGCACATCTTCGCACCGACAGTGTGGGCGTGCGCCGCGGCGACCGTGGACCTAGAGGCGGTGCGACGAGCGTTGCAGGGGGACTCCTTCGCACAAGCAAAGATGGCAGAGGTGCAAAGGGGCAAGGCAGCGGCCGACGGTTTCCAGCTAAGAGATGGATTGCTCATCCGTAAAGGGGCCATCTACGTGCCGGGAGACGAACTTCGAGCCAAGGTGCTGCAGCAGCTGCACGACGCGCCCACGGCCGGGCACTTTGGCAAGGAGAAGACGGTGGAATTAGTAGCCAGGGATTTCTGGTGGCCTGGAATGAGAGGGGAGGTCGCAGACTACGTGGCGAGGTGTGACACCTGCCAGAGGGCCAAGCCAGTGCACAAACCGCCGGCCGGACTGTTGGAACCGCTGCAAACTCCGGTCGAACCTTGGGAAAGGGTGGCCCTGGACTTTGTCACGGATCTGCCCAGCTCAAGGGGCAAGACGGCAGTGCTGGTGGTGGTGGACCTGTTTTCCAAGATGGCCCATTTCATTCCGTGTGCTAAGGTGGCCACGGCGGAGCAAACCGCCAAACTGTTCATAGACCACGTGTTCAAGGTTCACGGTCTGCCACGGTCTATTCTGTCCGACCGGGGGCGGCAGTTCATCTCGAATTTCTGGCAGAAGCTGATGGGCTTCCTGAACGTCAAGATCAACCTGGCGTCGGCGAGACACCCGCAGACCAACGGGCAGGCGGAGCGGGTCAATGCCATCATGCAGCAGTACCTGAGATGTTATGCAAATCAACAGCCTGCGACGTGGGTGGATTACCTGCCGCTTGCCGAGTTCGCCTACAACAACACGAAGCACGTGTCCACGGGGGTCACGCCGTTCTTCGCCAACAACGGGAGGCACCCCAGAACCTTCCCGGGACTGGAAAGAATGGGGGAGGGGGAACCGCAGACAGCAGATGCGTTCGCGTCGGAGCTGCAGGAAGTCCACGATCAGCTGAGGCGCCACCTGGAGCTGGCCAAGCATGCATACAAGGTACAAGCAGACAAGCACAGAAGGGTTGGAGAAGAGCTCCACGTGGGAGACTGGGTTTGGTTAGCAGCCCACGCAGTGCCGGCCAGGTCGTTGGCCAAGAAGAAACTAGGGCATAAGCAACTGGGGCCCTACCAAGTCGAAGAGCAGGTCAACCCGGTAGCTTTCAGACTGGCACTTCCGGAGGGTTCCAGAATGCATCCGGTATTCCACAGATCGGTGCTCACTCCCTACAAGGCACCGCACAGGTTCCAGGAACCCGGAACGGCGCCGAGTCCGGCCAGAGACAGAACAGGGCACGCGGGAGTGGCACAGAAGGAGCGCATCAACGAAGTCACGGAGATTTTGGACTCCAGATGGGGGGAAGAGGGGGTAGAATACTTTCTCGCCAAGGAGGGCACCCCGGCCAGTGCGAACAGCTGGGTGCCGGGCTACGCCTTAGACGAACCTCTGCTCAAAGACGAGTTTCATGCCCTCTTCCCACATAGACCTATGCCAGCAGACTTTTTCGACGACTGGCTTTTCACGCCCACGCTTTCGGCCAGCACGTTCCGGGGGTTCGACTCGGACGAGGAACCGACACGAGACGTCCGTTCCCCGGAGGGGTCACCCTCGGGATCTGCCTCAGAACCCTCGTATTGGTGGGACGATAGACCAGAGGAGCAGTGGCGCAGGAAGTGGCTGGAGGGTCCAGGACGAGCAACGCCGCCAGGAGGAAGTGAGGGAGAGACGGACATGGACATTTTCGGGGACGACCCTGGTTTCGAGCACGGCGGCACAGAGATGGAAGCGGAGGTGACTGTCGTCGACGAGAGCAGGGAGGAAGAACCGGAAGACTTCAGATGGAGGCCCGCCACGGGAAGCGACCGATATCCGACGTTCGTCCCTTTGCAACAGCAGCCCCCAGCTCCAGCACCGGAAGGAGGGGAGGGGGGAATGGGGGGCTTCGAGGGGGGGATGGATGTCAGGGGTTTAGGAGCAGAGGCACGGGCAAGGGAGGAAACAGAGAGCGAAGGGGAGGAAGCAGAAGAAAAGATGAGTGATGACGACGACCCGAGATCTCCCAGTCTTTCCAGTGAATCAGAGGATTCACAGAAAGGAGCACCAGTGGCCAGGGCAAGGGGGGAGTCAAGGGGGGCACCCCAGGAAGATAGAGCCAGAAGGGACTCAGGGGGGAGCAGCTGGAAATCGGGACCAGCGTCACCGCCAGGAAGCAGGGAAGAGGAAGGGAGCCAGGGGGGAAGCGCTGGCAGCTCGCCACAGGAGGGAGGGCATGAGTCAGGAGTGGCCACACCTCCATCGGGGAGCGAAGAAACGGTTAAGAGGAAGGTGGAAGGTTGGGCGCGCGCGCCAAGTTCAAATGCAGAGGAAGGCGGCGCAGTAAGCAGCCCCGAAAGGGAACCAGGTCCTTTTTTTTTTTTTTTTAATAAAGTTTTATTGCTTTTTTCCAGGGTAAAAGAAAGGTATATCATCCATAGCACATCAAAAGCAGTTTTACAGAAAAGAAAAGAAGTTATAAAAGAAGAAAAAGAAAAGATTCACATTTTTCACATCCATTTTCATGATCGATCAGACTTCCTCACGTCCCCCATCCCCTGTTTTCTTTACAATAAAAATAAACAGCAAATTAATACCTTATTTCATATGTTTTTGTGTTTTCATTTAGTTATATAGTCCACAATTTATACATTTCGAAATCTTAACTTAATTTTCAACATTTACCAAATTCAATACTGAAGCATGTTTTTCCAGAACATTTAGCAAATTCTCAGCATTCATATAGCTTATAATATTTTTGTAAATAGTCCTTAAATTTTTTCCAGTCCTCTTCCACGGCGTCTTCTCCCAGGTCTCGGATTCTGGCTGTCATTTCAGCTAATTCCATATAGTCCATCAGCTGCAAATGCCATTCTTCCAGCGTGGGTAACTCCTGTGCTTTCCAGTGTTTAGCTATAAGAATTCTTGCTGCTGTGGTTGCATATAGAAAGAACGTTCTATCTTTTTTTAGCACTCTCTGGCCCACAATGCCCAGGAGGAAGGCCTCTGGTTTCTTGTGAAAGGTGTATTTAAACACCTTTTTCAACTCGTTATAGATCATTTCCCAGAAGGCCTTCACCCTCGGGCATGCCCACCAGAGGTGAAAAAAGGTTCCCTCAGCTTCCTTACATTTCCAACATTTATTGTCAGACAAATGATATATCTTTGCAAGTTTGACTGGGGTCATGTACCACCTGTATACCATTTTCATGATGTTTTCCTTTAAGGCAGTACATGCCGTAAATTTCATACCGGTGGTCCATAACCTTTCCCAGTCTTCAGACATAATGTTGTACCCGATGTCTTGTGCCCATTTTATCATAGCTGATTTAACTATCTCATCTTGGGTGTTCCACTTAAGCAGCAAATTATACATTCTTGAAAGCACTTTCGTCTTAGGTTCAAGTAATTCTGTCTCTAATTTTGATTTTTCCACCTGGAAACCAATTTTTTTGTCTTTTTTAAAAGTCTCTAAAATTTGGGCATAATGAAACCAATCTCGCACCTTTCCTTTCAGTTTTTCAAAACTCTGCAACCTCCAAGTGTCACCATCTCTTTCAATTATCTCACAATATTTCAACCAGCCAGTCTCCATATTACGAAATTTTACGGCCTTAGCCTCTACCGGTGATAACCACCTCGGAGTCTTACTTTCGAATAAGTCTTTGTATTTAGTCCAGACAATAAGTAGAGCTTTCCTGACAATATGGTTTTTAAACAGTTTATGAGACTTTGCCTTGTCGTACCAGAGATATGCATGCCATCCAAAAGCATTGCTATGCCCTTCCAGATCTAGGACATCAGTGTTTTCTAACAAAAACCAATCTTTCAACCAGCAGAGGGATGCAGCTTCATAGTACAGTCTTAGGTCCGGCAGGGCAAACCCCCCTCTTTCCTTTGCATCTGTTAATATTTTAAATTTTATTCGGGGCTTTTTGCCCTGCCAGACAAACTTCGCAATGTCCCTCTGCCACTTTCCAAAACATTCCACTCTGTCCACGATCTGAAGGGTTTGAAACAGAAACAACATTCTTGGCAATACATTCATTTTGACTGCAGCTATTCTGCCCGACAAGGTAAGTCTCAGTCTCGACCATGTTTCTAAATCCTTTTTGATTTCCGACCAACATTTTTCATAATTATCTTTAAACAAATTCAAATTTCTCCCAGTCAGGTTAACCCCCAGGTATTTCACTTTTGAAACAACATTTAATTCTGTTTCCTTCTGAAACCCATCTATTTCTGAAGGTGTCAGGTTTTTAGCCAAAACCTTGGTTTTTTGTTTGTTCAGCTTAAATCCCGCCACCCGACCAAATTCAGAAATTAGTTCTAAGGCTCTTTTTGTACTAGCTTCTGGCTCCTGTAATGTCAAAACCAGGTCATCTGCAAAGGCCTTCAATTTGTATTGTTTTTCCCCGACCTGTATTCCTTCCACCCGCTGGTCCTTCCTAATCATGTTCAGCAACACCTCCAGGACAGAAATAAATAACAAGGGTGATAAGGGGCACCCCTGTCGTGTCCCTTTTTCAATTTTAAATTCCTCAGTCACCACGTTGTTTACTATCAATTTAGCTTTTTGCTCTGAATAGATTGCTTCAATACCATTTTGAAACGCCCTTCCCACTCCCATCCCTTCCAAATTTTTCTTCATAAATTTCCAAGATATGTTATCAAAGGCTTTCTCGGCATCTATAAATATCAAAGCTGCCTTCGTGTTCAGATTTGTCTGTAATAACTCCAAAACATCAATGATATTCCTAGTGTTGTCAGACATATGCCTGCCAGGGAGAAAGCCTGCTTGGTCTTTATGAATTACTTCATTCAAGACTTTTTTCAATCTGTTTGCCAAAATGTTAGTAAAAATTTTGTAATCCACATTTAGGAGTGAGATAGGGCGATAATTCCTAAGTTGAGTCTTTTCAGATTCCAATTTAGGAATCAAGGTGATGAATGCCTCTTTCCACGATTCGGGTGCCCCCTTTCCTTCCATAATTTGGTTACATACCTCCATTAATGGCTGAACCAAATATTCCTTCAATGTCTTGTAGTATTTGGAGGTAAGCCCATCTGGACCTGGAGATTTGCCTAATTGCATGTTCTGAATGGCACTTTCAATCTCCTGTTGTGTTATTTTGTAATTCAGGGCTGTTTGCTTGTCTTGTGTTAATTTTTGGAGGCCATAACTTCCTAGAAAATTATCTATCTCAGTCTCCACTTGGGGTCCTTGAGTAAACAATTTTCTAAAATATCTCTGGAAGCACTTTCTAATATCTTCTGGTTTCTGAATACATTCTCCCTCAACCTCTAGATTGGTAACAAAGTTCAACTTTTGTCTCTTTTTCAGCTGCCATGCCAGCAGCTTCCCACATTTATTTGCCGATTCGAATGATCTTTGTTTCATTTGTTTAATTTTCCATTCAACTTCTTGATTTATCAATTTTGCATATTGTACTTGATGGAATTTTATTTCTCTTAAAACTTCTTTTGATTTTGGGTTTAGTCTCAAATTTTTCTCGCCATCTCTTATCTTCTCCAAGATCTTATCCTTTTTACCATTCCAGAGTTTTTTCTTGATAGAGTTCTGCTGTATCAGAAATCCTCTCATCACAGCTTTACTTGCGTCCCAGATTGTTTTCTTTTCCACCAAAGTATTCAAATTTATTTCGAAGTAATCTTTCAGCGTTTTTTGGGCCTTCTTCACAATCTCCTGATCTCTAAACAAATAGTCATTCATTCTCCATCTGAAGGATCCAGCTGGTGTCAGTCTTAAATCTATTTTCAAGGCGTTGTGGTCGGAGCAAGTTTTAGGGCAGATCTCGACTTTTTTTGTCTTAGGTGCCAGTCCTCTAGATGTCCAAATCTGGTCGATTCTTGTCCACGAAAGATGGGCCTCAGAGAAAAAAGTTCCCTCTTTACCTAGAGGGTTCTTTGTTCTCCAGATGTCAATCAAGTCCATATTGTCTGTAAGTTCAAAAAAGGTCTTTGGGAGTCTGCCATCTTTGGTCAAGTTCTGATTTTGAGACTTATCCATATGTGTGGAGACAACTCCATTCATATCACCCATCAGGATGATGTTAGTATAATCAATATAGTCCAACATTGTCTCATGTAGCTTCTTATAAAATTCCGATTTCCCATCGTTTGGTGCATAAATTCCTACAATCAAAAATTTCTCTCCTTGTACTTGAATTTCAATTGCCAAAATTCTTCCTTGTTCATCTTTAAAGATCAATTTTGGTGCTAGGGCCTCCTTTACATAAATCACTACTCCTCTTTTTTTTACCTTATCTGATGAGATAAATTCTTGGCCTAGTCTCTTGTTAATTAATACTCTCCTATGGAGCCTAGTCACATGCGTTTCTTGAAGGCAAATAATGTCTAATTGTTCTTTTCTCAAGATATGAAAAATCTTTTTCCTTCTTTCGGGAGAATTTGCGCCATTAATGTTCCAGCTAAGAAGCTGTAGAGACATCTTGGACTAATTATTTACCTGCTGGGGTGTCTCCTTTTTCGTTTTTGTCTGGAGGTGGAACCGGATTCAATCCAGGCGGAGGAGGTGGCCAAGCACCTGCTATTCCTTTCCGAAGGTCTTCCCCGTGGTCGTTTAGGAACTTTTCTTGCTCCTCTGCTGTTCTGATTCTTACCCTCACCCCTTTCAAGGTAAAAGATAATCCTTGAGGGAATTCCCACCTGTATGGGATTGTGTTGTTTCTCAGTAAGCTTGCTAGGTCTTTATATGTGGCTCTTAAGTCCAAAAGTTGTTTTGGTATATCTCTAAAAATTTCTGCCTTTTTTCCCTGGATCACCAATGGATTTTTAAAATGCAAGCCGAGTATGGTTTCTTTTTCTTGCCTAGATCTGAAAATGATCAGGCAATCTCTTGGTTTATCCTTCTTAGCCACTCTTCCTAGTCTGAAAGCGGTGACAATTTTAAAGTCTTTTTCCTCTGCCACACCCCAGAATTTGGATAATTCTATTGTCAAGAATCCAATCAAATCCTCCTTTTCTGATTCTGGAATGTTTCTAATTCTGAGGTTATTTTCCCTATTTTTCAGCTCTGCAAGGGACAAGTACACTTGTTGTTCAGTCACCTGTCTACTCAGTGGTCTGACTTCGCCTCTTAATTCCTCTATCCTCTTTTTATTTTCGTCTGCTTTTGTATTTGCTTCCTGTGCCAATTTCCGATTTTCTGTTGCAGTCTTTTCAATATTATCTATGGCCTGAGAGTTTTTAGAAACTTGGTCTGTCAATTTGTTAATTGAGGCTGTTACCTGGTCAAGTTTAGCAGCTTGTTCATCAAACCTAAGTGCTTGTTCATCCGCTTTCTTGTTCAGTGCTGCCAACTGCTCCAATATTTCTTTAGATACAGAGTCTATCCCTCCAGCAGCCATCTCTCCAAGAGTAGGCTGTATAGCTTGTCCTTCCTGCAGGCCTGTCACAATTGGGACAGATGATCTGCGTGGCTGCACAGGCAGAGTTAATTGCAAAAGTTCAGTTTGTTTTGCTTTTTTTCTTTCTGCAGCCCTTGTTTTTGCTGTGCCACTCATTCCACAGCTGTCCCAGTATCAAGGTCAAATTGTAAATCCCATGGGAAAATTAATTCCAAAAAAAATAAACATCCAGGCAGGAAAATTCCAAGACTAGTAGCAGTTCTCAGATACTATTAAATCCACAATCCAGCAGGGGGAGCTCCCTGAAAATTAGGGAGAAGGATAGGAAATTTCCACCAAAAGTTCCCTTTGCACACAAAAGAAAAATATTATCCAAAACAAGGGGGGGAACCCCTCTCCTTAAGTTTAAACTGCAGAGAATAAAAGTTCTTTACCAAGGTGCTTGCAACAGTTCCTTTTCCCGGTTACAAAGTAGCCCAATGTTACTTCTAACTTTGTCTGCAGTTACTGCAGACCGATGTTACTTGTATCCAGTCAGACCGAGAACGGGGTTTCGAAAATTTGTAATCCACAAGGTAAAAGAGAGAAGAACATAAATTTGTCACTTATAAAACTGTTATGTCCTTTCTTTAACTTTTAATTAATCAAGGTCGAATTTGCAGATAGATTCCAACTCTTTTAAGATTCCTTTCAGCGCTTCAGCTTTAAAGGGGCTTTGCTCAATACTTTAAACAGAGCCGGGAGACTGACTTCCTTTTTAGCGTCTCCCGCTTTCAGCCAAATTTCTCCAAATTTAGTTCATACAAAGCTTCAAATTTCCTACTCACGAGTAAGTTGTTTCAGTTCGATTGTTGAAGGAAGAAAGGTCAGCGCTGATCAGCAGCAGCCGCGCGGCTTCACTTCCGCGGAAAGAGCGATGGATCCACAGCACCGCTACCCCCTCCACGTTCCGAAACCCCTTACGGGGTCCCTTCTGCGTTTCGGAGGTCGCTCCTGGTGCCCGCCGAATCCCACGGCCACTGGCTCACTCTACCAGTGGTTTTTCTTCATGGGTCGTCGCTGTGCCGCAGCGCACGACCCTTTTCCGCGGAGCCCCTCTTCAGCAACTGAAGAGGACCGCCATTGCTGAGCGCGCCGCCTCCGGAAGTGAAGGGAACCAGGTCCTAAAGCCCGGCGCAAGGAGGCAGGAGGGTCCGGGTCAGCGTCAGAAGAATCCCGGAAGGAAGAAGCCCCGGGGGGTAGAGGGACCCAGAGGAGGACAGTCAGGCGGAAAAGGTGGAGCAAGGCTAGGATATTAAGTTGGTGCACAAGGGGCGGAGATTCAGACGGAGCTTCGCCGATCTAGCTACTAGACGTAGAGTTTGCGCGCAGCAGCGTGAGAATGGAAACTGTAATTCAATAAAGACTTTTACTTAATGATCGCTGGCTAGCGTGATCCTCTGTGAGCTAGGATCTTCAAGCAGCTCTGACAACATGTGAAAAGGATCTAGGAGTCTTGGTTGACCACAAACTTGACATGAGCCAACAGTGTGACGCGGCAGCTAAAAAAGCCAATGCAATTCTGGGCCGCATCAATAGGAGTATAGCATCTAGATCAAGGGAAGTAATAGTGCCACTGTATTCTGCTCTGGTCAGACCTCACCTGGAGTACTGTGTCCAGTTCTGGGCACCACAATTCAAGAAGGACACTGACAAACTGGAACGTGTCCAGAGGAGGGCAACCAAAATGGTCAAAGGCCTGGAAACGATGCCTTATGAGGAACGGCTAAGGGAGCTGGGCATGTTTAGCCTGGAGAAGAGGAGGTTAAGGGGTGATATGATAGCCATGTTCAAATATATAAAAGGATGTCACATAGAGGAGGGAGAAAGGTTGTTTACTGCTGCTCCGAGAAGCGGACACGGAGCAATGGATCCAAACTACAAGAAAGAAGATTCCACCTAAACATTAGGAAGAACTTCCTGACAGTAAGAGCTGTTCGACAGTGGAATTTGCTGCCAAGGAGTGTGGTGGAGTCTCCTACTTTGGAGGTCTTTAAGCAGAGGCTTGACAACCATATGTCAGGAGTGCTCTGATGGTGTTTCCTGCTTGGCAGGGGGTTGGACTCGATGGCCCTTGTGGTCTCTTCCAACTCTATGATTCTATGATTCTATGATTCTATGATTCTATGATTCTATGATTCTCAAAATACTTAGAGAGTTACATTCAGACACCACAGTTAAAATCAGAACTGGGATGTCAGGCAACTATACTGACCCATGTGGTAGCGGTTTTTGTGATGAAGGCCATGAAAGCCAGGGAAAGATTTATGGATGACAATGTAAAGACCCCTTCATCGTCTGTTTAACTCATTGCTGGTTTTCCCTCTCTTTCTATTTTGTGGGATGAAGGTTTTGTTGGCATAGTATGTAATGAATTTTAATATTTTTAACTATTGTTGTGTTGATGTTTGTGTACAGGCATGGTCCTCACAATAAACGGATTTGTTGTTGTTGTTGTTGGTTTAGGGTTACTGTTAGGATTATGATTAGGGTTAGGGTTGGGGTTGGGGTTAGCATTAGGGTTAGGGTTAGGGTTGGGGTTGGGGTGAATGACCACCGAAAGAACAATCCAAGCTTATTCGTCCTCTTCCTATTCAGATGGAACCCAAACACCTATGCTTGATTTGGGCTGATAAAAAACATTTCACTCTGCGATTTTTGAGTGAATGTGCATTCTAACCCCCAAAACAGCAATTTGAAATAAGCCCAATCAGGCCTTTCTCATCTTCTTTTTATGCAGATGGAACCCAAAGCACCTTTTTGCTGTGGTTGGGGGTGATTCTGGTCCACACCCCAAAAACACCATGCGAATTGAAATAAGACCAATCAAAGCTTATTCGTCTTCTGTATACACATATGGAAGCCAGGAGACTGTGTTGTTTTATTTTGGTCTCATTACACACACTTTGCGATTTCAGGGTCAATGTGCATTAACACCAAAGAACACGACATGAAATAAGCAAAATCCAAGATTCTTCTTTCTATGTAGCTGGAACCCAAAACAACCTGTTTGGCATTGTTTAGGCTTATTTTACTTCGCTTTGCTATTGTTAGTGTTAGTGTTAGTGTTAGTGTTAGGGTTAGGGTTAGGGTTAGGGTTAGGGTTAGGGTTAGGGTTAGGGTTAGGGTTAGGGTTAGGGTTAGGGTTAGGGTTAGGGTTAGGGTTAGGGTTAGGGTTAGGGTCAGGGTGAATGACCACTGAAAGAACAATCCAAGCTTATTTGTCCTCCTTCAATAGAGATGGAACCAAAACACCTATCCTTGATTTCCGCTGATAAGAAACATGTCATTCTGCGATCTTTGGGTGAATGTGCATTCTAAACCAAAAAAACCCCCAATTTGAAATAACCCAATCACAGCTTTATCATCTTCTTTTTATGTAGATGGAACCCAAAGGACCTTTTTGTTTTGGTTGGGGGTGATTCTGGTGCACACCCAAAAAACACCATGCGAATTGAAATAAGACCAATCAAAGCTTATTCGTCTTCTCTCTACGCATATTGAAGCAAAAAGACGGTGTTGTGTTATTTTGGTTTCATTACACACACTTTGCGATTTCTGGGTCAATGTGCATTAACACCAAAGAAAACGACTTGAAATAAGCGAAATCCAAGATTCTTCTTTCTATGTAGTTGGAACACAAAACAACCTGTTTGGCTTTGTTTAGGCTTATTACACTTCGCTTTGCTAGGGTTAATGTTAGTGTTAGTGTTAGGGTTACGTTTAGGTTTAGGGTTGGGGTTGGGGTTGGGGTTGGGGTTGGGGTTGGGGTTGGGGTTGGGGTTAGGGTTAGGGTTAGGGTTAGGGTTAGGGTTAGGGTTAGGGTTAGGGTTAGGGTTAGGGTTAGGGTTAGGGTGAATGACCACCGAAAGAACAATCCAAGTTTATTCGTCCTCCTTCTATTGAGATAGAACCGAAACACCTATGGTTGATTTCGGCTGATAACAAACATGTCACTCTGCGATTTTTGAGTGAATGTGCATTCTAACCCTAAAAACACCAATTTGAAATAAGCCCAATAAGGACTTTATCATCTTCTTTTTATGTAGGTGGAACCCAAAACACCTTTTTGCTTTGGTTGGGGGTGATTCTGGTGCACACCCAAAAAACACCATGTGAATTGTAATAAGCCCAATCAAAGCTTATTCGTCTTCTCTCTACGCATAGTGAAGCAAAAAGACGGTGTTGTGTTATTTTGGGCTCATTACACGCACTTTGCGATTTCTAGGTAAATGTGCAGTAACACCAAAGAAAACGCCTTGAAATAAGCGAAATCCAAGATTCTTCTTTCTATGTAGGTGTAACACACAACAACCTGTTTCGCTTTGTTTAGGCTTATTACACTTCGCTTTGCTAGGGTTAGTGTTAGTGTTAGTGTTAGGGTTACGTTTAGGTTTAGGGTTGGGGTTGGGGTTGGGGTTGGGGTTGGGGTTGGGGTTAGGGTTAGGGTTAGGGTTAGGGTTAGGGTTAGGGTTAGGGTTAGGGTTAGGTTCGGGGTGAATGACCACCGAAAGAACAATCCAAGCTTATTCGTCCTCTTTCTGTTCAGATGGAACCAAAACACCTATACTTGATTTGGGCTGATAAAAAACATGTCACTCTGCAATTTTTGGGTGAATGTGCATTCCAACCCCAAAAACACCAATTTGAAATAAGCCCAATCAGAGCTATATCATCTTCTTTTTATGTAGATTGAACCCAAAACACCTTTTAGCTTTGGTCGGGGGTGATTCTGGTACACACCCAAAAAACACCATGCGAATTGAAATAAGCCCAATCAAAGCTTATTCGTCTTCTTAATACGCATATGGAAGCGGAAAGACGGTGTTGTGTTATTTTGGTCTCATTACACACACTTTGCGATTTCTGGGTCAATGTGCATTAACACCAAAGAACACGACTCGAAATAACCGAATTCCAATATTATTCTTTCTATGTAGCTGGAACCCAAAACAACCTGTTTGGCTTTTTTTGCCTTATTGATAAAGCTCTGATTGGGCTAATTTCAAATCCAAGATTCTTCTTTCTATCTAGCTGGAACCCAAAACAACCTGTTTGGCTTTGTTTAGCCTTATTACATTTCTCTTTGCTAGGGTTGGGGTTATGCTTAGGGTTAGGGTTACTGTTAGGGTTAGGGTTAAGGTTAAGGTTAAGGTTCGGGTTCGGGTTCGGGTTCGGGTGAATAACCACCGAAAGAACAATCCAAGTTTATTCGTCCTCCTTCTTTTTTATATATATAAATTTTTTATTGGTTTTACAAAATTTTTCAAACAATACAAACAAATAAAAAGACATACAAACATGTATAATTTCATAGCCCTTTTTTCATATCCCTTACTTCTGGGACTCCCCCATACCTCCCCTTCGTGCATCCCAATGTCCAAATTTCTTTCCGCAACTTCTAAATAATTTTATCAAATATATGTCTTGCTAATCTTTTCTTCAACTTAATCTTATGTCGCTGTAAAGAAAGGAGGAGGTGTGGCGTTATATGTCAGGGATGTGTATACCTGTGAAGAGATCCAAGATTTAGAACCTCAAAGCCAAAGTGAGAGCATTTGGGTCAAAATTAAGGGAGA